>NC_136947.1:13982449-14289949 GCF_949987615.1 Pollachius pollachius | reverse complement strand
TGGAGCCAAGGTGTTCAACAACCACATGCTTAAGCTCCTGATAAAGTAGCACACAAGAATGGACAACACCTTCTTATTTGAGTTTGATGTGCTCTCATCTAAATTAATTGAGAATGGTGTTGATCTGATGCGCTCATACGTCCTCTAGGAGAAGGTGTGCCCCAGGCCCTGGACCATCTTGTATGAGGCAGCAGTCCGGGACAGCTTCATGCCCGTCAAAGCTGGTTTATCCCGAGCCAGTGTCTGGGCAAGCTCAACAATGACAGGAGCTACAGATAGGGGGAGGGAATGTTCTGCAATGGTTCCAAGAACCAGTGCCTGAAAAAAAAAAAATTGTTAGTATTTTATATGATACCACTTGCAAAGCACATTCTTTATTAAAAAAATGATTTCCTTGTCTGCTTATCTAGGCTTAATGTAATGATCTATGACAACAACTAGCACATACTGGCTAACCAACACTCACTTCTGCATTTGCTACCCTTTCAAAGAGTGGTACTGGCACCTTCACTCTTTCCCTCATCTGCTCAGGGCCTGGCATTGAGGAGCTCTGCTGTGATGGGCCGGGCATTGATGAGCTCTGTTGTGATGGGCCAGGCATTGATGGTCCCTGCTGTGACTGGCCCTGAGTTGTTGACACTAATATGCTACGTGTGGTCATAATACCCACCACCTTTTGGGTATGTTTTTCTGTTTTACAGTATGCCAAAAGGGCATGGGAGCCCTTGGTAGAATAATTTATCTCTTTGCAGCAGAGGCTGCATCGGGCATGGCCTGGTTTGTCAATTTTTTTGAAAAATTGAGAAAGTGGAAACACATATTCTACTCCCTTCACATTGCTCTTAGAGTCTAGCTTCAGCCAGGACCAGGACCATTTGCACCTTACTCCTGCCTCTAGTTGAGCCACAGTAATGGCATCCTCCTCCTCAAAATCTCTCTGAAAACAAACTGAAGTGGGAGAGTGGTGAATTTGCTAGCTAGGCTTTCATACTTAGAACAACTAAAACGTGCTTTACATTGCAATAAACAGGCATATTATAAAACAGTTAAGGTATAAAAAGGCATTTTAAATATTGGCTAGCTAACTACGTTGGCAAGCCAAAAGAAAAAAAACTAACTTGACAAGGTAACCTGCATTATTACTTATTGTATTGTATATAATATACAGATTGCTTACCGTAAAACGAGAGCAGCTTCCTTAAGTTTTGTAACGTTGTCTCGCTGGACAGCCGGCATGAAGGACCGTTGTGAACAATTTTTTCTATATTTTTGCTAACGGGACGTAACGGTGCGTTTCAACGCGTAATTCCGCCTCGTCATCATTAAACAAAAGTCATTATGAAACGCAAAAAACAAATAATGATCAAATAAAATACATATTAATATGTATCTACTGATCTGTGCTTTAAATGTCATTTTTATATGATTACAATGATCCCAAACATTTTAATAATCAAAATCGCTGAATTTGACCATGTCCTGTTCATACAGAGAGGAGACTCGCGAGATGAGGCAGCGACAATCCCTCACACACTGGGTTGAGCGCATGCCTTTTGCTTTCTCATTGTTTGTCATCCCTGAAATATTCGTATTTTATTTTACAATTTATATTTGTATTTTATTATGTCGTTTGTATCCATAGAATAGGTAGTGTATTTCACGTATGTGTTGAAGCTATTTAGACATAAAACCACAGTGAAAAAGCATGGAAGGCATACCTAACCTCTGCCTCACTGAAGGGGCCTGGTGAGAGCCTGGAAAATGGACTTCCCTTCCAGTGAAGGTATAAATAATGGGAGACCAATGCCAGGGCTAAAAGGTTTGCTTCAAACGACGGAACATAAAATAACTCGATCGACTCCTCACATTGAAAGACAAACTGCTTTGAAAATATTTGGAACCTCAAGAATAGATTTGACTCTGGACGAACGGAATAAATATTAGCAAGGGGAGGGAGGGGGCTTCTCACTCCTCATTCGCTAACATTACATCGATATCAGAGTAAGCCTTTGCTCCGTTGATTTTCCATTATTTATTTTAGGTTTTTTTTTTTAATGTGAAGGTATGGTAGGTACATTTAACGTTGTTTTCTCGCTTAGATTTTTCAAAGGTTCCTGAGAAATAGACACTGTACTATCCGATAACACCGTTATTGTAACCAGCAAAAATGGTTGTGATTTGCAATGCGTATGTCAGCGAACTGTCTGACATTAGCACGTTAGCCTACGTTAGAAAGCCTGACGTTTTTGAAGCGTACCAACGTCACTCCTGTCTAGTACGGCATCAAGGCAGCTACAGACCCGAAGATGACATGATTACACGGGTTGGCCAAACGAACAAGCTTGGAATAAATATTTATGACAGCTTGCGTTCGCCGATTACTTGGACGCCCCCCCCCCCCCGAAATATTTTTATTGCAGATCTCCATGAATCACACAAATGACCTTTTTTGGAACAAAAACGGCGAATTTCGCCGAAAGGTGACAAGTTTGCATCCCTGAAAGCACATTAATAGAAAGTTAAGTGGAAGGGAAAAGTGTGGAAGAAAAAGGTGCACAACCAGCAGGGATGACCGCAGAATGGAGAGGATTGTCAGGAAAAAGGCCATTCAAAAGTGTGGGGGAGCTTCACAAGGAGTGGACTGAGGCTGGAGTTACTACATCAAGAGCCTCCACACACAGACGGATCCTGGACATGGGCTTCAAATGTCATATTCCTCTTGTCAACAAACAACATCAGAAGTGTCATACCTGGGCTAAAGAAAAAAATAACTGGTCGGTTGCTCAGTAGTCCAATGCCCTCTTTTCTGATGAGAGCAAATTTTGCATCTCATTTCGAAACCAAGGTCCCAGAGTCTGGCGGAAGAATGGAGAGGCACACAATCCAAGATGCTTGAAGTCAAGTGTGAACGCAGCCGTCCACCAGGACATTTTAGAGCACTTCATGCTTCCTTCAGCATACAAGCTTTATGGAGATGCTGACTTCATTTTCCAGCAGGACTTGGCCCCTACCCACACTGCCAAAATTACCAAAACCTGGTTCAATGACCATGGGATTTAATGTTCGTGATTGGCGAGCCAACTCACCTGAACCCCATAGAGAATCTATGGGGCTTTGCCAAGAGAAGATGAGACTGAACAATGCAGAAGAGCTGAAGGCCGCTATTGAAGCATCCTGGTCTTCCATAAGACCTCAGCTGGGCCACAGGCTGATAGCATCCATGCCACGCCGAATTGAGGTAGTAATTCACGCAAAAGGGGCCCAAACCAAGTACTCAGTACACGTGCATGATTATACTTTTCAAAGGGCCAACATCTCTGTATTTAAAATCCTTTATTGATTTCATGTAATATCCTAATTTGGGGCTTTCATAAGCCATATTCATCAAAATTACAACAAATAAAATGCTTGAAATATCTCACTTTCCATGTAATAAGTCTATATAATATATTAGTTTCACCTTTTAAGTTGAATTACTGAAATCAATGAACTTTTGCCCGATATTCATATATTTTCGAGTTTCACCTGTATACATCAGTCAAAGCCTCTAAAGTTAATTAGGGAAAACGCTTAATCTACTCTTGTTCATTTCGTAACAGGGTTTTTGTAGGCTGATGCAATCACACAGAGCCACCAGCAGGTGGGGCCAACAGATTAAGAGCTCAATGGTGACACTTACCATTTGTAGCTCTGTCAAACATGAAGATGTCGAAGTCCCAGCTGTCCACCTTGTCAAGCATGCACTGAAAGAAAGCAGCGGGAGTGAAGCATGAGCAGCCTTGGTAAAACTGCACTGACAATATAACACACACACACACACACACACACACACACACACACACACACACACACACACACACACACACCTTGACCTGGCAGTTGTACACCTGGTCGAGGAGGTGCTGGGGGCCCGGGGCCCGCTGGAGGAGGTGGCGGTTCTTGAGACCCCTCTGGAAGCTGAGCCGTCTGCGGTGGCTCTTGAGGCCCCTGGCACCTGGCCGTACGGGACCCTGGTGACCTGGGCATGCAACACCAACACGTGAGGCTGGGGCTACCTGGCTGCTAACCATCAGCTAACCCTACCGTATTCTTTACCATTTTACACATTGCCATTAACTATTATAATTCAGCAGATACTTTTGCCTAAAGCGACCGACGGTGAATACAGGTACTGAGAAGCCGGTAGGGGTTATCAATCTTACTCTAATATGCATCCACAAATTGTGGACATTTGGAATGGCCTGCTCTACAAACACTTTAAGGCCCGGACACACCAAACCAACGTCCCACCTCGCCTGTGCCTTGGCCAAAAGATGCACTTTAACACAACGCAAAGACTACAGCCAACGAACTGTACATTCTGCGCCTGCGGGAGGGGAAACAACTCTCCCTACCAGTCCACCAGTCTGTATTTGTCGTTCCAAAAGGGAAACCTAGGACTGCAGTTATATACAAACATGAAACAAAGCAGCGTTTGCCTACCATTTCCCACCACTCTCGCTCAGACTGTTTCATAATTTGGCCACATCTAAATCGAGAACATGTGAAAATGGTGAACAATAAAGATGAGATTAAGTGGAAGAATGAGACGATCATTTTGTGCCTGCCACCTTGACAAAGTCATTTGCTGCTTTGCCAACTTCCATTTCTCTTTCCGTGCATCGATTCACTTAAGCTGAACAGCCAATCCAAGTGCCCACGGTACGCGACACACCGCAGATACTGAACGACGGCCCGACATTGTCCGTTGGTCAGCCAGGTGTGTCAGGGGCTTTGGTTCAAGTCAACGCACCAATTAAAAGTAGAACTAGAATTAAGTTTGATACCTGGCAACCGCATATTAATGCTGAATGCAACAGACAGAATACACACAGGGAGGTTATAATTCATGTTTGAGTGCATTGGACTCGAAGACAGAAGGGGTTATTTGTTTGTGTTAATAACAGTTGTGCTTGTTAGCTGCTAGCTATTGCATTAAGTTCTGTAGCTAGGCTGTTATTTAGGCAATGTTTGTCCAGTGGTTGCGTTTTATAT
The DNA here is from genome assembly GCF_949987615.1 of Pollachius pollachius. Taxonomy (NCBI): domain Eukaryota; kingdom Metazoa; phylum Chordata; class Actinopteri; order Gadiformes; family Gadidae; genus Pollachius; species Pollachius pollachius. Next base: position 14,284,915 of record NC_136947.1, on the reverse strand, counting down.
GGCCGAGTAGACCATGTCAATATTATGTGAAATAAATAATTTAAAGCATTAATCAAAGAGTTCTCTCACCACTGGCACTCCCATCCTTGGCCAACCGGCAAATAGACGAAAACCACAAAGTACCATCGGGGTAACCATTCACATTGGGGTAACCATCGCATGTCTACTCACAGTGGAAACTCTGATAGTCGACCTTGACGTGGGAGTGAGGGGCCCCATGCACCGGCTCCGACGGCCCCAGTCCCCGTTGTTTCACATCTCCTGGAAGGGGGAGAGTGGGATGGGTGAGAGAGGGGTGGATAGCGAGAGTGCCTATGTACTTTATAAAAAAAAAATACTTTTCATAGTACTTTATTTCTTTCTTTCTTTTTTTCACTTTTGGCAATGTAAATGTTTATCTTCAATGCCAATAAAGTGGTCTTCAACGTAATTATTTACTATATCAGTGTAAGTGTGCAGATGAGTGTGGTGTTGGACAATTGTGGTCAAATGAAGATAGCCCTTTCCTTTATGGGCTAGCCTATGTAAAAAATCCAAACACAGGAAGGAACAAACACCAGGTGCTTGTGTGTGCTTCCTCTGCGACCGCGGCGGAGGTGAGAGTGGGTGGAGCGCCACCTACCGAGCAGGTGGAGGTAGAGAACCGCCTGATCAGCGCTGTTGTAGGACACCCCTCCTCGCCTCTGCAACAAACATCAGGTCATTACTGCTAAACCAACCGTCTTCGAACACGGCCTGAGAAACACAACAGCCCTAGCCCTAGGTCCCATCGGTTGTTTAAAGAAGTCGGCCGAGCAAACACTATAATGTGATGCAACTAGATGCACGTGACTTACAAGCAGGTAGAGGTGAGGCTATCTTGCTCAAGGATGCTTCAATGTAGACTGAGGACATTTGGGTTTGAGTGTGTGTGTGTGCACGCATTTGTTTAGAAAAGAGAGAACACAATTTGAAGTGTGTCAGACAGACATGGCTGCAACCCCTGCTGTGGTGGCCAACCCAAGAGGCCACAGCCAACAGCTCCCCCGGTGGCAAGCTAGAGGTATTGTCATGACAGACACACTACTGCAATACTTACTGTAATGCAGTACTGCTTTAGGGCTGGGCGATATGGACCAAAACTCATATCGATATTTTTTGTTCAAATGGCGATATACGATATTATAACGATATTTTGAATAAAACGGGTAAAGTGTGTAGTTTTAACTCCACGCCACAAGTATTCACCATCAACCATTTATTTAGGTTTAGTTTTTTTTTGCTCAACGAAGCACAGCTGTGGTTTAACAATAGATATGTAAGGGATAATGTATAGAACGCCGGTCATTATTGGGAAAATAAGCCCAGACAGGGCGAACAGGACACCGACGTGCAGAGGAGTTGTCTTGCTTCGCCCTGAAGGGGCTTATTTTCGATAACGACCGGCGACGTTCTATACATTTTCCCGCTTATTACACGGCTACTTGCCTAAACGAAAAATAACTTCATGGTGTGTCTTTTTACAATTAATTTGTAACCAGCATTCGTAGTGTTGATCAGCAGAGAAATAGTCCGCCAAAGTTGTGACGTCGCTTAGAAACCAAAGACGCCGGGGCTGACAAGTTACCGGACTACTTGCGGAGTGATACCAAAGACGTCATTAGCGGCAAAAAATCCTTGTTTTCCTTGACAGCGGTCAATTATACTAAGCAACGGTGAATTATCAAATATAAATTTAACGCCGGAAGTTGTGAAGGGCCCATGCAAGTGAACGGAGCGTTCCACGGCATTGAGAAGAGCCGTGTAATAAAAAACAGTAGTGTTGCCTGTTTGAAACATACGGAAACCGCACAGGGGAGACGTTCCCTCCAAGGCCGGTGCTATCGGGGGCAACACCCTTCACTTTGACTGGCAGTGGTTCTGCTTATAGGTCGGAATATGGTCGGAATGAAGCGGCCACCGATTCTTGACAGGCTGGGTACTATATTCTTACACACAACCGGACTTGTTCATTACTTCACTAAACTGACACGCACGCTACCGCTCGCTCTCCTCGCTCGTACACTGACTCGCTGTCGTAACACATGTACACTGCCAGTGATATGCGTGCGATACTTTCTCGTGCTGACGAGAAACATTAAAAACATTTTTTTTACCCCATGTCCCTTTACGGGTTCCGTACTCTCTACCACCACGTGTTTATTCAAAGTTAGTTGTGATGCGTAACGTGGGTGGGAGAACACTGCGTACATGTAAGGGGCGGGATTGAGCAGCTGAACATGGCTTGTAGGCTCAGAGAGCAGCGGTCGGCCTTATAAAATAGCGCTCACAAGGCAACATCAAAATAATATATAATATACCGGTATGGCGATATTGTCTCAACCTCATATCTCTTTCAAAAATATACTGGTATAAATTTTACTACCGGTATATCGCCCAGCCCTATACAGCTTACTGTATTACTCTACTGCTGCATAGCAAAAATAGGGAACAAGGCAATAAAAAAACAGTTAAACAGAAAAAACAAACCGTTTTACTACAAGACCAGTTTATAACTATTTAATAAAATAACCAGGTCAATCATAAAAATAAAATTATAAAAAAAGAAAACCTTTCAATTACGTTCAAATAAATGTGATTTTAATGACACAAACACGGGGCGCTTCAGGACAAGAGGCCAGCAGGACTAACAGTCATGATGGTGCTATCATGGAATACCGCTGCAGGCTGACCCATATCCCCCCCTCTGGGTGGTCACACACGGGGCCTCCACATGCTCTGTGTATGTCTGTCTTGTCTGTCTGTGTGTGTGTCCTCAACAACACAAATAATCCATCTCCAGTTATTAAATTCATGTCTGAATCATCAGATAAATAAAAATGTGTTTGAGGAGGAGAGAGGGACGGACGGTGAGATACAGCACAGAACGCAGTAAGCGCTTTCTCGCTCTCCTTTACTGCAGTGGTGGTCCGTAATGTGATCTGTGGGCGTACAGTATGTAGTTCTGTAAACCGGTCGATCATAGTGCTGGGAAGTCTATGCGGCGTTCGGTCCACTCCGAAGTTGTGTCCATTTAATTTGTGCGGAGCAGTGGTGGTATTGAGGGGTAAACATCCTTGCACAGGTTTCTAAGGATTTACTGTATTCGCAGCAGTTCTGTGTTACATCAGTTAGCAGCCCAGTCATCATTGGTTCAGTCAACACCAGGGCAAGGCGTGTTGGGCACCTGATCATCCCTTGTGTTCCCTGAGCCATGGCTGTTTGATTGAAAGGCTTGTGACAGGACAGACAGACAGTGTTCAGCTAGCAACTGGTTCGACGATAATGTTTGGTGTATCAGTGTTTTGATGCTAGTGTTTGGGATTTTAAATTACTGTCAAATGCCCCCCAAGCAAGACTTAATCCTGTACGTTTTATCATAAATGGGCAACCAAGTGTCGACGACAATAGAAGGATGCTTTTCTAGCATTTCACAAAGAAAACTGGTTAAAGGATTTGGACAGTTTTCCGGGATGCCAGGTTAATATTGAAGTTTTCTATGTCAAGATGTGTTCCACTCACCCACTCTCATGGTCTACTCCTGTACCATAATTTGGCAGTTGGTGAACCGTCTGCAATAGAAAGTGCCTAGCCAGGGCAGCTCTTATGCGCTTACTTGTGTTTGACAAAACAAAGGCAACTATGGGAGCTGCTAATCACTTGTTTGGATAGAATGGATGCCCAATTTTGAAACACTTGTACAGCTCGAGAAAGGACGAGTTGCACTCAAATCATGGCTTATTTACATCTCATCTCATAGACCTTGTCAACAATCAATGTGGGGTCTTAGTCAACCATCGAGATCCTTTAAGATCGGGCCCATCTAGCTTCCACAGTACACTATCTATTGACCAAACTCCAGAGCCTCTCCACTCATTCAAATACCATGCAAAACATGTTTTCATGCAAATGAGTGGCTCTTCTGGTTTATCTGAACAGCCAGGAGGTGGTTGCCGATCTGTGTATTGTTTTTCTAGTTTTAGTTCCCCAACAGAGTTCCTTCCTCTTAACAGGGTCTTTAAAAGCTTTTCATCCGCCAGATCCTAGTACTAAGGGTTTTGGGAAGAAAGACTCTCAAGGATGTCCAATAGCATGTTTGTGGTCGGTAGTCTTTTATCTGTTGCTTGAGTCCATGGTTCTGCAAAACTGATCTTTCTCTTTCAGTCAGTGACATATGTGGTGAACTTCATAAAGGGAACCGGATGTGTTGTACTTATAAACTTGTAATAAAGGGCTTTACTGTGATAAAGGGTTAAGCTGAACTCACTAGCAAGACCCAGAGTGAACACACACCCAATGGAAGTAGCCCAGATATTACAGCGATGTTGCCAGAGGTCCTTATATGTTAAACGAGGCACTTCTCTGTGTATACAGCGAGTGTGCTTTGTGTATACAGTATACACAGTACGACCCCCGGGGACGAACACCGGAAGTCGGTCCTCGTTACAACAACAATTTGCATGTGTGAAGGCAGAGTTCAGAGTCGTAATATGAACATATCATAGTAGGACCCTAAAACCAAAACATTCACAATTTCGTTGTCACCTCATCATCATCTACGAACGTCTTGACTATTAGAGGTGTGTGTGTGTGTGTGTGTGTGTGTGTGTGTGTGTGTGTGTGTGTGTGTGTGTGTGTGTGTGTGTGAGAGAGAGAGAGAGACTCACCTTGCAAAGCTGCCTCGGAGAAGGACCTCCAAACAGAGCAGAGCTAGTGCCGAGGCTGATGGCTCCTCTGCGCCTTAGCACATGCTGGGGAACCGGCCTGTCTAGAGGCAACACCGGCAGCTGGGAACATACTTCCATTGAACAGTCAACGCCGGGTTAAAATCCGATCGAGATGTAACCGATGCACCATGAACTCAGGCAGAAGTTTTCGCAGAGAAAGCGCAGGATTTCGAGCTCGTTCAAGGCGATATTGACACGTATATTTCTTCGTTCATTTTGTGTCTCCCACGGGCCATAGCTTTTACATATTTGGTCCAAAATGTGTGGCTATTATCTTTTAAGATTTCGATAGCATCACAGAGGGAACTCGACCAATTGCTTCCTCATATTGCAGATAGCCGTTAAACATATAGGCCTGACGTTACCTCTGCTGCAGAAACAGTCGTGACTTTAATAATCACAATGAAATACGGTTGCAATATAATTCAAAATATTCCTAAACGAATCGGATTTTGGAATTGTAGAAGCCAAAGAGAAGAGCATGGACCCAGTCCGTTGACATCTCATCGCTCGGATGAACAGCGGCGAAGCCTGGAACAGAAAAACGTCGCAGTTGTAAAATGATTTTCCATTGAGCTTGAACGCACGGTATTAGTTGAACCATTCACCGAAGAAAACAAGGTCGAACTACGATCATAGCGTTCATAACTCAGTCCCTTCCTTATCTCCCACCGACTGTTAGCTGTCTTCCCCAAACATTTCAACGATGGCGCGATGACGGACCTCTCACTCCTTCAAACTCCAATCATTTTAGACCAAACCGTAAAAGGTTTCCTATGATTGGTTAAATAAGGGTTGTACATTTAAAACGCTTACACCTATTGGACGAGGGCTTCACTGAGCATCTTCTCCAATGCGTTTTCATGTTTTTTTATTCCCAATATTCATCAATTAGCCTATAAGTAAACCAAACTCCATACGGTTTTTACAGATTTCGGCCCCAATGGCGGAAACAGATGAAAATAATAATAATAATAGTAAAGTGAACCAATTGCTTCACGTGTCTGAGCTGGAGCGTTCAACCCTGTTGGCTGAATAGGATTAGGGTTATTATTAGTAAGGGCAAGATACTCTTTCTTACAGAGACACATTTTGATGGCAATATTCGAAAACCTATTAAATATTAACATTAAACGAGCACTTGGCCTATCATTTGCTCGCTCGATTCTCCACTAGGAAGAATGTGTTGAAGTCAGACATGTGAATTTAGTGACATCCTCAGGTCGTCAGTTGAAACAGCTTTTTTTAATACCGTCTTAGAGACCAATACTTGCACCGCTTTCATGGTGTGGACGGTTTAACTCGTTCCATCTAAAAGATACGTAAGAAAACCTTCTGATTGCCTCTGGTTCTTTTGGCTAGTGTAAAATATTAGGAATTTGTAAATATAAAAAATTAAGTACTTTGCAATAACTTTTGACATAAAATATTGTATCCTTTACTGGTATTAGTACTTTACTATGTCGATTTTATGTATCCAATTGTATCATAAATATAAAAAATATATACAGCCTACGTGTCCTTGATTGACAGGTCATGGGCGGGGACCCCATCTCCAACTCGCACCGCTCCACAGGTTGCTATGGGAATCGCCTGCCCGACCAGCTCGTCTGAAACCCGATCAAGCCTTGCCGATACGATGCGACCCGCGTGCCCATTGGTTGCCGAGGATACCTGAAGCAGCCTGCCGATGAATCTTTGATGCTGGACAGAGCTTCTCCATTACTCATTACTGCGACTGACCCGTCTGTCTGGACCCACCGAAGGACCAACAAACACTTCTTGGCCCGGAAACGTACAGGAGCAGCGGCAGGTATGTACCATATTTTTCCATAAAGAGTTGAGTTTGTTATTTAAGTATTGATACTACCTCCCCCCCAATCCTGTGACCTCAAGTAGCAGGTAATGGTGTCAGGATGTCCGAGAGCCGGCAGCGAACACTGTCCACCTCCGGGGAGTCCCTGTACCTCGTCCTGGGCCTGGAGAAGAGCTGTAGCCATGAAGAAATCAAGAAGTCTTACAGGTAGGCCTGTTGAAACCGAGGGTTTCCGAGGGTTGAGAGAAGGACTGTCTGCCGGTGTCCCTCTACCACATCAGGGGTTATTGCATGAACTGTGTCTGGTGCTAACACCCACAGACATCATGCAAGTACTGTGGGATGGCAGAGGGACCGAGGAGAAATATAGAGACTGACAGGGAATGATGGAGGGCTGAGAAGAGACAGAGACAAGCAGAATGGTGGAGGGAGAAAACGTGACTGGAGTCCTAGTCCATTTGATTTGTTTAGTCCTTAAACACTGCTAGGTCTCAAATGGCTTCACAGGAGACCTTTGGCGACCCGACCCTAAGCCACCTAAAGGGCAAAGAAAAGGAACCCTGGAACCCTGTTCGGTATCACAAAGAAGCACACACAGACACACACACACACACACACACACACACACACACACACAGTGTTGTTTGGCTCTTCAGGAAGCTAGCCCTGCGGTACCACCCGGACAAGAACCCGGACAACCCAGAGGCGGCAGATAAGTTCAAGGAGCTGAACGGAGCCCACTCAGTGCTGTCGGACCTCACCAAGAGGAACATTTACGACAGCTATGGCTCCCTGGGCCTCTACGTCGCCCAGCAATTTGGAGAGGAGAATGTCAACACCTACTTCATGCTCTCCACCTGGTGGGCCAAGGTGTGTGTGTGTGTGTAGTTGTATTGGACAGCCCCTATTGTCAACCATCTTCTGGGCAGCTCCCAGTGTCGACCAGTAGAGCAGTATTTCTTGAACTGTGGGTCGGTAGGTACCTAAAATGGGTCGCGATCCAGAGTTGTGTCCAGCCTGATAATGCACAGAACGCTCTGAGCACATGAGAGTGATGAGTGAACTCTTAGTGTTCTGTATGTGCGGGGGGTGACACACTGAAATTGTGTTTTTGGGTCCTGACTGTCTGTCTCTCCAGGGTCTGTTTGCTGTGTGTGGGGTGCTGACTGGCTTCTACTGCTGCTGCTGTCTGTGCTGCTGCTGTAACTGCTGCTGTGGCAGACTGAAGCCCACGCCGCCCAGGGAGGGGGCGGAGTCAGATGCATACGTCTCCCCAGACGACCTGGAGGAGGAGGTTGGCCATGACAACGGTGAGGGGCGGGGTTTGTGGGAACCAGGAAATGGGTTTTCAGAGGGCCGCTGCACCAGGAAGTATTTCCTCCTGTGGTAAACCATACTTCCTGTGGTTGTAGAAGGCGGAGATGTTCCGGTGGTGCAGCAGCCCAGCAGCGGAGCCAGCGAGAAGACTCAGCTGATTGGCGATGGAAACCGCAGGTATGCGGACACCTACACCTGAGGACCCGCCCCAACCCCATCGGAGATTAACCTCTGACCTCTACTCTCAGGCTACCAACCATTTCAACTCCTTTTCCCACAAACAGACTCTCATGATGTATGTGGTGTTTGACTTGTTTTGGGAAACTTCTAGAAAGCAACACAATCGGCACATCCGACTCGATTTGGTGTGTGAAGAACCAGGGCGGGAAAATCTTGATTGGAGAGGGTGTTACGTTAGGGGTTAGAGTGGGCTTTGCATTTTATTCTTTATTATAAAAAAATTAAATACAATTTTGACTAATAGCAATGGCTGCAGTTATGAGGTTCCATATTTCCGGACAAAGCCCTTGGTCAGTAAATTAAAGTCTTTATTCTATAGACCCGTGAAACAACCGGATGTTTAACACAAAGAACTGTAAATGTATTCAGTTGTTGTGATGGATGTGATGGAAAAATATGTATGTTGGTCACATGATTAAATAGTCACAACAAAACCAATCACCAATCAATTAATATAAACTTATCACGTGCATTATCTTTGATTTTGATGGAGAGAATGTCTTCGTTCTAAATGATGTAAGCTTACTAAATTCATCTTCAGTTACTTTCAGATACATATAACAGTTTGTGATTTGGTTGCATGTTCGGACGTGGGTTTTATTTTTAATATGCGTTTTAATGAATGTATCTTATTTTTTTGTATTACATAAACATAACATTATCTTGCACCATTCCGTCAACTGCAAAAATGTCAACATATAGACATATATTATAAATAAAGGATTATTAAAAAAATGAATGATGTGTCAACAAACTGACGCTACTTTTAGACCAGCCTACTGCCTAGCGTGCGTGGACCGAGGACACACACGTACGCGCGCGCACACACACACACGCACGCACGCACACACACACACACACAGGCCTGCTCACACTTTCATATATGGGCATGTAAGCATGGCAACGCTTGACGTGGCCTTTACTAAAAACAGCTCGTGACATTCAATGGGCGAGACGCCGCGTGAAGCAACTTGGAGGACAGTTTGCGAAACGCCCGACACTTCTAATTGCGACAGTTCTTGGGGGATTTGGCCCCTGAGTTGACCCGACGAGCGCGACAACGGGTCCACTCTTCGAACGGATTTTATTAGCTAATCTCTGGGGATTTGACGTTCCGCTCAACTTGATAACAAGATGGACAGTTTGGAGAAGCAGCTCGTCTGTCCGATATGCCTGGAGATGTTCACCAAGCCGGTGGTGATTTTGCCGTGCCAACACAACTTGTGCCGAAAATGTGCCAACGATATTTTTCAGGTATGTAGGGTGTATCGCCCCAGAGCGAGAAGATATTGTGTTGTCAGTCTCGTATCCCGATAATGGCCTCTTAATGACAACTTGGTTTGAAGTTGGCCTACCGTACAGGAGAGAATTAGCAAATGAAAATGTACAAACAGTGACACTTCTTCAGTAGCGGTTAACGAGTATAATAACACATTATTTATACCATTACCGCCACACCATTATAATGCTATAACGCAGGCCCTGCGATTGGGCCTACAAAGGACCAGTTAATTAGGACCACAATTTAGTTCTAGAGCAATCAACTGTTTTGGCATATATATGTCAGCATCATTCTGTAGGCAGAGAAAAAACGGTAGCCTTCCTCACCACGACAAAGTCAACTTCTTTAGAAAGGATACCTTTGGTTTCAAAATAAATACCTTCATGGATGTTATAGGCATCCAACCCATACATGTCGACGAGAACCGGTTCTACAGTTTCGTCCGGAGGGCGGTTCCGCTGCCCGTCCTGCAGACACGAAGTGGTTCTGGACCGACATGGAGTCTACGGACTGCAGCGCAACCTTCTGGTGGAGAACATCATCGACATGTACAAACAGGGCTCCACCAGGTGAGGGATTATGGGCTACCAGGTGAGATATGATAGGTTACCGGGTGAGATATGTTTGGCTGCTAGGTGAGATGATGGGCGACCAGTTGAGAGATGATGGGCGACCAGGTGCACACCAACGTGTAGACTATCTTACCAGTCCACACAACCTCCAGATGGTAGTTGGTTACCTGAAGACTAAACCAACTTTACAAACACTTTTATCAGATACAACTAGATGTTTAGACTGTAAAAGGACGTCGAGATGATTTTTGGTTGCCTGTAATGTGGACTGACTCACCAGACATCAGATTAAACTGTACGTGTAGAAGAGAATAGGACCTCCAGATGATGGTTGGTTACAATTTACAGCAGTTGAACTTACCAACCACTTACCGTGGCTGATCTTCGTTGTTAATTGATCACGTTTCGGGCTAACCCACCAGCTACACCCAGAGAGTGGTGCCTCGTAGTGACCAGGCCTGTTGGTGTTATCTCTGCGGCCTGCTGCATAGCCAGACCCCTATGGGGCTATTTATATCTTTAGGGCAGTGGGGCAGCCAACCGCCAGGGCCTATTTTTATTGTGAGACATGAGGCGTGACTTCACTAGACCATCCATGCTGTCAGCTGCTTCAAAACACATACACACACACACACAGACACACAAAAACGTTGCTTTAAACCTGCAGCCTCTCTATAACACCATGGTATAGTTCTACTGGTGAACACTGGGAGCCACCCAGTACAACCACAGTATTCTACTGGTGGGACACCGGGAGCCACCCAGTACAACCTGTCTTCTACTGGTGGGACACTGGGACTTGCCTAGTACAACCACAATCTTCTATTGGTGGACACTGGGAGCTGCCCAGTACAACCACAGTCCTCTGGCAGATACTGGGGGGAACCTGGGTCTACTGGGTCTCTACCTCCTCTCCTCATGTCTCTCCTCTCCTGCAGCCCCAAGGAGGCTCCTCCGGCCCAGCCAGAGCAGCCCTCCTGCGAGGAGCACCCAGAGGAGAAGATAAACATCTACTGTGTGACCTGCGGCACCCCCACCTGCTCCCTCTGTAAGGTGTTTGGCAGCCACAAGGACTGTGAGGTGGCTCCTCTACACAGCATCTTCCAGGAACAAAAGGTCTCGCCCACTCCATTGGCTCCCTCTAGTTAACTAGTATTATTCTAGTTATTATTATAGCTTGGTTGGTTATTACACTAGTGCGGGTTTGTGTGTCTGTGTGTCTCTGTGTGTGTGTGTGTGTTTGTGTCTGTGTGTCTGTGTGTGTGTGTGTGTGCGTGCGTGCGTGCGTGTGTGTGTGTGTGTGTGTGTGTGTGCGTGTGTGCATGCGTGCGTGCGTGTTTGTGTGTGTGTGTGTTTGTGTGTCTGTGTGTGTGTTTGTGTCTGTGTGTGTGTGTGTGTGTGTGTGTGCGTTCGTACGTGCGTGCGTGAATGTGCGTGTGTGTATCTGTGCAGGCTGAGCTGACAGACTGTATCTCCATGCTGGTTGGGAACAATGAGAGGATCCAGGCCATCATCTCTCAACTGGAGGGGACCTGCACAACTGTAGATGTAGGTGTACATGCACCCGCACACACACACACACACACAACCACCCACACATAAATACACAGACATACGCGCATGCATTTACATATCAAGCACATGGTATAATGCATGCATGTGACTTAAACAACACCACGTACTTGCAAGCCACAAGGAGGGTATATAAATGCAACAACCCATGCATGCTTTTCTTTTAGGCAAACTAAGCCGGTTGTATGACTTATTTGGAAAGGAATTTGAGTCAAAGTAACGATACTGAAAGAGGACTCGGCATAGGCGAGTGAAAAGTCAAATCTGTTTTTAAATAAAGTAAAGTTGAAGCAAAAAGCCCCTCTAATGTATCTCTGAAGTAAAAAACACACAACACTAATGTGGTGCGTGATGGGACGTCACTCCACCGCTGCAGGAGAACGGCCGCAGACAAAAGTCCAAGGTGTGCGAGACCTTTGACCACCTTTACGCCATCTTGGAGGAGCGGAAGGGAGAGATGAGCATGCAGATTACTTCTGAGCAGGAGGAGAAACTGGACTACATCCGCTCGCTCCAGAGGAAGTACACGGAACATCTGGACAACATGGCCATGGTCCTGGAGACCGGGATCAACATAATGGACGAGTCGGAGATGGCCATCTTCCTGCAGGTGTGGATGTCTGTCTGCCTGCCTGTCTGTCTTCCTGCCAGCCTGTCGGTTTTCCCCTCGATCTATCTGTCTATCTATCTTTAAATGTATCTTTCTATCTATTCATCTGCCTCTGTACCTGGCATGTAGTGGCCACCAGACTGTCTGTCTGCCTGCTTGCCTTTCTATCTGTCAAAATAATCCTTATATACAGCACAGGATCAAAGTCCTCCACAGGGATGTAACTCAGGGTCTGTCTTCTCTCCTCAGGCTGCTAAACCACTTCTACAGAAGTAAGTCAGTTTAAACCTCTAAACCTCAGTTTAAAACAGCATGCTAAATTAGCATTAATCAGTTTGAATCAGTGAATCAGTTTGAAGTTAAATCAGCCTGCAGTGAATCAGTGAAAAGTGAAAATGATTGTTTGCGGCATGATAACAGATACACACGCATACCCACACACAAATACACACACACAGAGCAAGGACACTCGAAGGGTCAGGGGTCATGGCCATATAAGACGATTAAATATTGACGCAATGACTGTTGAGTTTGTGATGCCATGAGGGGTAACGAGGTCATGGCTGTGATGAATGTTTACAGGATCGTAGAGGGCACGAACACCTCCCACCTGGACAAGGTGGAGCGCGGCTACGAGAACATGTCTCACTTCACCGCTCACCTGGAGAGAGAGAGGCGGGCCCTGCAGACCATTGACTTCCTCAAACGTGAGGAGACACGTTGTCCAGTCATCTCACACTCATGTCATCACGTTATCTCGGATGTTTCCATGACACTCTTCGTTTTGTATTTGTATTAATTGACCAAAAATGTATACATTTCTTTCTGTCAGTAGATGAAGGAGAGGATGACGATGGGGCTGATGCAGCGGCGGGGAGGAGAGGACGGACAACCGGGGGCGGTAGTGATACCTCCCAGACAGCAGGGGGCGGTAGTGAGACCTCCCAGACAGCAGGGGGCGGTAGTGAGACCTCCCAGACAGCAGGGGGCACCGCGGCTCCACCACCCTCACTCGCTAAGCAGCCGACACGACCGCCAGCACACACACCCCCTGCCCAGGTCCCTGGCCCGCTCCCCCCCACGCCTCGCCTGGAGGCCCCCGACAACAGCCTCCTCCGGGCCCCCAGCCCCAAGAACCCCGGGCCCAACCCCCCTTCCCTGCCCTCGCCACTGGGAACGCCCCATGCCATGCCTGTGCCAACAGGGAGTGCTGCTCAGGTGAGAGGAGTCCCTGGTACGGGGTTCTACCAGAGCGCAGGGACACAGCCACCCTGCCAGGCTCCTGGATTCGTGAGATCACGATCACTATCATGCGAGAGTCTGTCTTGCAGGGATTCTAGTTAAACGCTTGGTGCCGAAACCGAGGAACTACTTGAACTACGTGTAATGTAATCGACGGTGATAAGACAGCCGGTTCATCCAATCCCCTGCCAGGGATTTTTTTATAGTGCCTGCCCTTCTCTTCATTTTTTTTTATGTTGATAACTTTGCAGATGGTTCTGCGTAACAATCCATCTGACCCGCCAGGGTAGAGATGGACACCAACAGATATCTGTGTGATTTTTTGGGCACATCAACCAGTTCTTACCTCTAGAGAAAAAAAAATATTCTCGTGAGTTTTATCTCTTGGGCATGAGTTATGACAGTCAAGGCATTGTTAGATGGCTAAAATAAGCAGAATGATACTTTGTACATTTACACAGATCATTTTTCCAGAAGATCAGAAGGGTAACGCATGTGATGCTTACATTTGAATGATTATGGCATAATGGCTTCATATATGGCATGAATCTGATCTGTGCTCCAATGGGCCGGGCTAAGCGGCCCTAACCGTTGTCCTCCAGTAGGGGGAAGCAAATGCACCTAGATGTTTATTATTTAACATAAAATCATGAACGGATCCTCCGTCCGTCAATATAGATAATTATTAATACTTTTAATGGCGAGTAGCAGTGTTTGTGCTTTATTTAAGTACTCTTGGTTAACATTTTAACATAGCATTAGCCGTTGACACACGACTTAACCAATGTCTCTTCTCTCCAGGCTCCTTCTGACGCTGGCGCTCAGAACGCCGACACGGAGGACGGGCCGCGCCACGTCTTCTCCTTCTCGTGGCTCAATCAGAAATAAAACCATTCTTCTCTCCTGCTGGGCTCAATGGACACACCGAGACTTATCTCGTGCTTATGTCCGTTGAAATCCAACACTGTATAGCCTTCATCACGTCTGTGAATCTATTTCTATAATTGTACAAGGGGAGATAGGTGCGTAATTGAACGCGTCCGTGCGTAAAGATTGCGTAAATGACTGGTAGAAGACACTGGCTTTCAATAACCGAGGCGACACGTGAAACAGCAATGAACATTGAGAAATATTTTATTACAAATAAGATATATAGCCTGAGCTTCTTTAACATTTTAGATGGATGCTTTCATAATATTGTGTTACAAAACTTGTTAACATGTGTTTTAGAAGGAAATATTTATTTCGACAAAATGACCATAACAAATGCGTTATGCGTGATTCAAAGGCAGAATTAAGGCTTTAAAATAGTTGCAATAGTTAGGAAGCCACCAGGGACAAGATCCTATAACACATTTTTTACAAACCCGACAAATGAAAGGACCAATTAGTTGTGGTATGCATCAAAACAAAAACAATACAGACATTATTTAACACGTGTCTTACGAAAAGAAAAAAATGGGTTGGTACTTCCAAAGCTCATTTGCCAAATATGTCCATCATTTTGCGGTTATCATTGGCCTGCTGGGCGAGCTGTTCCGCCCGAGCCATCTCCAGAACTTCTCGGAGCAGGTGGAAAGTCAGGTCCAGGGAAATGGGTGGATCGTCGGAGCGCTTTTCTTTCTCCGCGGAATCTTCCTCCTGCTGCCCCTCAGAGCTAGCGACCTTTCGCTGGGTGAGCTGCAGCTGCAGGGCGCGGTTGACTGTTGCGGCTGGGGACGGGCCGTGTGACCACAGGTCCGACCTGACCGGAGAGGGGTCTTGTTTGGAATTGTCCAGCTGGATGGAGTACTGCTCGCCGAGCCGGAGGAGGATGGGCAGCGGCAGGTGCTGGAGCCTGTCCGACAGGCGGGATCCGGTCCGGCTCTCTACGGCTCTGCACTCATAAGCGGGCTGGCAAGCTCCCAAAAGAGCCACGGCACAGACCATCACGAGCTTCATCTCTGCAGACGGAGACGGAGGTTGGATGTTACCAACCACGACAGAAATGGGCCTACACGTTGGAATATGCCTTGTGGATTTCGATTGCCAAAAGTGTATTTTTTATGTTTTATATTTTAAAAATAAATTGAGCAATGCATCAATTAGAGAATGCAACTAATGGTCTGGTACCTTGAAATTGAAGGCTAATGTGCAAAATAAAGATAGCCTATCTGATTATTTAGATTAAAAATACGAATCGTTCCATCCATTCATCCACATAAGTTTGGTTACCTGAGGTGAACTGCACACCGCTTCCTCCCAATATTCAGGTGGAGTATTTAATAAAACCGGTCGCTTTTGTTTATTTATATAGACCTCGGTACCGTCTCATCAACAAGGAGGGTGCCTACGCAAGTGCTAACGTAGACCTTGCAGGACCTGAATTCAAATGTCCAATGTATGGATTCCTTCTATTATTAGCCCATTTTGAGTGTCAGTTCATGTGCTGTTCTGGTATTGTCCAATATACACATAAAATATCTAATTGAAACTATAATATTCAATTATTGGCCCAGTAATAACGACAATAGCCCTGCACCGAATAGACAATAACTTCTCAGATGAAAAATGGTAGCTGTTATTTAAATATAACATTTGGAAATATATTCAATCTATTCCAAGTGATATGCTTTTTAAACACCATTATCATCCCTATTTTATGAAAGTATTATATTTATATTATCCTTTTTATTTCATACTTTTTTTTCAACTGGTCTTTTTTTGGAGGACAGCGAGTTTGTGAAGACAGCGTTTCTAAACACGAGCTGAAACCTCCGAAGATCAGTGACCTTCTAAAGCCAAACCAACACAGATTCCATGACATTTCATCTGGAGAACGAATAACACTCAAATAAACATTTCAACAACACGCAAACAGATACACCAACAATTAAGGAACTAAAATCAAGAATACAATATGGCTCATATACGACTGACAGGGGAGCTCCCAGTGTCCACCAGCAGAATACTGGTTGTACTTTGTAGCTCTAGTTTCCACTGGTAGTATACTATGGTTAAACTGGGCAGCTCCGTCCACCAGTAGAAAACTGGTTGAACAGGGCAGCTCCTAGTGTCCAAGAGTATTACACTATGGGCACACTGGGCAACATTCACTGCCCACCAGTAGAAGACTATGTTTGTCCAGGGCAACTCCCAATGACCACCAGTGAAGGACTGTGGTTGTACTGGGCAGCTCCCAGTTTCCAACAATAGTCAACTATGGTAACACAGAGAGGCTCCCAATCTTTCCAGAACAGGATACCAGTTGAATCAGATAAAAGCTGGCGTCTCAAAAGTAACAAGACAAATAGTTTGGTGCTTGTTGTGCTGGCTGCTCCGTCATCCACGTCGCTCTCTGACCTTTAATCATTGACTGATGATGGCAGCATGTCCATACGGCTCTCCCATTGGCTGGTTGCATTCAATTAGAATGGATGTCACACAGGAACTAGTCGTCCTCTGTTTCCCCTAATGAGCAAATAGAATAAACTAAAGACACAGGAATGAGCCAGTTTAAAAAACAATAGCAATTGCAAATATGTATGAGTGTTTATATAATGTTCAATAGTGTGTGTACACAATAATATATATAGTCATTTGTATATTCCAGTGTATGTCTATTACTTCATACCAAGGGATGCTTGGAGAGTGTGAAGAGCCATCTTGGTTCGCAGAATCTGGTTATGACTCATGCAGCAAGGACAGACGTTGCTGCCAGACAGGAACTCTATACTGGGAAACTAATAGACTGTAGATGCTTCCTAATTATTCCAAGTTCACTCAGAAAGTTCAAGTGTCAAGGCTCTGTTCTGCCTTGGATAGGCCGCTCAAATTATCATGGCGAGCTAGCACCACAAGCTAGGGACAGCTCACTGAGAGGCCAATTAGTGGACGATAGTAATCAGCTAGTGGGACATACTGAGATCCAAACCTTTTTCACATTTGGATAAGGTGTCACAGGGTTGTTTAGCTGATGAGGACCTCAGAATAGAAGGAGTGTAACAATGGAACTCTACGCCGTTTTGTATCACAAGAGCATGATGGTGACACCGTGGAGATGACGTCATGGAGGGGACATCATGAAGGTGACACCATGTTGGGGACACCATGGAGGTGCCATCGTGAATGTGACATCAAGGAGGTGACGTCATGAAGGTGAGCCCACACTACTGAAGTGACATCACGGAAATGATGTCACTTCATTTCGGTGATGTCAGGGATTACTTTTTGGACACAGGTCAAGGAGCAGGTAGGATTTAGGCATCTTGCTCAAGATGGTACTGGGATCGAACATGCATTTTCATCCAGATCAGCAGGAAGTTTGCTCCCCAAAGCGACGGCTGGTGTGCGTTTGTGTGTTCAGGGGTCACCGGAAGGTGAGGGTTAGCCCGGTCTCCAGATGACCATGGCGACAAGATCACCTCTGCATCATCAAGACGACAGCGCAACCTTTACCAGACCCGATGCCAGTAGCTGCATTCGGAATCCAATGCAAAGGGCAGAGATCAAGTTAGATCTGATTCAGGAGAGAGAGAGACAGAGAGAGAGAGAGAGAGAGAGAGACAGAGAGAGAGAGAGAGGGAGAGAGAGAGAGTCAGAGAGAGAGAGAGAGAGAGAGGAAGATATTTGGTGGTAAGTGCATTGTCTTAAAAAAGAAGCTTCAGTCGCCCACACAAAATGCAATAGCAGTTGACAGTATACAATTCAAACACAGAACCTAACCCATTACCCCGGTATTTAATAAAAAATATTGTTTCTGCATGTTTTTTTATTAATTGAATACTTCATGTTATATTCATATGCCAACAAACGTATAAATATAATCCGTTCATCTTTATCTTAAACAAATAAATGTAAAAAACAACAACAAAAGACGCTGTGTGTGAGTGTGTGCGCGCGCGTGCTGAGAGGAGGGTCTTTACTCCTGGCCGTCTAGAGTGAACTCTAACCCACATGTTCCGTGCTCGGTGCAGTTGGTGGGAGGAGGGGACCACAGACGTAGAACCGCAGCGCCACACCGACGTTAAAGATCGCCGAAACCGCAGGAAAACATATCCCAATCCTTCGACACTCGACAGCAATGGCAGGACGTGACAGAATAGCCCACCTCCTTCGACAGCTCGAGAAAGCTGCGTAAGTGAACGTTTTTTGTATTTCAAACAAAAAGTAAAGAATGCAGAGGTTCGCGTACCGCGCAGTTCCGTAGTACTACTTGTAGGCTGAAACTTGCATGTTTACGAAAGTGTAGCTCCAAATTTGACCTTTAAAACTTTCTTCTTTTTTTCTAGGTGCAGGTGTCCTGCACATTCTAACACATATCACCAAGGTACGAGAAATAGAGCCTGCTTTCATTCCCAGTATACCTCAAATTTCGTAGTCGTCCGTTGTTCATAGTGGAATATTAATCGATGTGTGTTCTGGGGTTAGGTGCTGGAGCTGCGGCGTGCACGGTCAGAAAAACCGACTATGCATTTGAGGTAAAGGAGATCACACGCGTTCACTGTGCACTCTTGCGTGTCCTACTGGAATTATAATGGTTGGTAAATAAACACCTGAGCACATTCTTACATATTTAATTAATGTTAATGTTTTCTTATTGTCAGATGGCCAGCTCCAACATCAGATATGGAGAAGGGGTCACCCGGGAGATCGGAATGGTAACATGACATCATCACTCATTTACTAAATTCCACACACACACACACACACACACACACACACACACACACACACACACACACACACACACACACACACACACACACACACACACACACACACACACACACACACACACACACACAAACACACACACACACACACAAGAAAATACAATCTCACAAACGTGTGTGCTGTAACATTCCCGCCGGTTGTTGTGTAGGACCTTCAGAACATGGGGGCCCGTAACGTGTGTCTGATGACGGATAAGAACCTGTCCGTTCTGCCGCCGGTGAAAGCAGTCCTGGAGTCGATGGCACAGAACGGAGTGAACTACAAGGTGTATGACCAGGTCCGAGTGGAGCCCACGGACACCAGGTAGCGACGTTAACCAGCAGAGGGAGACAACAAATCGTTTTACAAATCGTTTCGCTGTGTAAAATCTCTCAATGAATTATAAGGCAGGTTTAACCATCGATAGTTGAAGGGTATCTTATGCTCCAGAGGGAAATGCAAAAGGCAACTAAACCCATTTGTTTACATCGGTCAGGCATTTAAGCAGAACTGACACTAATAAAAACAGCTACTACCTGTATTAACCAGGCTGTTAAATGATATTGCCAAAGCTTAGGACTAATCATGTAGTGACGGCTTTAATTACACAAGCACATTTTGTTCAAGTTAAGAGACAGGACCAATTTGTACACTATCTTCATGATCATTATCATTATAAATGTATGAAATCTAGGTCGCTGGTTAATGTTTGTCTTACTTCTTCGAGCCTTGACTACTGAGAATGCTAAAAGATGACTGTGATTTATACATGGATCTCTCTCAGCTTTAAGCAAGCCATCGCCTTCGCCAAGAATGACTCCTTCGACGTCTATGTCGCGGTGGGCGGGGGCTCGGTGATAGACACCTGCAAAGCAGCCAATCTGTACGCCAGCCACCCTGAGGCAGAGTTTCTGGACTTTGTCAACGCTCCCATCGGGAAAGGGAAGCCTGTTACGGGCGTCCTCAAGCCTCTGATTGCAGGTACCAAGAAATGGCAGCGTGCTTTAGCGGCGTCCCCACAGACCTCAGATTAAGGCCAATAGCACGATTAGTTGAGCCACTGGATTAGGTGGCAGACGGGTGCCAAGCTCAGTGTAGAGTGACCACAATGATGAACCCGTTGAGGGACATTGACGAACGAGTTTGAGTTCTGATTGGCCTTGGTCACTGGTATAAACACAACCTTATCATGTTTTTCATAGTATAGTTTGTTTCATAATAGTAAAGTAATACTGCATTAGTAACTGCGACAACATTATACCACAATTTGAGACGTGCAAGCGCCCCCTTCCATCATTCATAACGTCATGTGATGTAACAAATAGTGGCCTCTAATAATCTCGTAATCTCAGCCATCAGAAAAGTCCCAGAACACACTTATTACAATTACAATTAGGGCATTTAGTGAGTTTTAAGTACCGTATTTACCGCACTATAACGCGCACCGGATTATAAGGCGCACCTTCAATGAATGACCTATTTTAGAACTTTTTTCATAAATAGGGCGCACCGGATTATAAGGCGCATAGCATAGAAGATACTGTGAGTGTGATACTGTGAGATACTGGGACTGTGAGTAAGCGCAGTAAAATGCTGTGTGCACTGACTACGATAGCCGTAATGCTGCAAGCGGTGTGGCTTTATCGTAGTCGTAGTGAAACATTTTATTATTATTATTAAATTGTTTTTATTGGTTTTTCATACTGAAACATTTTGACAGAGCGCCGTTTACAACCAGTATGGATCAACCAATTAACCAATTGATCCATATATAAAGCGCTCCGGATTATAAGGCGCACTGTCGTTTTTTGAGAAAATTACCGGCTTTTAAGTGCGCCTTATAGTGCGGAAAATACGGTAAGTCGCTTTTATCCAAAGCGACTTACATTGGTTAATACACACATTAAAGGTAGAGTCAACCATGCATGGCTGTCCCCATGCATGGTTGCACTCAGCTAGGAGGAGCAAGGGATCGAACTAGCAACCATTGAAATCGAGGGGATTATAACATAACTTGAGTCAACAAATTAGCTTGATCAACAATTCAGCTGACCTATATTGACTAAAATGAGAGTAATAATATAATAAGGCAGCAACACAATTTCTTCTTCTCTTTAGTTCCCACAACAGCCGGAACTGGCAGTGAAACCACGGGAGTGGCCATTTTTGATTTTGAAGAACTGAAGGCCAAAACTGGTGAGTTTTAGTGAAACTGTTAAGCTCTGTTACTAGACATGTGGTTATGGGTGAATGTGAATATGCTGTCTGTGGTCTGGTGTCCAGGAATAGCCAGCAGGTCCCTCAAGCCAACCCTGGGGATGGTAGACCCGCTCCATACACTGCACATGCCTGAGAGGGTCGCCGCCAACAGTGGCTTTGACGTGCTCTGGTGAGAACACTCTAGCAACAAGCAACTCTTGGTGCTTCCTCCTTCCTTCGAGGTGCCAGAGGTCTTTAGTTCTGATCAAGGTGTGCTGAATGATGATGATGACTTGTTGCAGCACGTTCGATAAGGGGCCACGTTGTGGTTTTGTCCACTGGTCAGGTGGACTCTTGACTCTGGAGGGCCTGTCTTTTAGGGTATTTTCGTAGATACTTATCCAACATGTTAGCACTGGCCTTGAAGGTTTTATGGTGTCTAAGGTCAACGAACATCAACTGTCACTAACACACCTTCAGGAGAGCAGAGGTCAGCGTCCCAGAGTTCGTAAACCTTCTTTCCTATTCAGATGTTCTGAATGCTGTCTCTGGAATCGAGTGTGAGTGCTGATGCAAAACCACATGGATATGCCCTTACTTCAAATACATGGAAACAGAGATTCACCCTTCCACATACATTTGAGTTGTTATATGTACTAAACTGTGTGCCCCTTGATAAAGACAATGAGACTCTCTTGTAGGGCCTTTATTCACTGATAATAGAAAAATGAAAAAAAAAAAAAAAAAGTATCTGAATAAATATCTAGCATCTATGGGACTGGACAATAACCAACCATCAACTCAACCATCACCTTATGAGGGTAAAGGTAATGGGGGGTGGTCTGTTGTTGTAAACGTTGTTCTTGTCTTAACCCCCCCCTCCCTCCCCCACTAGCCATTCCCTGGAGTCTTACACCGCCCTGCCCTACAACATGCGAAAGCCCTGTCCCCCAAACCCCATCAACCGCCCCGCCTACCAGGGCAGCAACCCTATCAGCGATGTCTGGTCAAGACACGCCCTCAACGTGGTGGCCAAATACATGAAACGGTACGACCATTTTTGTTAGAAGAATGTTGTTGTTTTTCTTCAACACGACAGAAAATGGCAAAAGATGCAATTTTTCTGAAAATGCTTACAGAATACGGATTTATAACCTCTACAGATTCAAGATAAGAACTGTCCAATAAAAACCAGCAACTATATACTGATAATGAAATAGCGTTTTGAGATTGTAGATGGAGTAGTACTCACACTCAGTTGAAAGGCTAGGTCTAGGTCCCAATTCTTTCAGAGCCATCCCACTTCAGGTGCTGTTCTGTTCAGAGTTTTGCTCTGTTCACATATTCAAGGGCTGTTCGAGATCCAGAGGACCTCGAGGCGCGTTCCAGCATGCATCTGGCCAGTGTGTTTGCAGGGATCGGATTTGGAAATGCAGGAGTTCATTTGTGGTGAGTCTAGTGCTGCAGAAGACCCTCCCAGCCTTCGCACTACATTGAGTTCAGTGCAGGGCCGCTCAGCTATACTGCTGAGCTGTAACTGGCCAGGTAGTCAGGGTTTGGGAGGGGTATGGCTACACTTGTAGCTCTGCCTCCAACCACCAGTAGCGGGATGTTATGAAGAATAGGGGAGTTCACCACAGACGAAAGGTAGTGAGTTCAAACCCCCTGTGTTCCCAGAGGCAGGTTTTCATCCCAAATGTACCTATAAGCATGTCATTGCCCCTACCTGATCAATTCCAACGTATTCACTGCAAATCCCTTCAGAACAAATAGTAATAATGGATTGAATTTATATAGCGCTTTTCTAGACACTCAAAGACGCTACTTTTAATTCTTAAGCTTTACAGTATTTTACCATCTAAAAGGACTCCATTTATTCTCTTATACTGCTAGTCTAGTGCTGTCTTATACCATGTTTATCTTATTTGAAGTGGATAAAGTCCCTGAATGGCTCTCTGTTTACTCTGTTTAGCCATGGGATGTCATATCCAATTGCTGGCAATGTCAAGACCTACAGGGCTAAAGGCTACAATGTGGACCACCCAGTAGTGGTAAGATGTACTTATTACGAAATTGTATTACCAACAGTAAATGTCCTTTATTAAGAACTCTAAGTGTCTCCTTAAATACATACTTTATTAAACCCCTTTATCATCTGCTTTATTACAACCTTTTAATGTTGAGTTGAAAGATTTACTGTGTGTCTTCGTGTTCCTATAGCCTCATGGACTTTCTGTGGTCCTCACATCTCCAGCAGTGTTCAACTTCACTGCCCCCATGTGTCCAGAGCGCCACCTAGAGGCTGCTGAGATCCTAGGTAAATGGCAACAACTATAAATTACGAAATATTATATAAAGTAGGATTTCACTTCCATTCTGGATTTCATTCTGTCCTTATGATCACCACTGTTCACCGATCACAGCTGCTCTGGTCCTTATGATACCCAGTGTTAACCGATAACAGCTGCTCCAGTCCTTATGATCACCACTGTTCACCGATCACAGCTGCTCTGGTCCTTATGATCCCCACTGTTCACCGATCACAGCTGCTCTAGTCCTTATGATCCCCACTGTTCACCGATCACAGCTGCTCTGGTCCTTATGATCCACACTGTTCACTACACAGCTGCTCTGGTCCTTATGATCCCCACTGTTCACCGATCACAGCTGCTCTGGTCATTATGATCACCACTGTTCACTACACAGCTGCTCTGGTCCTTATGATCCCCACTGTTCACCGATCACAGCTGCTCTGGACATCAGGGTGCAGCATAGGCTTCTGGTTGGGGCAATCGAATCGAAGCCGAAGGGTATTGGGTTTGGACGTATCTGAATAATCCACTGTAAATCACTTTTGAAGTGTCTTAAGTTTTCTAAATTAAAAATAGTGTGTGTGTGCGTGTGTGCGTGTGTGTACTAGGTGCGGACATCAGCAGGGTGAAGAGGGAGGACGCCGGGCCACTGTTGGCTGACACACTGCGCCAGTTTCTGTACGACCTGCAGGTGGAGGACGGGCTGAGTGCCGTTGGTTACACCAAGGACGACGTGCCCGACCTGGTCAAGGGAACAATACCTCAGGTACCAAGCAATGCCTGGAGCATCCAGGATGGTTCATACGGCTGCATACGTATTTAAAATGGGTTTGCCGCTTATTAAAATGAAAAGAGCTCTGGTCATGTTTTCAAACCATCTACCGTCAAGTGTATCAGGTGAACAATGTAACTTGGTTATGCGTATTCCACTTAAATGGCATTGTGAACACATTTGTCAAGGGCTGAGAGTGTGACATCACTTCCTGTCCTGTTCCCACAGGAGCGGGTCACCAAGTTGTCTCCCAGAGAACACACTGAAGAAGACCTGACTCATCTGTTTGAGGCCTCTCTTAAGCTCTACTGAATCTGGGTCGTAACCCAACTTTTGACGAGACGGATGAACACACGCACTCCACCACCTCACGGTCCAGTCTTTCTAGGCTTTTTGTTTTAATTACTATTTAATTAATTAAATGAAAACACTGCTTGACTCAATCTTCTACATTGAGGAAAATGCCTACCTCCTTGTCTTAAATATTTTTATGTTTATTGAAATAATTGTTAAGGTCCTTTTAACATGTCATCTTGATTCAGGAATATCTTTGGTTACATAATAGTATTTGCGATCCATTCTCAGTAGGATCCTATCTTGGCCTGGGCTGGGATTGGCTGGGTAAAACTAATAATCTCAATGCTGGACCAACCAGAATCGTTTTGTGAACAATGGGTGTGATTTATCTGACTTTTATACAATGCTTAATAAAGCTTGAATAGTCTCCGTCAGAGGCGGAGCCAGACTTTGTGTACATCCGGGGCTTAGCCCAGAGGGTGGTCTGGGGGTCCTCCCCTAAAAAAAATTGAATTTCTAAAATGCGATTTCCTGCATTCTAGTCCATTTTAGGGTGACCTGCTGGACATTGACAAATCCTAAATCTCTGAAATATCAGTGCATTATCATTATCAATTTTATTTAATTGTAAATAATAATGATAATGCACTGAAGTATTATACATATGCACACAAATAAGTACTACATTATTTTAGAGGTTTGTCCGCATCTATCACTCTGGTAGAACTCATTTAAAAAGGGGTCAAAGTTCAATGAACTGGATATGGACGCAAGCTGAAAGTAAACAAGACGGTCTAGCACCAGCCGCGCATCGGTAACATCCTTAACATGTTGGCTGCTGGTCAAACAGCGAATGCAGCAACGCGATATCTGTACATTTCTTATCTAAATCGTTAATAAAGTTTGAGTTTAAAATAACCGATATGTCAGACATGGATATTTTTACCTCTTCATGATATTCAGTGGACCTCAACATTTAATTTAAGGTAACATTTGGTAACACACAACACTACAATATTGGCTGAGACAGAATCGCCATCAGATAAACGGATTTCTGACATTTTAAACAACGCTGGTAATCTGTTTTGTGTGAAAGAAGTAATTATCATAGCAGCCTAGCTAGCCGATGCAGGCTAGTTAGCACTAGCACCAGCACTACTGCTCCCGGCCAGCAAGGTAATCTCACTGACCTGAAACATTTGACAGGTCATTGGCAGGGGCTGCTAATGCAACGGTATCACTGGATGTTGGTTTAGAAAAATAATTTCTAATGTCCATGGTAATGTTTGTTACCCACCCTGAGGCTACTTTAACAAGACTGCGGAGAGACGTGAATGTTCAGAAAACGTCACGTTGTCCTGGCAACCGTTCTAAACAACCGAACGAGAGATGGCATTTTCCATTGCTTCCATGTGTTGTTGCTTTCAAAATGAAAATAAATCAATTTCAAGAGGTGAAAATCACTACCAGTTGAAACATGAGGGAACATGTCAGGGTTGTCATAACTTCAAAAGCTTAAAAAAGATCCGGGGCTTTTGACGTGAGATTCGGGGCTTCAGTCCCGAAAGCCACCCCCAAGTTCCGCGCATGGTCTCCGTTCTCCCCTCACTCGCCACTCTCCTTGATCACGGCAGCCATAAATGGAGCAATCCCCGCCTGTAACAGTCCAGCTTGATGTAGACTGACGATTTACTACTTTACTACTCCTTGACATTTAGGAATGGAATCCTTGACCCTACTAGATCATTAACTCATTAATCTCCACAGAATATGAGGATAAGAGTGTGTCCCCATCCAGAGGGTTCAGCCAAAGACAGATGCCATAACCCTTCCATTGACCTAGTGGCACGTCCATACTCAATAAGTAGGGGTGGCCAAGGAGTGGCACAGAACCAGTGCACAACAAAGAGCAGACCTGTACAGAGGATGTAACCATGACGAAATTAATTTAATTTATTTATTAGCCTGATTTAGTAGGGGTATCTCAGGATTGCCAATCATATGTTGTGCCATCCCAGGCACGCAGCTGGTCAGACGGGGGGGGGGTTGGTTCTGGCTGGTTTAATCGTGAAGGACTGAACGAATTTGCTTGGCACATCTCGTCTTGCATGCCTTAAAGAAGTGAAGCTAAGTAGTCTAAACCAGTGTCCAGATTAGGCGGCAGGGCTAAGAATGTCTCTCATCGTGATGCCTTTAAGTGGTTTAACCTATGGGAGCAGAGAGTTGCCCCTCTGAGCAGTGGGACTCCTGGAAGGGACTGGGAGCCAAGAGTAGCGGTAGAGTGATACAGCACACCGGTTTCATGCCAATGCTTGTAATCCAGTCAATCATAGTCATTATGGTCGGGACTCTTAATTAATCAGAACTATTCCTTTTGTTAGTTGCCCATGACGTGGGTTATGATTCCCCATAGTCCCACAGACCCCACTACCAGGAATTAAGCCAAAAATATATATTTTATGGGGATTTGAACTAGCAACCTACAGGTCATTAATGTGTTTCGAGAGTTGGTGGATCTCCGCTGTTTGCTTTCTGCTACACGCCTGTTTTTCGGAGTGAATTTGTAAATAAATAAATGCACGTGCATGGAACCCATCCAGGATTAGCGACAGCTGACTATTTAAAGGAGGCAGCGCGGCAGTGTTTGGACCGCAGTCTCAAGAGACCAATGCAGCACTGCAGCATGCAGCAAATATTCATGCAGAGTGATGAGCATTTTGAGGT
This sequence comes from Pollachius pollachius, assembly GCF_949987615.1. Lineage (NCBI taxonomy): Eukaryota > Metazoa > Chordata > Actinopteri > Gadiformes > Gadidae > Pollachius > Pollachius pollachius. The sequence continues at coordinate 14,257,521 of NC_136947.1, read as the reverse complement.
CTTTACCACAGTGTTCTCTCCCAAAGGTGAGTTAGACCACACACACACAAACACACATCAACGCACACTCATATACCCACACAACGGTTGTATCCATCCTGTAGTTTGAGCCATTATGATGACTAGAGCCTTCCAAGTCTGGTTTAACATTGACAGTGTTGTTTGTACGGTTCAATCTAAACACATCTGAACAAATGTCCACGTCAAATGCTCATGAGTATGAGCATTTGATCATAGAAATTTGTTTAATTTATATTTGTGGTGTCAAATGTTCTAGTGGTGGTTCTATTCTATTTGTGTGGCACGGCTTAGCAATGTCTTTCCCCCAGTTGGCAGATCAAGGGTGAGACTCCGACCTGCAGATGAAGATAAGGCGAGTTCAGTAGGTATCCGCTTCAAAACAAAAGTATAGTGATGTACAGAGTGCTGAGTTAGACCGCATTTTTGGTTGTGGTGTTTATTCAGAAACAGGCGCTATGTTACATTATGTTTCCTTTAAAAGTCAAGAAATTTCTAAAATGGATTGAAATCTGGTTCTGGAGACTGAAGTGAAAGCAGCTAATGGTCAAGTCCAGGTCCTAAACCTCAAGAGTGGACTGGACAGTGGGGAGGACAGACTATAGGACGACAAGACTATGGCAAAGTATAACACTGATTTAACCAGCAAGAGAGTCAGGTATTTAACTAGTGAAACCAGGTATTTAAGTCCAACCTCCACTCTAATAGGAGTCAAGACACAGAGTAAGTAACAGATCTAAATAAGGGGTAATCCATCTTTAATCCTTCAGTGTACTTCTCACTAGTGTTGTCCTGATTAACTGATTGGCTTCTCTCCTTCATACCAATGTAACCTAAATTGCAATTAATAGAGAAATGATGCGATAATCTTCTGGTACACAAGTTAAGATAATAATTGACCTATTTGGCAACCAATTAAAGAGTGTCTATTTTACTGGACATGCACACAATGTCTGATGTGACTTTAAGGTATAATTTGTAGTGCCTTCTAATGGCCAATCAACATCACACCTGTTGGTAAAATATGGGCCCTTTAATTTGCAATTCAGGTGGTGGTGACAATTCACAATAGGGCCCAAGGTCCAGAAGAACTGGACCTGAGTCAAGGTGATGTCATCCAGGTTTTGGTCAAAGAGGACAAAACGTGGTGGTTTGGACGTCTACCCAACGGAAACGAGGGGTACTTCCCATCAGCCTGTGTTGCCACATGTGGGCCGGTACGTGTCTGTTTCTGAGTCAACCTGTGCAGTACGACCACTAGTTGAGTGTTGCTAGCTTGGAGTAGTGGTTTCTTCACTGATCTTCTAGCACAGATCAGATGACGAGCTGCCTTTTTCCTGGACATGAAAACGAGGGTGACTCATTACAGATTCAAGGGCTTTTAGATTATCTTGTGAAATGATCGTTCCGTAAATAAGTCGAATTGAGGATCTGTAATTATGGTAGATGTCAGTTCTCTTAAAAGTGTTTCGAAGTAGACTAAAAAAGTATCTAGTTTCTTGGGTCAGAATAGTGTTCCTCAATGTACAGCCCACTGTTTAATGTTATAGTATAAAAAGCCACATCTCCCCGTTTACATGTTTATGGGGACACATGCCACCTACAGGAGAAGGAGTCGCATATTGGAGTGTTGGGTTACAAGTGGGGCTAACTTAACATGAACTGGTTGAGGTTTGGTTTAAAAACACAAATCACTCACTCAAGGTATAATGATTGAACTTGTTTCAGCAGGACGGGGAATCAGGGGAAGCCACGCCCACCCTCTTGAGGAGAGCCTCTGTACCTGTTGTTATGGCAACCCCGGCCTCCACCTGTAACCTTCCTGGGTAACTACACCTGCCCTTTCAGCATCATCGTTGAATCCACAAGAGCGATAAAATACCATTACAGTCACTGTGGAAGAAGTGATCAGTTTACACTATTTATATGAGGAAATCCAAGATATTAAAGGGCAATGTATTTATAACAAAGGAAGGTTAGAAACTAGGATTTTTTTAACTGGGCGTATAGGAAGACAACTATTGACCAAGGTATTCAGAGCATAATCTCTTTCTCTCTGGGTTTTAGTGAGGGCAATGGGCTTGGAACGCCAAAGCTGTCCAGGAAGAACAGCATTCGGCGTGCCCTGGCACTTGACAGCCCTTCCATGAAGGGAGGTGGTGTTCTTCAGGGATCCCCCAGCCTCATTCACCGTGTCCTGGCTAAATCCAGGAGGAAGAGCTGCCCTCACCTCCCACCAGTCTCTGCAAAGCCAGGCTCCATCAACTCAGCTTACCTGCCTGAATAGGATGCCTTCAGAGAAGCATTTAGACTCAAGCATTAAGACTCTGAAGCCTCAAGCACATTTGACATTTCATGACTGAGAAGGATTTGGAATTTTTGTCCAAAATAGACTTGAGTCCTATTTGAAGCGAATGAAAAAATATAGGCACGCTGCATTACATTCACTTTCCTTTAACAAATATCAGTGTTTCCCCTTTAAATGTGTTTATAACACAATTAAAGTGAGAACCCCTGCCAGGCCAAAAAACATAATGTGTAAAATGTAATACGTGTCGTAAATCTCAACGAGTACTAGTGCATTTGATTTGAAGGTCTGCGAAAGTATCCATCAATGTACACATGGAAAGTCAGTTTTATCTAGGGATGCACTGGTACCCGATGCTGTGCTCATGTACTCGTAAAACTTCTCCGATGCAACCACCCGATGCCACTTTACGCAACGTTAAGTAACGTTGAAGAGCCAGTGAACCCAAAACGTTTTTTTTCGTGCACATTTTTCCTATATGATCGTCAACATAGTAATCTATGCCATTTTACTACAGGTAGCGAAGTAAGTCCCCAATTTAGTGAAAAAAGGTGCATTGGAGGGCTCGGTTTGTGTGGACGTGTGGAGCTCTGTGTGAGAGAAAGTTTCACTTTTTCTATAACTCATTGTGTACCGCGACAGTGTGTTGATAGTCAAGCTCCGTCTGAGCAGTGATTTAATTAATACCAGCGTACAACTATACTGTTATCGCTAGAGTGTGTGGCGCATTTCATATACAACATCGTTGGATATGGAAAAACGTTATAACGCTTATACACAACGACGATACTAAAAAAAAGAATCAAAGTTGCCGTTGGGCGTAACCATGGTGATAACACGCCATGCGTGCAACGGTATTATTAAGTACTCATGCAGGTACTTGGTATTGGCTAGTACCCAAATGTAAGTGGAATCAGTGTATCCCTAGTTGTATCTGTATTATATACAGTCTGTCAAGTCCGTTGAACCTGTGTTATATACAGTCTATGCAATACACCCACAATAGAGCTCTACTGGCCATGCAGTTCTTTAGCTGCTTTTAACTGTTGTAGAGCTAGTGGGATAAACTTCTAAACACTAGAAGTTCTAAACACTAGAAGTTCCATGTTTCATTGGGAACATTTTGAAACGTTAGACATCTCCTGGGCAGGTATACACTGCTAAACACACAGACTAATTCCGGTGATCGAGTCTTGAGTTCAATGTGTCACATATCACTGCAATTCAGAGCGTGAATATCTGTTGAAAATGGAATATCTTTCCAACGAAAAAAACGTTTAATCCCCCAGTCAGTTACCACTAGTAGAATATAATTATGAGGGAAACACTGACATTATCTACAGCTGTATACGTAGTCGACTCACCTATATTCTAAAGTTAATGTGAGATAAGCCAATATTTAACACTCTTAGTTCGCTGAGTATCACAAACCAATTTGATGATATTACAAATAAACGGTTTTGAATGTCGAGCTGTGAGGCGCTTTTCCTTCGGATGCTTAAAAGTTAAAAAAGTGCATTCAGCATCAGCATGTGTTAAATTTCAATGTAATTTAAATAAATGGGTGTGGGTTTTTTAAAAACAGTTTTATTGTGATAAGAAGCACTCTTATGCCTCACAAACAATGGGCGTCATTTTGGATTCAATAACACAGATACGCACAATACACTCCTGATCTGATCGTTTCTGTATTCGATTTTCAATAACTGACATTCATTCTTTCACATTCGTCGTTAAGTCCATATCACCTTTATATTCGATTTTGAGCTCAATTGTAATATGTGGTGGGAATATGTTGCTTATGGTAACTTGTTATTTCAATTTCAATTCTATTGGTCTGCAAACACTTTTATATCATCAATAATATCACTACCGTGGCAATTTCATTAGAATGTAATGCCATAACGCGACTTAACGTAATGGTAATGTAACCTTAAACCTTAAGCAACACTTGTCGGTGTACATGATTTCTGCCTGAGTGAAGTAAAAAAGATTGACAAAAATGTGAAGGCTTGCATAAAAAAATGTTGCGCAATTATTTTCTTTTATTTATATAAATTTAGATTGATATTGGGACGGCTGTTGCAAAGAATACGAAGGGAGTGCTTATTCGTATCCAAAGAATTAATGTCCCAAACGTTTTCAAGTCACAAATTGGATGCACTTTTGGTTGATTGTCTTCAGTAGAGAAATGCAGAGTTGTAGATTTGTAAACAACCACTGCATTTAAATGTGGGGCAGAGCATGTTCCATATACCATACCAGGAATGTACTGGATTAATACAGTTGGTAACAATATAATGTTCCAAACTATTCGCATAGCTGGTCAATAGTGTGAAATAGTTTGTAAGCATATGTCTTCAGTAGGCTACTCTGGAGGCAAGATAACCATCTAGTTCAGTTCAAATAAATACTGTAGCATGATAAAATATTTAAATTGTGAGGTTGACATTTGTATTTATATCTCTTTCTAAGAACAAATTGTTTACGTTGTCAATATTCTGTCACAGTGTCGTCTTTTGATTCCGTTTTTTACCTCTGTGATACTTCAATGTGATGTTTGTTTATTGCAAAACCTATTTTATTCATAAAATAGACAAACCCTGCCTCTCATCTGGCTGCAACATAGCTTTTATTTGACTGAACCACCGCCTCTTAGCATAGAGCACTGAATAATGTGTCACCTTGTTGAGCCAGATTAACATCCATACATATAATCTTTAATGTAATAATATTTATTTAGCATTCCAACATAACCCATACTACACCATACAGTATTGTATAATTTATGTAAATTATGATGAATCATTGACAATTAATTTATTCCATATGACAAAATATTTGAGCATGACATGTACAGCAGCAGTATATACTTGAACAGTTAACTTATATTATAATTGTTTTTTCACAAAAAATAAACCCAAACTTTACGGCAACCTGTTCAACATTCTATCAAAAATAAGATCTAAAACCCATTTAAAAACTGTATTCACAAGCAAAGGCCTCATTTAGTTAAAGAATTTTGTTTGTTTTTCATTGTTAATGGTTAAAATCCTATAAATGATTTAGAATAAAAAAGATCAAGACATCCGTTTCAAATGAGAACTAAATAACTATTAAAAGTTTTATATAGTTTACATATATATATATATATAAAATACTGTCACATACATACTGGGATCAAAGCCCTTTAGATGTTTTACTGACTTAAAGGTCTCCCTTTTGATAAGGATTTTTTTCTCCATCTATTCATATGTCCAGAAACCAAGACAGAAAGACCAAGGCATCATCTTCTCCCTTTAGGGCAAACTGTGCAACAAATTACTTTTTCACACCTGACATTCCATAAAAACACTGGAGATGAGGAAATTGGAAGTAAAAAATTCTATGTATAGACGTAAAAACACTAAGAAGTGTCAAGGACCTAATCTAACATTGAATTCAGACTCAAAGTAGATACGATTTTAATTTTTTTTTGTCTAAAACCGACTGGAGACAGAACTAAACATGCCTCCAGTCGGAGACTGACAATGTGGCCATGTTGCTAACCCCACTCAATCTACATTACTGAAGATGTATGATTAACTAAACCTGCATCATATTATCCAGAATCCAATAAATGTTTCAGTTATTAACAGTTAAAATGTGCTTCAAAATGTCCTTGCAATCTGAGCTTGTGGGACAGTTCTGTCTCAGCCCCACATTGTACATTAGGAGCTACTCCTCACCTGCCACTGAAAAAAAAAAAGTGTGACCACTAGGTTCAAACATACTCTAGTTTCTGCTCTACAGAGCATCTTTCCTGTCTGTGCCCTCTGAAAGAAACATTGCTAGCATCTTGGTTCAAACCAAACATATAGTGGATTATCATAGTGGATTCTGGATTGCGGAATGTGGCACGACGTGAGGACTGCTGACTGCAATCAATACTGTTCAGGAGGTAGAGCTGGATGCAACACAGAAGAAATACAATGGTCTGAACTACTGTAAGTTAGAGTCACTGCTGTCGATTTATGGTGGCCGTATGTAAGCTGGAGTCACTGTTGGTCTAAGGTGAAGCAGTATTATGGGGTCAGACTTCATGTGTGTTATGCTCAGTCAAGCTCAACACCACCATCTCCTCTTCACCAGTCAGCCTACAGATGGGTCATTCTCTAAACTTCAGACACCACGATGGCAATACCTTAGCTTCATGCCCTGGTTATCATATATTTGAAAAACTAGGAACCTTGTGTAAGGATGGCCAGCTCCCAGAACACTGAAGCCCTTCATATATTCCTACCTCCAACAGCTGAGTGGAGGTGCCTCTGGGGAATGTAGGGGCTGTGGAAATTGGGCAGATCCAACCTGCTATGATTGTGCTGATCTTGATTGGATAGGTAGGTGATCTCCAGGGCTTTCATCTTCTGGGGAGCAGCCTAGCTCCTGACATCCCAGCAGAGAGCTGTTCAGGTGGGAACGACTGAGCAGGCTTTCTCCCTGGATCTAGAAGACAGACAGAAGGTTTTTATCAGACTGACACAGCTAGTGAATGGAAGGCTACGTCTAGGCCCAGCTAGAGGTAGTTAGACTAAATCTTGGTACAGCATAAAGGAAATCCCAGCAAGATGACACAATTTAGGCTATCACGCAGCTACCAGAACAAGGACTACGGCTACCTGAGTGCTTTGGAAATGTTCTTGGGCGCGGAATAGACCAGTCGGGCTGTCTTCACTCCAGGCCTCCAAAACCAAACTCTTCCTTTCGGACCTCCAGCAAGCAGGGATCTGAAACAGTGGAAGATGGTAGAGGTTTTAAAAGGCAGTGGCAAGAAAGTGGTCACTAGGCTGTTGAGAGTGTTCTTACAGCTGCCATCCTATTCAAACAAATGCAAGCAACCCATCACGTATTTCTACTGGTTCTAGATATTTTGTGTGTCACTTTGGTTAGTTACTTCCTGAGGTAGGATATCTTCTGACCTCAGAGTAAAGATGAGACAGGGAGCCTCCGTTGTGCATGAAGACACCAGTCTCAACTAGCAACGGTATGTTGATGTCCTCCACACACTACAGTACGAAAACACACACACAGACAACCTCACTCTCTTTATAAACTGCAGTGAGTTTAGGATACATCCAATGTCTTGTTGACGTTAAAGTGATGCACTAATAGTGAATGGTGGGAAACATCACAGCTGGTGGGAAAATAGGGGCCCTTTTAGTATAGGGGATAAATACTTTTTCCAGCAATACCTGAGGGCACTCAAGCGCCAGTAGGCCCTCCTGGCTGCTGTGGATGGACTTGAAGGGTGTTGGTGTTTGAGGAGTAGGCAGCAGAAGGGCCTTAATGTCCTTAGGAGTCCTAAAGCATTCCAAAACATAGCAGACTGGTTCACTTACGCAAATGATCTTCATCAATACTGATCACACCCACATAACCTTGCATAACCTTTTATTCAGACACTAAACACCAGATCCCACCGGGTAGACATTACACTAAAATAAAAACCCTTTCATAAGATGAGGTGAGAACCATTGCAGATCACAGCCCAGTACGGATGGAGATTAAAAAACAATAACGATAGCATTGAATTCATTATAATGTTATCAATGACTATGCCTCATATTCTCAATAGTATATATAGCCAACAAGGGACCCAATGCCGCTAGCAAAGTAAATCAAACACACCTGGGCTCCAGGGAACCAGTAGTGTAATAGTACTTGGGGTTGTGTTTGGTGCTGCAGTGGATGGCTAGTTCTCCTTTGGGCTGAGGGCTGCTGGTAACACTGGAATGCTTCTTAGTACTAACTGGTGTGGAGGTCAGTGTTGAATCCTCACCTGGGCCCTTGTTTAGGAACTGGCAGGAGACAAAAAATCTCAAATGCCACAGTAGCATACCATAGAACGAGTATCCTCTTAGCTTGTCTAACTGAATCTGATGTTTAACATATAACTAGTATACTCTAAGCTTGTCTATCTTCATCTATTCTTCATAATAGAATGAGTATTCTCTTAGCTCTTCTAACTTAATCTACTGTTGAACACAGAACTAGTATCCTACAAGCTCGTCTATCTTCATCTACTCTTGAACATAGAACTAATATCCTGTTAGCCCATCTAGCTTTATCTTGGTTAAGAACCAAGATGGCCATTTGAAGTGAGAGTCCATGCTGACCTCTGAAGGAGAGAAGCCCAGGCTCCTGACAGGGGTGCTGCCATTTGAGGAGGAGCCTTTAGGCTCCTGCTCTGCTTTGAGACACGTTTCTCCATCCTGGAGACCACAAGAATCACAGTTCAAAGGTCCTGTTCAACACAAATCAGGTGTGAGGCTGATGAGGTATGACAAAAAGTAATTAAAAAAACTGGGCGATAATTAAAAAAAAACACATCATTCTTCTCAACCAAAGCAATAAGTGGAGTCGTTTGTTCTTCTTTTAGGGAGTATACTGTCCATGAATTGTAATACTTTCTCAATAGCAGAATACACAGACCATTCTACATCAGCGGCAGCCATCTTTGTTGTTGTTGAAATGCATCTACGGCGCTGCTATTATCGTATTTATCCAGCCTCAAATTATATGGATGTGATTGGTCGGTCTATCTCATACAGACCTTAGTCAGATCTCATCTAGAGAACAAAAATGAGCTTGCAAGATTCGTATGGTTCCAAGGCTAGTAAACTGCTATCTATTTATCAATTGGACTATCTTTAGATACCCCGATTTTAGGACCAGTGTCGAGGAACTATAAAGAGATGCTAGCATAATGATACAAGTTGAGGTGTGAGGGAGGTGTATGTGGAGGGGAAAGGGCAAAGAGACCGTGAACATTTCGGTGTTTCTGTCAAGGTCCAGAGAGATCAGGTCCACAGTGCCCCTGCTGAGCTCTGTGAAGGAACTGGAGGGTGGAGATGACTGCTGTTCAAGTGTCAGGGGTGATGGGATCATTAGCTGTAGGCTATAGCTGGCCCAGTCCCCCCAGGCCATTGGGTCCTGTGGGGTCAGATTACATTTAGGATATGAACAGGGTCAGTTCAGAAACCAACACTATCACTCGCAAAGTACCTGAATGATCTGCATGGACTCCAACAGGCCTGGGCGAGGGTGCAGGGGTGTAGAGCTGACCGGAGGTTGTTGGGTAAAGAGAAGCATACACTGTGGAGGAGGGTGTTGCTCACTGTCAATGACTGGTTCCTCCAGGGTGCTCAGAGTACAGCTGGCCATGGGCTCATCCTTCACCACACTGATGCTGTGGTTGCACAATACCTCCCCCTGCTGGTGAGCAGAATTGGAGGATGTGAAAAGATTAGTCTCATATATAGGGGGTAATTGGAGCACATTCCCAGGTAAGACTAATATATTGCTAGTAGTTGGGGTTGACCTTAGTGGAAGCGCTGTAGCAGGGACATTGTCTGTCCCCAAGTCCACTATTGGACTTCAAGGAGCTGTGGGTGGAGATGATGGAGTAGGAGGTGTCAGAGGAGGCAACGGAGGAGGTGTCGGAAGAGTTTTCTGTGAAGGTGAGGGAGAAGGAGCGGTTGAAGGGCAGGAGGTAGCCCTCATTCTCCACTTTCCTCTTCAGGGTGGAGTTCCAGTGGTTCTTAATAGAATTGTCTGTCCTTGAAACCAAACACTTAGTAGTTAATATCCACTCCCTCCTCTTCTGTGTCCTGTCCACGTGCTCTTAAAGACCTAGTTAGTACTCTATACTGTCCACTAATTTGAGTCTACCTGCCAGGCAGTAGTTTGGAGATATGTGCCCAGCGGTTCCCCATGATTTTGTGGGCCTGGAAAATCATGCGATCCTCTTCCAGGGTCCACAAGCTCTTCTTGACGGCCGGGTTGAGGTGGTTATGCCAGCGCTCTCTACACTGCTTCCCAATGCGGCTGTGAAGATGCTTGGCAATGACTGACCAGCGTTTAGGACCATACTTGTGCACCAGCTGGATAACCTGCATGCAGAGAATAGAGGTCAGTAGATTGGTCAAGTGGCTTAACACCCTAACAACCTCTGGCAATTTTGGAGGAAAAAGAAAACCAAACCTTTTATCGATTTGGACGTCTTACTTTATGTTGATCCATAACTGTACTTTATTAACTGAATGATCACAGCAACTAGTGACTAACATCACGATGTTCACTTGTTTTTTTTTGTCTCTCTTTACCCTCTCGTCTTCTTCCTTAGTCCAGGGGCCTTTCACCAGCTCTGGACTGAGGACATTCTGCCACCGCCGCTGACACTGAAGGTCTGACCTTTGACACTGAGAGGAAGCAGGAAGCGACTGAGTAAGCGTGTTACTCTGCTGTTGTTGTCGCAATGTGTCAGATTGAGACCGACCCAGTAAGTAGGCGAGAGACTTTCAAAATGTTAAAAACTCAATAACCGTTTTCTGTCCACATTCACTGGATGGGTCTAGTGTGTGACGTGACCTAACGTAGATCGATTGGCTGGGTTAAGTGAGTGGGAGGGGTTTTGGGATGGTCCATAGTAATATTATGGTAAACAAAGAGAGGTAGATGCTGGCCAGCATTTTTGAAGTTGTAGAATATATCAGTAATAGGATGTGATTTTAGCGATAACATTTTTTTCAAATTAGCATTTAAGCTAAGAGCTATTTGAAATGTCACCCATTGTGACTTTAATATCTTACCTAGAGCTCGAACACTCTAGAGAATATAGAATATTCTATATATAGATAAGTCCTGTATACTGTGGACCACTATGCGGCCATCCTTTCAAATACTTACCTTGAAATGATAAGATATCAAAGACCAGTTGTTGGAGCCATGCTCCTCCACCAGCATCTGCAGCTTTTCATCCTCAAGTCACCAAAGAGGAACAAAAGTCAAGTTAGGCTACTGTTTCCAAACCTGGGGGTCGGGACCCAACTGAAGTTCGCCTGATATGCTTATTGGGTCTTGGGAGATCGCTGACTTATAAGATAAAGAATATGATAATGTAATCGTTATTAAAAGAAGTGAAAGGTCTCCTGTATATACAGAAACAAACTGCCTAATGATTACGAATAAGGATCAATGGATCATAAATCACTTATTGTCTATTGTAGCGTGATGCACATATGTCCACTGGGACCTTGATTGTGTTAAAAGAGCAGGCTGGGGTCCAAAGATTCCAGACCTAAAAATGGGGTCATGATCAAAAGCGGTTGGTAACGATGGTTATTATACCATTTGTCTAACTCACCTTGACCTATAGTTATAATATAGCAATAGCTCAAGAATGCATAGACGTTCCTTACTGCCTTGCAATATTTATTGCAATGGTTACTGGGTTATTATTAATGTTTACAAACAGTAGAAGAACTGATGAAAATCCCAACCATGTATCTGAAATAAAACTCTTACAGCTGTTCACATTACCTCGTCTTTAGACCATTTGGTCCTCGGTAAAATCTTGCTGGAGTTGCTCCCCTCCAAACCATCAGATCTCAAACTAGCAGAACGCTCCCTCACGCTTACGAAAAAAGGTTGGCAGTTATCTAGTGGTTAATTACCTAACACACGTACATACGGGTAAATCCTAAACTTTCAATCATTAAGCATATAGTGTTAACCACTCGATAATCTTGACGTTTATTCTTAATTCCTACTCGTATTTTTATTTAAATTAATAAAGTAATTTTAGCTAACCTACGTAGTTAAGTCAATGCCGTCTAAATGCTAACTATTGTGGATTCCAGTCACCGAGAGGCTGACAGATAGGTCTAAGATGATTCAATTAAATAGCTTCTGAAACGTTACTTCGTGTTTCGACCATCAGATTTAATCAATTAAGGTCAAAAGTTAAACTTATCTTTTGTTTTCATGCGATTGATTGCTACTGGTAGCGTCTTTATAAAACGGGCTAGATGTAACGTTACCTACCAAGATCTGCGAGGTTTGCAGGAGTAACTCATCTTCTGCCGAAAGTCTGTTAACTAGCTATTAACTTTGCTGTTAACTCGCAGGCGTTAATTACTTAGGGAAGGAAAAAAATATATTTCATATACCTACACGTTTATATAATATACCATACAAGAAAACATTTATCTGTAACTTTACCGTAGTAGCGTAACTTCTGTTTGACTACTTATGTTTTTCGTTGTTAGCTCCATTAACAGGAACCGACAAGTAGTGTTTACTAATAAATACAAAAAAAAAAGTATTTCGCTTATATGAATATCGGTAATTTACCTTAAAAAACGGTGTCGAAACGTAATAACCCATTTTCTGCCATTAACGGCTGTTTAGTCAATAAAATGTTTGATAACGGTTGATAGGGAACGCTCGAGACCACCGGCCCCTCGAGCTCTATCCAGGGCAAGAACTGATGTCTCCAGGTTTCCAATGATTGGCCAACTATGGTTGGTAACAAAAATATTATTAAATAAAACAATAAAATAAAACATGTTCTTTGCAAAATATTGTCATTAAACAATTTCAACCAAGCTGTGGAACAATTTATTGAATAATATAATATCATTAATAAATAATAATTAGCTAATTATCTAGAATGGCAAAATTGATTGCAGTTTGAAGATAAATATGTCAGAAGAAAACCGAATTTCGTGTCAGTCTGGAAAAATCTATTGAGGTATCCAACTGGAACAATTTGTTTTTGTGTTCATTAAACAACATGTAAGCTTTTAGGTTCAGGCCTATTTGAAAAGGTATGTTTTCTCATACATGTAGGCTCTCATTGTAGCCTACATATAACCTTCTGTATTCCCAGCACGTATACTGACTAGTTACACATTAGTGACCACAATATACCAAGCAGGTGAAGGAAGGCCTTTTATTGTTCGATTAATAATTTATCAGACATGCAAACAGCAATGTTAAAGCATTGGGATATTGGATATTTTAGTAGCAAACAAAAGGAGGAGCTGGAGTGTTTCTGTACATGTCGAAATATACTACAATATGGACTCCCTATGAGACAGCGAGATACTTAATTACAATGTTGTTTGTCAGCACAGTAGCCCAAGGGGAACAATAATTAGTGTTGGAACAGTGATATAGATTACTCTTGTCTCCTGACATATTTGTTTAACAAGTTGGCTCTTAACTGAGGGACATTAAAATAGTTTTGGATAGAATAGTTCTTCCAAAACAAAATCAAGCTTTTAAAAGGGAGTAAATGGCCGCCGTCTGTTACAGGTAGGAACAACCTCTTCTCGACAGGAGCAGGTGAGACCCGCCACTAATACGCAGGTATCCAGTAGCAAATTAATTTTTAAGGCCATACAATGTATGGTGTCGTTTATTTTGACAATACTGGGTCTTTTTAAGTGCACGGTGAAGGTTAGAATAACTATTTGGCAGCAAAGAAAAAAGAGAATGAAAAACCTGGCTGGACTTCCAACTCATTAGTGAAGATTTGACTGAACCTTCTTCCATTCCTTTGTGTTTTCAGCAAACCAAATACTGGACAAATATAGATCTACTGCAACCACCATCAATGACCAGTCTACACAGACACCGTTGTTAGATGCAGGTGAAAAATATTATTTGTTATAATATAGTTTTATTTTGTTATTTTAATAAGGTAGCGAGAGTTTATATGTTGAACTGTTGTTTCACAGATGTTCAGGCCGAGGTCATTTGATCTCTCATGTAATGCAGTCCATGCGGAGACATTCTTCCTTCTTCATGAGGGAAGGAGTGGCGGGGGTTGGTGTTATAGATTTTGAAAGCGCAGTGGAGCGTTTGCATAGGAGGAGAAAAATAAACAATGAAATGCCCAATCAAGGTTTTCCAATTGTAACTTGTAATTTTCATTCTTTGGCCATATCTCATTGTAGGTTGTAGAGGAAATTTTACACAACACAAAACTTTAACCAAAGAGCCATTTTATGACACAAATAATAATAGCCATAATTATTATATTAATAATAACTTGGGGAAGTTAAACTCAAACATCCGTGGTTTATAACTACACGGTTGAACAGCATTAGCATGTATTGCATTTTTAGCAATATTTAGAATAACATTTGCCAAACCAATCAAATATCAGAGGGAAATATTGGTACTATTGTTACACTGTAATGGTAATCAGGACGAGGATTGTAGGGCAACCTTCTGATAGAAAGGAAACGAGAGGAAATTAAAGGTCAGGCGATAAAACCCCTGACCCCTGGTGCCTGACGTTTGCCCCCCCTCTGAAAGCGAGGAGGCTAATAGGCCCTCAAGGACCCCCATGGGGAAGATCCAGTCTGAACTGACGCCAGCTGTAACTCAACCTTATACTTAAAGACTAAAAAAAGATTCCTCTATCTACAGGAATGCAGTCCCCACTCCGGCCGATCCGGAGCGCGTCGGGCCGGCCTGGGGGTCAGTGCGTGTTTCTGTTCAGCGATAAGATGAGACAGTCTACGGGGAGTTTCGGAACAGGCAACCCGCTCTAGTCATGCAGTAAAGACGAGAGGAAGAACACAACGTGGACCCGGGGGGCTGGCGGGCGAGACCCAGGGCGCCGGCCAGCCAGGCACGGGGGCTTCCCCAGATCAGGAGTGATCCATGGGCTCTGCGTCTTGGTTATCCTGGGAGTCCCCCGACTTCCCTCCGTCTGGTTGGTCGGGCGGCGTGCCGCTCTGGGGCCCCCCGCCCGACACGTCCATAGTCGACGGCTCGGGGTCGCTCCCTGGCCCACCCGCCCGGGCCCCACCTGTCCGCTCGCCTGGCCCCGCGGCGGCGGCGGCCGTGGCGGCCAGGCTCTGCTGCTCCTTGAGGTGGCGCTCCATGGAGGCCTGGATGGAGGACACCATCTCCTGCAGCTTCCTCCGCTGCTGCTCCATGGCGCCGGGCTCTAGCGGCCCGCCCTCCCGCATGGTGACAAAGCCCGGCGCCATGCGCACCAGCTCCTTGCCCGCGTCCTCGCTAATGTCCGACAGCGCGGGGGGGTCTCGGGACACGCTAGCGCTCAGGTCCACGCCGCTGCTGTGCTGGCGCGTGATTGGCCGCTGGGGTGGGGAGGCGTCCTCCACACTGCCCAGGGAGTGGCCCTTCCCCTGGAAGGCGGCGACGGTCTGCTCCTTCCTGCGGACCACGCCGCCGCTGCCCAGCCGGAGCAGGCCGTGGGAGGGGCTCCCCTCGCGGCTGCCCCCCCGGGGGGAGCCCTCGGACCGCAGGTGCAGCAGGGCCTCCTTGGCCAGGTCCTCCACGTCCGGGCCCACGGCAAAGTGGCCAGCCGCGTCCACGCACAGCTCCAGCCGGTCCTCGGCCGCGTTGTACACAAACGTCTTCCCCGCCAGGTGAGGTAGAGTGCAGTGCTTCCCGTCCATCAGGCCTGGCAACACAGGGGGAACCAGCTCATCAACTACTGCGTCGGCTCATTGGACGATTACAAAATGCATACATATATTATTCTATATTATACACCAGTATATTCTTTAGTAGCAGATGCTTTTATCTAAGGTGACTTAGCATATTTTACATTAAGGAGCAGGTAAGGCTTGTGCCGTGTTCCAATATCCATACTGTCCGTACTTACTAGCCTAAGTTAGAGTACGTAGGGCGTTCCGATTTAGATCGGGCGAAAATAAGTGTGCTGAACGGACCCGGATGGTGTACTCAAAACGGTCAAATCTCGAAGCGTGGATCGCCGTACACTTTTCGTACTCAACGGCCATCTTAGCTACGTAGCGGAAGAGGGCGGAGCCAGGCTGAGCCAAAGTCCGCGCATTTTCCACATAGCCTGCATTAATAGTCATTTTGTAGTTTTTATAGCTTTTATAGCTTTTTATAGCAGCTAGGCGTAAAGAGTTCACCGTTCAAAGAGGGATGTTTATTGCGGGGAGGAGCCGCGGCGGCAGTCGTGATCGTAATTTCCGGTTAGTGCACCACGGAGTATTCGATTAGGAACAACACTGACATCTGAAAATTAGCGCACTTAGTGAGTGCGGATAGTGTACTTCGTTTAAGTGTACTCATGGAAGTATGGATATCGGAACACGGCACTGGTCATCTTGCCCAAAGAGGCCTACATAAATAAATGAAGGATACTATAATAGCTAACGTTCGCTACAGTCCACTGGGTAGGCTGGTAGACTGATCTATCCAGCACACATCTAGGTGGACACGCCCATTTGTGATGTCATAAGGGGCCGATTTCCAAAACAGCTTGTAACGGCTAATCCCACCACACCTGGTGGCATGTCACTTGACCTTTAAAGTCCATAATAACTAATAATCTCTTCTTAATAAATTGATACAAAGGCCCCATATTAGCCAACTTACCCATATCCTTCCGGACAATGTTATAGAAAACTCCACCATGCTGGAAGAGGTGAGGGAGCTTCCTGGCGTATGACCATACGTCTTCACCTTGAAACAAACCACATAAAACTGATCACACACTGTCTCCTATGGTTTCTCTAATGTACCGATTGTAATCTTCCAACCTTCTTTCAATAATTGTCATCACAAATAAAATAAAAACATTCAGGAAGCTTGCTTAACCAGATCAAAACATTTGTTAAATAACTCAAATCAAAGTTCGTACTAGAATGGGATTAACATATTTCCATACAGGCCTCCGGTTAGACTTGGTCATTATGTAAATGCTCAACGGCTGTTTTTGGTAAAAGAAGCTAGCACCTGCATAATTAGACATACTTTTACAGATGATTGGAATTTCTCGCTCTCAAAAATTGGGATTCCATAAAAGGAGTACACTAAGACTCCAGAAGGCCGGAGTCTGAACGATTCTGGAGACGGTTGCACCCTTTCCGTCAGACTCACTGGGTTACCTCACACTGCGTGCTGCTCGCACAGTTTACCTCACCACCCGCCATGTCCCAGTCTGGCAGACACTTCCCCCATCCCGCTAGCGAGGGAAGAGCCTCAGAACTTTCCTGCTAGCCCCTCACTCCCATAGTCACCTCAGAGTTTGACACAAGCTACAGTGACACTATTCAGAAGTTACTTCATCAGACAGAGAACAGCTAGGCTATTTATCACCAAAGCTCTCTTCAGTGCCTAGAAAAGCCCAGCGGCAAATGCTTTCGGTGCCGGCTGCCCCAACCAACCAGTCAGTTAAGGAACAGAAGGCACATATACTGGTGTGCTGAACAGGTTGTGATTGGTCAGCTGTTGACCCATCTCTGACCAATCACCTGCTTCTGCAAGCCTTGAACTCTGTGTCCATTCATGTGTCATATTGATTCCAAGTGATAAGGAGGAAGGGAAAGGTTGACCCAGATAACAATGGCAATTTTGATATGAAGGATACGGTTATTGGTACATGAATAAAGTTCAATAATTTTCTATACTGATACATTGCATACATAGGTCATAGACATAAAAATGTTCTCGGCCAGTGATTCTCAACTGTTGGGTCGCCACTCATTATGAGTGGGTCGCAGACTCGCAGAGCATATGTAAAACCGTTCTGGAAAGAAGCCAATTAATTAACTCATATTTTAACGTTAACTCATGTTTCAATGGCTTGCTCGTTCATCAGAAGTTCATTGTTGAGTACTGCAATATTGATACCTTTTGTATTTCACATGCGAGGCTTGACCAGTTGAGAACCACTGTTCAAGGCTACAAAGAAATTCAGCAGGAAAGCTTAAACGAAGATTTCACAGACCACATAAAGGTGTCCATCATCCATACAGAGAAATCTTACCCATCAGGGTTGCCAGGAGACAGAGGGAGGACATCTCGAGGTCGATGTTGTCCTGGAGCTCCCCGTCGTTCATCCTGCCGCTCGCTGCAGCGTCGCTCTTCACGGCGTGGACGCTGGAATGAGAGCCTGAGAACCGGGAGACGGGCCCCTGCTTCTGGTCAGGGGCCCTCAGTATCTCCACTATCACTCGATCCCCGTGCTGCAGGGCCACGGCCTGGGTCTCCTCGCCGCTCTTCGGAGGGGTGAGCTCTTTGGGCGGGAAGCCGTAGCGGATGCACTGCTGCGACGTGGGCAGAGAGAACTCCTTGGCGATGCTCCTCTGCAGCTCGTGGAAGGTGGTGTGTGCCTGCAGCGTGAGCATGGCCTGCCGGCCGTCACTGGTGGTCACACGGATCTTCTTTTCCTTAATAGAGGCGGGAGAGGAGACTGTTTTGGTGGGCGTGGCTGGCGCGGAGGACGAGGAGATCGCTGGCGTCGTGGCGGGGGATGACGGACGCCCGTGGTTCTGCTCTTGCTTCAGCCGGTCGGTCCTCCTCTTCTGATTGCTGGAGGCGTTCTCGCTGATGCTCTGCTGGAGGCTGCGCTCCGCCCGGCTCATGGTCAGCTCCTCCTTGTGTATCGTCTTGGCCTTCTGGCCCGTCAGGATGATCTTAGTGGGGGGCTGGGTGTCCATGGGCTGCTGGCTCTCCGCCACCTCGTCCAGCCTCCGGTCGTGAGCCCCCTCGATGGACACGGGGTTGTACTCGTCGGGGTTCTTCTTGGCCGTGTGGTGCAGGATGGTGTTCACCACTTTCTGCACCAGGAGCTCGCTGCCGAACTCCCCCGGGAAGTGCTTGGTGACCAGCTTCATGGCCACGTCGTAAACGTTACTGTTCAGCGCCACGTCCATCTCGTACTGGAACCAGTGGACGGTCTCTCGGACCACGCAGCCCCCCCACTCCAGGGTGATGGGGAAGGCCTCGGGGAGGCAGTCGTACTCCTTCCCCTCCCAGAAGTGCTTGAAGCCACAGCCACACTTCCCCCCCTGGGAGCGGGTGTTGGTCCGGTCCCCGTCCAGGTACACCACGGAGCCGTCGCCATGGATGCGGCGCACCGAGGTTCCGTGGCACCAGTTGCAGGTGCCCAGGGAGCTCAGCTTGTAGTCCGGCACCAGGAGGTCCCGCTGCGGTTCGTAGGAGCACACCACGTTGTTGAGCGGGAAGCTGTAGTTCTTGTCGGGTCGGAGCTGCCCGTGGGTGGTTTTGGCCAGGTTGTAGAGCTTCCCTCCGGGGGCCAGCCATTCGCCCGGCACGTGGAGCTCAGAGAGGGCGCCGCAGATCAGGCAGCGGTGGAGACGGTTCTCCTGGACCGATCGCTTGGCCGCTTCCGTCACCTCCTCCGGCTGCACGCCGATGACCCCGGTGCGCCGGTAGATGTACTGGTGCACGTCGGCCACCAAGGAGGGATGGATGCCGTGCTTCTCCATGAAGACCTCCTCCATGGCGTTGACCAGCCTCATCAGGTACTTGTCCTGCAGGCTGCGGTCACCCCCTATCACACAGCTGCCGTCTGCCTCCAGTTGTATGTAGGTCCGGATCAGGTCCTGGGGGACGCCCCAGGCCTTGGGGAGGAGCCGGGCCGGCAGCTTGGGGAGCACCGTGTCTTTAATGCCCACCAGGGGGAGGTAGTGGTTCCGGCCCGAGCTGCTCCAGGCGATGCAGATCGGCTTGTTGTGCTTCCCGTCTTTGCCCTTGCACTGCTCCTCCGGTACCAGGCCTGGGAGGAACGTGGCGGAGTAGTCCCCCGAGCTCCGCATCCCGCTCAGGGAGTCCAGCAGGACGATGGGCCGGTGCAGGACGTTGGCCAGGCCGAATATGTGGATGTTCCTCAAGCCCAGAGGAACGCCCTCGGGCGGAATAAACAGAGGGTCGCACTCATTGATGATGTCCTCCCATTCAGCCGCATCGATAAAGTCCTGGAAGAGGGCCTTGTAGCGATCCAGGTTCTGTTTGAAGTTCTGCTTGAGGTTCTCACGCAGGGCGTGCCAGAACAGTTCCCTGCCCACCAGGGCCCTGGACACGGCGTGGACCAGGCAGTGTCCGTCTCCGTCCACGTGCACAGGGATGAGACATTCTCTGTTCCCGTTGGCTTTCTTGACCTCCTCCAATGTGTCATGAAGGTATATTACACTACCTGATCGGTCCTTGCCATAACCAACAGTTGACACATGTTCTGGTTCGATGAGAAAAGCTCTGTCGCCGAGGAGTGAACAGTCAAACATGTCACCTTGACTCATGTCTTTTAGGAGCTTGGCTTTGCCGGTTTGTTTATCCATACCATATCTGGTCAAGACGGGAGAGAGAAGCTTGCAGTGATAATTGGACAGCCCCATTACTTTCACCAACTCCGTGCCTTTCTTCGGGGCCCCAGTCACGCCAAGCAAAGCGTTTCTGAGAAGATTGTGTAGAACCACATCTGGATCGGTTACCTCTTCGACATTTAAGAGGCTCTTCTGCTCGTGGCGCTGGCCACATTCTGTGCATTCAATACTAATCGAACCATAAGCAGGGAAGAATAGCCTCGCCTGGCATTTGGGGTCTGGACAGGTACCACATAAAATTCTTCTGTCCTTCTTCTTTGAGCTTTGTAGCAGCGACATTTCGGATGATTAAGATAAGCTGTATAACGAGCTTATTAAAGCATGATATTCATCCCACGAAGTACTGTCAAATGCAATCTGAGTCACGTAAAGCTAGTTGTTTGCTAAAACAACACAGGAACAACACGGAAGCGGTTGGTTTTTTCCTCTGTTGACTGTCTGTTGCACAACGTAACCATACGTAATGACGTTGTTCGGTGGTACTTGTAGTCCTACTATTGGGATCTTTATGGATTAATATCAGTAAAACACATTTAGAAGTAGAATACTTGCAAAATAAATTCTTAAATAATTAGCTTTGTAATACAAAAGGATGTATTTATCAATATTGTATTGTATGGTTTTAGAAATAAGTGCCATTTGGTATTTTTAACTACGAATCCCAGAAGGCAAAGCGGTATGACAATGTTTGAGGAAGTATAGTAGTGACACTTTTTTTTATTATTATTATTGACAATTTGCCCTGTATTCTTAATCTAAAAGTTTAACGCATGCAATATTTTTTGGTATGCAGCTCTTATTGTAATTGTGTGATCTGTGTAGTTTAAAGAACTGCAAAATGAACAGCCATACCGGTTAATGCATGTTTTCATATTTCAACCTATCCGCTTTAGTTATTGCGTGACGAAGGAATTCTAGGTTTTTATTGATTGTTTTAATAATAGCTCGTATAGTTACAGCCGGTGTTACACCGAATTCTGCGACCCACCGAAAAGTGTGACCCCAGTGGGCGCTGTTGCATATTTTCTGCAATATGCACGAGTTTGAAGCGTAGACAGGCATGACAAAAACATACATAAAACATAAGATCTCCCCCCAACCAATTACCTTTTTATTAAAGGTGCTTAATAAATACATTTGATTGATTTGATTAGCATTTTACAGACCCATACAATGGATAGGGCGTTTAGTACGGTCCTTCACCGTTGATTCTTTACCTATAAAAACTACAGTCAGTGTTAAATTACGTTGATTTACATTTGAGCATTTCCTATTATAGGCTACTACGTAAAATGCTGTTTAGAATTAATGTTAGTATCAAGAAAAGAAAGAGCCACCGGTGGGGGGAGATCTCATGTTTTACTTGTTTTTGTTATAATGCACTCGTGCATGTTGCAGAAAATGTGCAACAGCGCCCCCTGGGGTCACACATTTCGGTGGGTCGCAGAATTCGGTGTAACACCGGCCTACATTTTAAACGAAAAATACCAACCGCTAGGCCTACTAATATTGATGGTGCTGCTATCAATAAGATAAGCAAAACGGTCTTCATGTGGATGAAAACGGCTGTATTTATATTCTAAGAAATCAACTTTACCCAGATTCAATATGTGTAGGCCTACTTTGAAATGTAAGCATATGACGCTATTCAATACTTTCAAATCGATTTCGATAGTCAGATCATTATTTCCGACGGACAAAGGTGGTTGATTAGCAAACTGGGCAAACATACCCCACTACGTTTCAAAACAAAAGCCGAACATATTGATTAGATAACAAAAACAAAATGTCAAAACACAATTTGTTGACCAACACATGTGTTAGGCTCTGGGCAACGAGACGATATGCTCTCTGTCCGCCATGCGGCGCCAGGCCTCTACCGACAGGCAGGCGATCATATTGCCTCTGCTCGGGACACACACACACACACACACACACACTCTCTCTCTCTCTCTCTCTCTCTCTCTCTCTCTCTCTCTCTCTCTCTCTCTCTCTCTCTCTCTCTCTCTCTCTCTCTCTCTAGCGGCTGGGTGAGCAAAACGAGATAAAATGACTCAAAAGCACGACTCAGGAGGCAAAAGTCTGTGTAGAGAGAATGGTCTTTACTAGAGGGTTGTTCGGTACACGGGAAATCAGTAGATCAGGCTTCTCCAGCAGGGAGAAGGCAAAGGCCTAGTTGGTCGGTACACAGGTAATCAATCGTAAATTAGGCAAACAATCCGCCTGGGAGAAGGCGTAGTTGGGAGGCAACAGGCAGGAATCAGGAAACCAGGACCATGGATATCTCTAGGAAAATGCTGGGACGCTTGATACAGAGAACAAAGACAAACTGGCTCAGATGAAGGGAAACACGCTGACTAAATGGGCGTGGATGTGGGCAGGATGTAAGGGGGCAGGATGTGACACACACACACACACACAAACACACACACACACACACAAACCTACACGCACATACACTAACATACACATATATAGGGTACAGCTCTGAAATAAAATACACACCAGAAGATCTTATAACAGTATGGATTTCATACACTGTAGACCGACTTTGAAAAATGTGTTGACTGATATTGGAATGACAAAATGATTAGATAACAAAGTAAATAAATAAGTAAATAAGAAGTTGTGTGACTTCATAGGGTCAAGGAGTAAAAAACTATTAAAAAGGAAAAAGATCAGGAAAAGAAGCACCTATCTGACTTAGGCCTATAGTTGCCATTGTAGCGAAAATGTATAACAAAATTATATTATATATCGATATATATTATATAATATAATATTATATCTAATATTAGTTTCATTCCATAAGGTTGGTGCATTTGCTGATAACACAACTCCACTTTAACAGACAGGCCAGGCTAGCAGACCGGTTAGCTAAAATAAAAGCAAAAATATATATACATAATAAAAAAAAATTGTAATGTAATTTTTTTTTTTTACAGTAAATTAAAATGAATAATATTAATTCTAACTGAGTTTGGTTAAAAAGTGGTGTCTTTTATTGTAATTTCACATATCATTGGAAATGTCAGATGACACACTTTATGAAAGTCTAACCACTGTGAGGCTATTGACTGCGGAACAGTATTAGCCTATTATATATCTATAGTCTGGTAATAATAAGAACACATGATTTAATTTGTATAGACCTAACACAGCATTTGATTGTCTGTGAGAATCGCATAGTGCTTAAAAGTGCATGAAAACAATCAATTAGACAGACTAGGAAAACCTAGATGACTAATTTAGAAGCGTCTCTAAAAAAAAGTGTTTTAGAAGATGCAGTCTGGAGTGCCCTTGGCTGGTATATCAAAAGACACTTCAGAGCCATGGGCACTCAAACAATCATGGAATCTCATATACTGTACACCTTTATATTAAATAAAGATGAAAATAAAGAGACAAATACCATGATAGCTGGAGGTTGGGTCAGTGTTTATTTGGTATTTTTATTTTCCCGATAAATTAAATGAAACATTCTTCCTGGGTTGAGTTTTGCTGAAAAAAGGAATCTGTTCATAAAAATACTAATAATACTTAGGGTTAATACAAAGAATAATTATAACAAAATAATACAATTATTAATATTAACTATAACTATAATAAGGTCATATTATTAACTATAATCATCATTATTGTTATTAATGTTATTATATTGTTTGAGGCAGCAGAGGAGACGGCAAGGCTGCTGTTTTGATTGACAGCTCCTCATCAGTGCTGGGTAACAGGATGTGGTGCTCTGAGATGCTTGTGGTCTGTAGCTGGTGGAGGTGGAGCTGATGGAGGAAACAGATTCAGGTCTGCACTAATACAGAGAACCTGAGCTCATCTGATTTCCCAGCATCATCTCAGACCAACAACTACACAACAGCAACATCTCACACACACAGCCACAACTTCTCTGTCTCTCTGTCTCTCTCTCTCTCACACACACACACGCACGAACGCACTCACGAACGCCAAACGCACGCACACACACACACACACACACACGCGCATGCGCGAATAGACTTTATTGCAAGTACGCTGAATGTGAGCAAGGAATATGTCTTGGTGTTGGTGCATCACAATAGTAATAAACATGATCATAAATATCAAATAGAAAGAAAGACAGAAAGTAAAACTCATGTACTATAGGTCAAGAAACATCAATATAAGATAGAAACATTTACCGTGAGATCCTTATAAAAGTGCTGTGCGGTGCAATTCGCAAGAAATATATTCCAGGGAACTGTGTGTTAATGTTACACATTAAGGCCGGTGTTGAGACTTAACCTTATGCTGGTGTGTATAGTGTCTTGGTTTTGTTCACAATCGTTGTTACGAAAGATGTAGAAAATACGCTTCTTTAAAATAACATGATTCACCTTATGAATACAACTCCATTGATAGACAACCAGCTAATGTTACATTTGAGAGTTTTATTATTTTAAATGCATGTTCTTTCATAATAATAATAATAATAATACATTCATCTCATATTGCGCTTTTCTAAATGCTCAAAGTCGCTTAACAGAGTGAACACAGAATAAAAACATTTAATAATAGCGTATATATGTAGAAAGATAAAATAGGGTAAAAATAGGTATCTAAAAAACTGAAATGGTATGAAAGAGAGGAATAGTTAAAAGGAGGGAGGGTAGAGAAGGGAAGGAGGTTATGTGTTGAAAGCGATCTTAAAAAGGTGGGTTTTGAGGGCCTGTTTAAATGAAGGGAGTGTGTCAGATGATACATGGGCGACAGTACACATTAAGAAACAAGCAACAGAGAACCGTGAAACACTCATGAAGTTTTCTGGTCCGAACAGTGGAGAGAAAAAAGCAGAAGAACGTGGAGAGTAGAAATGAATAACATGATGACATGATGACATGGTGACATGGTGACATGGTGACATGATGACATGGTGACATGGTAACATGGTGACATGATGACATGGTAACATGGTGACATGATGACATGGTGACATGGTGACATGGTGACATGGTGACATGATGATATGGTGACAGGATGACATGATGACATGGTGATATGATGATATGGTGACATGATGACATGATGACATGATGACATGAAGACATGGTAACATGATGACATGGTGACATGGTGACATGATGACATGATGACATGGTGACATGATGACATGGTGACACGATGACATGATGACATGATGACATGGTGACACGGTGACATGATGACATGGTGACATGATGACATGATGACATGGTGACATGGTGACATGATGACATGATGACCTCGTATGGTTCTACAAGGTGGGTCTGCTGGTTCTGGGGGAAAGCAGCGTCAGTCCAGGGCTGTGGTGGTGCTGGTTCTGGGGGACAGCAGCGTCGGTCCAGGGCTGTGGTGGTGCTGGTTCTGTGTGGGCCGGCTGGGCGTCCTGCTGGTCTTGTTGGTGTGGAGGAGCAGGAGAGCCAGGCCACAGCAGCAGAGCACACTCTTCACCACCATCACTGTGTAGAGCACAGACGCCAGCCTGGCTCTGGACAGCACCTGGAAGGACTCTGGGACCCCACCAACACACAGCCCATGCTGGTTTATACTGGTCCATATGCACCATAGTGGCCTATACTGGTTTATAGGCATCATAGTGGTCTATACTGGTGACAGCTGGTTAATATGCACCATAATGTTTTATACTGGCCATAGTTATATGTGCACACCATGGCGGTCTATACTAGTTTTTGCAGTTTAAAAAAACTATTTTTTACTGGTTAGGGTTAACCAATAAAACCCTAAACACACCATAGTGGTCTATACCTTTCTATTCCGGAGACTACATGTCCCAGGTGATAGCCAGTGGGGTTAGTGATAGACAACAAGCTGGTTGTGTAGGGGTTGTAGTTCTTCATTACCTGCTGGTATCTCCTCCTTCTGCAGACCGCTCTCATGCTCAACTCTACAGATGTATGGATCTCTGAGGTATTCTCCCGGATCAATAACCAGGATGCTGGCAGCGTATGTCGGTCCTCTGAGCTCCAGCTGCTCCCAGTCCTTCCCCTGCCCTCCGCCCCCCCCTTTCCTCCTCCAGGACACCCGGACCTCCTCAGGGACCATGTCTCTGGCTACACACAGCAGGGAGCGCCGGCCCTTTAAATCAGCTCCCGTCGCTGGGTAGACGCTCACTTTGGGCCGCTCCACTGGCCTGTCTGAGTTTAACAGAAGAACCAATCAAGAGACAGAACACAAGTCACATGGTGTCAAAACCGTGGAAATATTAGCAGTATTATTATATTACATATACGAAATATGTTACGGAATAAATAATTATGAAAACAATATGAAGTGAGGCAATCACACATGATGATTAAAATAATTGAAAGTAGTATAAGAAACTACATTAGCGATCGAAAAATAAATAAATAATTTATATTAACATATATAACTATGTTATACATACAATATATCTGATTTACATATCAAGCCTAATATACATACCATGTGCATTTTCCATAATAAACATAGATACAAATATATATATTTCAATCAATATCATTATTATTTTTACATTACATTACAATATTAGAAATGTACATAATAGAGTAGAATATAAAAGAAGCAGATTCTACTTAAAGGAGGCTTTAATTGATGTTGGCACACTGCTGAATGAATTAATATTGTCTTTTATTAGCATAATATTACAACTTTAATATTGCTTTGAAAATCGTCACATGCCGATTTTTATCCCCATCATGATAATTCATAATATGTTTAGTAACCTTCATAATTTATTACATAATACACTGATATATTATACTGAAGCATAGTTTATTAACAGCATTAGTGATATTTTACGCTGTACGGAAAGAACATGAATCTTCAGACAACACTGACTTCTCCAGCACAACTCAAAGAGGTCAAACAACCAACTGGAAATATTAATACACTCATATTCTCCCCAACATGAAATGAAACACAAAGCCAGAGAAACCATGAAGCAGTGATCTTACCTGTAACAACCAGGGTGGTGCCGCGACCAAAGATATCCACAGTGAAATATTCTGTATCATAAACCTCTGGTTACCGCCTGTGATGCCGTCAGTGCTGATCAATAACTTGCTGATCACATCAATCCCCTACAGATGATCAGCACCACCACCAGGGAAGTGTGGGGATGAATGATCTTGTCCTGAGAGGAGTGCTTTGTAAGAGGCTGCAGAGTAAATCAGGAGACTTGATGTCACTACTTGTGTTTAGTACAAATGACTCCAAGGTCTTCTTCTCTCGTTATCGTAGGCTTTAATGACAACTGAAGACTCGTTCCTTCTCAAGGAAGACAACAATGTAAGATCTTCCAGAGAGTGCTTCATTACCACAGAGCTCAGTATTTTACTAGATTGTTGTTTCTTGAGGTTTGAGCCTAAAGTCGTCCACTTCCATTAGAGCCTCCAGATGTCTGTCTGTTACTCTTTAGTTTGCTCCAGCTCACCCTAACCAACAACCAGTTCAGTGATTGTATTAACTCAGCACAGTAGCAAGGAGAGATCAAGGCTTAGATTGAAGCCTAAACTACAAACAATAAGGTCCAGGCTCTGATCTAACAGGGATTGATCCGGATCTTACTGTTCATGTCCAGTTCAAATTAGCGCCTGGCCGTAGATTGAACAGCCAATGAGACTTCACCTGCTGCATCATGTGATCACCAGAGTTTTTGTACAGGGAGCGAGGAGAACGTCTCACTGTGTTACACCACTAATCCAACAGGAACAGTAGTAGGTGGCAGAATGGGACACTTTCACCTTCTGAAGCGTCAACTCCCAGCTGTTCTCTTTGAATACTGAGGAGAAATCATCCTTCTGAGGATGGTTGTATCTTTTATCAAGAGCACCATTACTCTTGGTGATGTCAAGAATCACGGTGAATGTTTTCGTCTCTTTCTTCTGGTACCAGTAGATATAGGTACCACACCGGTCAGTGTCTGTACATCTGAAGGAGACGGCTTCCCCTTCTCTCCTGGTCCAGGACACCTGGTCCTGAGTCAGCTCTGCTGCCATGGCAACCACCGCTGTAGGGACGCGAACACATGGATGAGCATCCGTGTTCTGGGGTGGAAGAAACCGGTTGTGTGGTGCGAAATGGTGGGAAATGGTCACCTAAACACAGGGAGCTCCAGGCAGCCCTAGAGAGTAGAGGCATCTTGTCTGTAGGAGAAGCTGAGGAGAGGGGCTGCCACTGAGACCAGGGTGAACCAGGGTGGCCTCAAATAGGTCCTCAACGCCAGCCCACCGTCCCCTAGGGTGGAGTGGGAGGGCTGCTTTTGAGCGACAGCTCAGTGGAACCTATGGCGTGGGGTCTGTGTGTCACATGATTCTGAGCCAGAGGACCAATGGCAGCAAAGAGTTAGGATTGACATGTGAATAAATGTAGAAGAGGCATATTTCAGATGAATGTATTTGAACCTGTAGCTGAAGTTAAATATAACCACATATCTGTCATTGATTAATTCCTCCAGCAGCAGTGAAGTTGGTGTGTGTGCGTGCGTGTGTGTGATTGTGTCTTTGTTGGGCATCAGATGAGTTCAGTTTCACTGTATTAGCGGAGACCTTAATCTGTTTCCTCCATCAGCTCCACCTCCACCGGCTACAGACCACAAACATCTCAGAGCACCACATCCTGTTCCCCAGCACTGATGAGGAGCTGTCAATCAAAACAGTCGCATTGTCGTCTCCTTGACGACCGAGGTATCGGTGGAAATGGAAAGACTCTGATCTGTGGTGAGAGAAGAGCATGCTTGATTGTGTACTCCAAATTAAAAGCACACCAATTATTGTAGAGTTTACATAAGGTTAATTAATAATCTATTCAGAAGTATCCTAAACACACATATTAGCACAGGAAAGGGGCTATAAATCTAAAAATCGAATTCCAAAATATATATAGATATATATTATGCCCAAAATATTTACAATATTCAGAGAAATAAAAGGATAGAAATCATTAAATTTGTTTCATAGGAATCAGATAAATATTGGCTTTTAGTTGTCATGTTAAAATTCACCCAAAAAAATGCAATATACATATATGATTTTTTTTTTTATTGGAAATCTTATTGAATAAATCTGTAAATATAAAGACAAATTCATACATAACAATTAGATACACACCATGAAATGTATTCTGAATTGGGAACTGTATCCACTAACACTTTACTTTTTAAATAAGTCTATTCAATTACATAAAATTCCAAATCAAACCAAATAATGGACTAACAACAACAGCAAAGCGATGCTTAAGATTTCAATCCATCTACTTATGTACCAAGATAATAAAAAAATTTTTACTGCGCATTTATTGATTTTTTTAAAGACCTATTTGTATGCTTTATGATAAAGTGAGATAGACAGGAATCTAAGGGAGAGAGAGCGGGAACATGCGGCAAAGGACCACGGGCAGGAATCGAACCCGCGTCGCTGCGTTAGGGCTGAGTGTTAGATGTCACGCGCTCTACCCGGTGAGCCACCTGGGCGCCCCAATGCACAGCTTTACACATCTTTTTGTCCATTTTCTTGCAATATTTAGTAGCTTACATAAATAACTATGGTATGTGATATTTGTTGCCAGTGTAACTTAAAGATCAGGTTTTAAACTAAAAAGGAGACTCAAACTCAGGTTGAGAAGGTTAACCCAAAATCATCTTAATCTCTGCAGAAACTGCAGATTTATCAAAAATAATGATTGGAATCAAACAAAAGTATAACAATTCACTAGGACACTTAACTGGTTTAGCTACAGGACAGGACCTTGAGACAAATGCATAAAAAACAGAGGGCTTAAATACACATGAGGACACTACTAACAAATCAACACAGGTGGAAGAAAACAATAACTGGGAAGGAAAAGAATAACTGAGGACATCAGGAGAAAGAAACAAAAACTACACAAAGATAAACAACTGTTAAAAACTGTGACAGGTTGGTTGTATAAATATCATGGGCAGCCATTTTCTGCATCCCCTGGTGTAAATAATAAAGAAACACTAACTTTATCATCTTTTGATACTCTTTTATTTACCTTAAATTACCTAAATATACTAGAATAAACTACACCCGAACTACAAAGAATTCCTTCACAACCACAATAAATTCAATAAGGTGCTCCTTCAGAACTAAACAAATATTTAGAACTACAGTAAACCTACTTTACTATTTCAGAACTACTAAGGCAGTCAATCAGTTGATATGGTGCAAAGCTTTTTCA
Source organism: Pollachius pollachius (assembly GCF_949987615.1). Taxonomy (NCBI): domain Eukaryota; kingdom Metazoa; phylum Chordata; class Actinopteri; order Gadiformes; family Gadidae; genus Pollachius; species Pollachius pollachius. Next base: position 14,227,011 of record NC_136947.1, on the reverse strand, counting down.
TTATGTCTGTCTGCAGATTTGAGCTTTTAAGCATTGAGGGGTTTATTAAGGAATGAAATGTGTTTTGCTCGCCATTGAAGACGTCCAATTTTGGGGGGAATCCAATTTTATCACACCTTGACTTTAACACCCTGAGCGTACACTAGACTTATAAACGTCTAGAAACTAGCCGGTTAAATTCTAGTTCAAAGTTAACCTTACACTTGAGCAAAGTTAAAATCATTTTCCATTGTGGCTTGAAGCATACTTAGTGGAGTTGATGTTCATCTAAAGGTTTTATTCAGAATCGTTGTCATGTGCATTCTTATTCTTATAGTTAAACTATCCTACAGTTCTATAATGTTCCTTCAATACCTGTTCAACCACACATGTTCCAACAGAGGACCATGAGCCATCCAGACTGACTCAAAGATTAAGCAAATACGCTTCTATAAAATGACATAATTCACCTCATGAGTCCAACTCCATTGATAGACAGCCAGCTTATGTTATATTTGAGATTTTTATTGTTTTAAATGCATGTACTTACATAATAATAATAATAAAACCAATACATTCAGCTCAGCGCTTTTATAAAAACTCAAAGTCGCTTAACAGAGTGAACACAGAATAAAAACAATTAATAATAATGTATATAAGTAAAAAGATAAAATAGGGTAAAAATAGGTATGTAAAATACAGAAATAGGTATAAAAGACTAAAAGGAAGGAGGGTAGAGAAGGGAGGGAGGTTATGTGTTAAAAGCGATCTTGGAAAGGTGGGTTTTGAGGGCCTGTTTAAATGAAGGGAGTGTGTTAGATGATACATGGGCGAAAGTATACACCAAGAAACAAGCAACAGAGAACCGTGAAACACTCATGAAGTTTTCTGGTCCGAACAGTGGAGAGAAAAGAGCAGAAGAACGTGGAGAGTAGAAATGAATAACATGATGACATGATAACATGATGACATGATAACATGGTGACACGATGACACGATGACACGATGACACGGTGACACGGTGACACGATGACACGATGACACGGTGACATGATGACATGGTGACATGGTGACATGATGACATGGTGACACGATGACATGATGACCTCTTATGGTTGTACGAGGTGGGTCTGCTGGTTCTGGGGGACAGCAGCATCAGTCCAGGGCTGTGGTGGTGCTGGTTCTGGGGGACAGCAGCGTCGGTCCAGGGCTGTGGTGGTGCTGGTTCTGTGTGGGCCGGCTGGGCGTCCTGCTGGTCTTGTTGGTGTGGAGGAGCAGGAGAGCCAGGCCACAGCAGCAGAGCACACTCTTCACCACCATCACTGTATAGAGCACAGACGCCAGCCTGGCTCTGGACAGCACCTGGAAGGACTCTGGGACCCCACCAACACACAGCCCATACTGGTTTATACTGGTCCATATGCACCATAGAGGCCTATACTTGTTTATATGCATCATAGTGGTGTATACTGGTGACTGCAGGTTAATATGTAACGTAATGGTTTATACTGGCCATAGTTAAATGTGCACACCATGGCGATCTATACTAGTTTTTGCAGTTTAAAAAAAATATTTTTTACTGGTTAGGGTTAACCAATAAAACCCTAAACAATCCATAGTGGTCTATACCTTTCTATACAGGTTTACACGCACCATAGCGGTCTAGACTGGTTTATATGCCATACTGGTTTATACTGGTTTATAATGGCTTGTACACTCCATACTGTTTTACACTGGTTGTAATGGTTTATAATAGCTTATACTGGTTTATAACATGATGCTGGTATATACATTCATACTTTAATGTATTCTTGATGAAATACCACACTGCTTATCCAGAAACCACTTGAGATTCCTACAGCAGTTCAGAGTTATTGCAGCTGATCTTACGGTGTGTTTCATCTGAAGTACCTTCTCTGGGTCTCCCTTGACGCCGGGGGTCCGTAGTAACTGCCGTCGCTAAGGTAACCTCTGTCATTCCGGGGCCTTCTGACGTCAAGGTAATTTCTGTTGGAGGTGGGTCAGCATTAGTGGGTTAGTGATAGACACCATGTTCCAGGTAAAGCCAGTGGGGTTAGTTTAAGACTATATGAACCAGGTGATAGCCAGTGAGGTTTGTATGACTGAGACTACATGTCCCAGGTGATAGCCAGTGGGGTTGGTGATAGACAACAAGCTGGTTATGTAGGGGTTGTAGTTCTTCATTACCTGCTGGGATCTCCTCCTCCTGCAGACCGCTCTCATGCTCAACTCTACAGGTGTATGGATCTCTGAGGTATTCTCCCGGATCAATAACCAGGATGCTGGCAGCGTATGTCGGTCCTCTGAGCTCCAGCTGCTCCCAGTCCTTCCCCTGCCCTTCGCCCCCCCCTTTCCTCCCCCAGGACACCCGGACCTCCTCAGGGACCATGTCTCTGGCTACACACAGCAGGGAGCGCCGGCCCTTTAAATCAGCTCCCGTCGCTGGGTAGACGCTCACTTTGGGCCGCTCCACTGGACTGTCTGAGTCTAACAGAAGAACCAATCGGGAGACAGAACACAAGTCACATGGTGTCAAAATGGTGGAAATATTAGCAGAATTATTATATTACATATTACGAAATATGTTCCGGAATAAATAATTATGAAAACAATATGAAGTGAGGCAATCACACATGATAATTAAAATAATTGAAAGTAGAATACGAAACTACATTAGCGATCGAAAAATAAATAAATAATATATATTAACATATATAACTATGTTATACATACAGTATATCTGATTTAAATATCAAGCCTAATGTACATACCATGTGCATTTTCCATAATAAAAATAGATACAAATATATATATTTCAATCAATATCATTATTATTTTTACATTACATTACAATATTAGAAGATGATGTACATAATAGAATAGAATAGAATAGAATAGAAGCAGATTCTACTTAAAGGAGGCTTTAAATGATGTTGGCAAACTGCTGAATGAATTAATATTGTCTTTTATTAGCATAATATTACAACTTTAATATTGCTTTGAAAATCGTCACATGCCGATTTTTATCCCCATCATGATAATTCATAAAATGTTTAGTAACCTTCATAATTTATTACATAATCCACTGACATATTATACTGAGGCATAGTTTATTAATAGCATTAGTGATATTTTACGCTGTACGGACAGAACATGAATCTTCAGACAACACTAACTTCTCGAGCACAACTCAAAGAGGTCAAACAACCAACTGGAAATATTAATACACTCATATTCTCCCCAACATGAAATGAAACACAAAGCCAGAGAAACCATGAAAGAAGTGATCTTACCTGTAACAACCAGGGTGGTGCCGCGACCAAAGATCAAGATATCCACAGTGAAATATCCTGTATCATAAACCTCTGCTCACTGCCTGTGATGCCGTCAGTGCTGATCAATAGCTTGCTGATCACATCGATCCCCTACAGATGATCAGCACCACCACCAGGGAGGTGTGGGGATTAATGATCTTGTCCTGAGAGGAGGGCTTTGTAAGAGGCTGCAGAGTAAATCAGGAGACTTGATGTCACTACTTGTGTTTAGTAGAAATGACTCCAAGGTCTTCTTCTCATTTCATCGTAGGCTTTAATAACAACTGAAGACTCGTTCCTTCTCAAGGAAGACAACAATGTAAGATCTTCCAGAGAGTGCTTCATTACCACAGAGCTCAGTATTTTACGAAATTGTTGTTTCTTGAGGTTTGAGCGTAAAGTCGTCCACTTCCATTAGAGCCTCCAGATGTCTGTCTGTTACTCTTTAGTTTGCTCCAGCTCAACCAAACCAACAACCAGTTCAGTGATTGTATTAACTCAGCACAGTAGCAAGGAGAGATCAAGGCTTGGATTGAAGCCTAAACTACAGACAGTAAGGTCCAGGCTCTGATCTAACAGGGATTGATCCGGATCTTACTGTTCATGTCCAGTTCAAATTAGCGCCTGGCTGTAGATTGAACAGCCAATGAGACATCTCCTGCTGCGTCATGTGATCACCAGTTTTTGTACGGGGAGCGAGGAGAACGTCTCACTGTGTGACACCACTAGTCCAACAGGAACAGTAGTAGGTGGCAGAATGGGACGCATTCACCTTCTGAAGCGACAACTCACAGCTGTTCTCTTTGAAGACTAGTGAGAAATCATCCTCCTGAGGATGGTTGTATCCTTTGTGAACTTTACCATTGCTCTTTTCAATTAGTAGAATCAAGGTGAATGTTTCGTTCTCTTTCTTCTGGTACCAGAAGATAAAGGTATTACACTGGTCAGTGTCTGTACATCTGAAGGTGACGTTTTCCCCTTCTTTCCTGGTCCACGACACCTGGTCCTGAGTCAGCTCTGCTGCCATGGCAACCACCGCTGTAGGGACAAGAACACATGGATGAGCCTCCGTGTTCTGGGTTGGACGAAACCCGATGTGTGGTGAGTTGTGATTGGTGGGAAACTGTCACCTAAACACAGGGAGCTCCAGGCAGCCCTAGAGAGTAGAGGCATCTGGTCTGTAGGAGAAGCTGAGGAGAGGGGCTGCCACTGAGACCAGGGTGAACCAGGGGGGCCTCAAATAGGTCCTCAAAGCAGCCCACCGTCCCCTAGGGTGGAGTGGGAGGGCTGCTTTTGAGCGACAGCTCAGTGGAACCAATGGCGTGGGGTCTGTGTGTCACATGATTCTGAGCCAGAGGACCAATGGCAGCAAAGAGTCAGGATTGACATGTGAATAAATCTAGAAGAGGCATATTTCAGATGAATGTGTTTGATCCTGTAACTGAAGTTAAATATAACCACATATCTGCCGTTGATTCATTCCTTCAGCAGCAGTGAATTTGGTGTATGTTTGTGTGCGGGCGTGTGATTGTGTCTTTGTCGGGGTTCAGATGAGCTCAGGTTCTCTGTATTAGCGGAGGCCTGAATCTGTTTCCTCCATCAGCTCAACCTCCACCGGCTACAGACCACAAACATCTCAGAGCACCACATCCTGTTCCCCAGCACTGATGAGGAGCTGTCAATCAAAACAGCAGCATGGTCGTCTCCTTGACGACCGAGGTATCGGTGGAAATGGAAAGACTCTGATCTGTGGTGAGAGAAGAGCATGTTTGATTGTGTACTGCAAATTAAAACCACACAGATTATTGTAGAGTTTACATGAAGTTAATTTATAATCTATTCAGAAGTATCCTAAACACATATACTAGCAACAGGAAAGGGGCTATAAATCCAAAAATTGAATTCCAAAATATATATATATATATATCATGCCCAAAATATTTACAATATTCAGAGAAATAAAAGGATAGAAATAATTGAATTTGTTTCATAGGAATCAGCTAAATATTGGCTTTTAGTTTTCATATTTTAAAGTTCACCCGAAAAAATTGAATATACAGAGATGAAATTTTATTTTAATTGGAAATGTTATTGAATAAATCTATAAATATAAAGACAAATTCATACATAACAATTAGATACACACCATGAAATGTATTCTGAATTGGAAACTATATTCACTAACACTTTACTTTTTAAATAAGTCTATTCAATTACATAAAATTCCAAATTAAACCAAAATAATAGACTAACAACAACAGCAAAGCGATGCTTAAGATTTCAATCCATCTACTCATGTACCAAGATAATGATTTTTTTTTTATTGCGCATTTATTGATTTTTTTAAAGATTTATTTGTATGCTTTATGATAAAGACTGGAAGAGAGAGCGGGGACATGCAGCAAAGGACCACGGGCAGGAATCGAACCCGCGTCGCTTCGGGTAGGGCTGAGTCTTAAATATTACGCGCTCTACCCGGTGAGCCACCTTGGCGCCCCATTGCAAAGCTTTACACATCTTTTTGTCCATTTCCTTGCAATATTTAGTAGCTTACATAAATAAATATGGTATGTGATATTTGTTGGCAGTGTAACTTAAAGATCAGGTTTTAAACTAAAAAGGAGACTCAAACTCAGGTTGAGAAGGTTAGGCCAAAATCATCTTAATCTCTGCAGCAACTGCAGATCTATCAAAAATAATGATTGGAATCAAACAAAAGTATAACAATTCAGTAGGACACTTATTAGACTGGTTTAGCTCCAGGACAGGACCTTGAGACAAATGCATAAAAAACAGAGGGCTTATATACACATGAGGACACTATTAACAAATTAACACTGGTGGAAGAAAACGATTACTGTGAAGGAAAAGAATAACTGGATATCAGGAGAAAGAAACAAAAACTACTAAAAGATAAACAACTGTTGAAACTGTGACAGGTTGGTTGTGTAAATATCATGGGCAGCCATTTTCTGCATCCCCTGGTGTAAATAATAAAGAAACACTAACTTTATCATTTTTTGATACTCTTTTAATTACCTTAAATTACCTAAATATACTAGAATAAACTACACCCGAACTACAAAGAATTGCTACACAACCACAATAAATTCAATAATGTGCTCCTTCAGAACTAAATAAATATTTAGAACTACAGTCAACCTACCTTACTCGTTCAGAACTACTAAGGCAGTCAATCAGTTGATATGGTGCAAAGCTTTGTCATTATGTCAGTCTGCAGATTTGAGCTTTTCAAGCATTGAGGGGTTTATTAAGGAATGAAATGTGTTTTGCTTGCCAATGAAGACGTCCAATTTTGGGGAAATGCAATGTTTTTTTCACCTTGATCTTTAACACACTGAGCGAATGCTAGACTTATAAACATCTAGAAACTAGCCGGTTAAATTCTAGTTCAAAGTTAATCTTACACTCGAGCAAAGTTAAAATCAATTTCCATTGTGGCTTGAAGCATACTTAGTGGAGTTGATGTTCATCTAAAGGTTTTATTCAGAATCGTTGTCATGTTCATTCTTATTCTTATAGTTAAACTATCCTACAGTTCTATAATGTTCTTTCAATACCTGTTCAACCACCCATGTTTCAACAGAGGACCATGAGCCATCCAGACTCAAAGATTAAGCAAATACGCTTCTATAAAATAACATAATTCACCTCATGAGTCCAACTCCATTGATAGACAACCAGCTAATGTTACATTTGAGAGTTTTATTATTTTAAATGCATGTTCTTACATAATAATAATACTAAAAATAATAATAATACAATAATAACAATAATAATAATAATAATAATAATAATAATAATAATAATAATAACAATAATAATAATGGTAACACTTTATATTAAGGTACACCTATTCACCATTAATTAGTTGCTTATTAGCATGCAAATTAGTAACATATTGGCTCTTAATTAGTCATTATTAAGTACTTATTAATGCCTTATTCTGCATGGCCTTATTATACAACCAGTAAGCCATTAACTAAGAGTTTTCCCTCAATAACCTCAGAATTATTGCTTATTAGCAGTAAGTAAGGAAGTTGTTGCATACGAATTATGATCTCAATATGCTTTGCTTAGTATGGACTTTATAAGGTGGTAGTACCACAAGAATAGTTATTCTCCCTTAATAACACTTAATGAATATGGTCTGTTCTTACATAAAAAATACACAAAACTACAAGTGTTAATAGTGTCCAAATAACTCTAAATTAAGTCTTTGTTACTTAGAATATGTTCCCCATACTAAAGTGACATCTTGATCATTACTAATTCACTAGTAATTGAACACTTATTAACCAACACATGTTCCCTAATCTAAAGTTGCCTCCTTTTTACACTTAGTTAATATATTATAGCACATAACTACTGCAATGAACAAGCGATGGGTTACACCTTTGAAAAAAATGGATCTATCTATAGGTTCCCTCTCATTCAGTGGTAGAATAACAAAGACAGCACAAGTACAAATACCTCATTTATTAAACCACTGGTTCAGGTTTTCCCAAGGCTGACAACAAATACTGCCTGAAAATTCAAACAGTATCAATGTTTATAAACATGTCATACAATATGGTATCAAATGTATAAGCAGGTCATACTGTATGATAATACAGGTACTCTATTGTTGAACATCTGTGTGATCCTTTAACCAAAATCTGCCTGCTTAAAAAAAACACAATATAAAATACTGCACAATATTAAGTACAAAAATACAATAAATTGCACAATCTAAAAAATATAAAACCTGCACAGCTCAACATGAACTTGCTCTTCATCAGCTAAACTACACATGTCAAAGCTTAGAACAAATGTACTGAACTGTACAAACATTGCACTTTCACAGCCTAAACTTGCTCTATAATTACTGCATCAGGTTGATTTATTTCCCGTGCACAAATATTTCACTTTTCCAATACAATAAAATAGAATTTTAACTGAACAAAGAAGCTCACTTGCATTTTAATACTTTAACAAGGGAAGGAGTTGGCCTTTGGCCTTCATGTCCATGATAATAGTATTTTTCTCAGAGGTAACAGTACATTTAGTGTGTCGAAACTTTTGACTGGTAGTATAAATATCAACTTGATATCTGCATCTACATTTCAGACAGGTTTCATACTGGATATTTTTTCCTAATGTCATGCAAAAGCATTCCAAGTGTTCCGTTATTGTGATGTTTTCCACGCCAATAAGTCCACTCAATTACATCTAAGTGATCCCTCAACAGTTTTTGTGTGCGGTTCCCTCTTTGTCTCCAGATAGTTGACTTGCAAATAACCCAAAATCTCTCCAGGTTTTGTGTATGTGCACCTGTAACAGGGTCGACAAAAAAATCTTGATGGTTGATAGTCAGGTGATTGTACCCTTCATCCTGAAGACGGCTGTAAGACCTCCACCCATCTGAAATGACAGAGCTTCCACGACGAACATACTTCTTTATTAGAGGCAAGAGATGCCTGACTGAACGGTGATGCACAATCTTAAGAATGGGTCTCCTCCTGTCATTCTTAATCCCTAGCATTCCGAACACCCAGGAACTCCTGTTGCTTGCCCGTCCTCTGTTCTACTGAAATTCACAAGAGCAAATATTTCAAAATGAGGACAATGGCACTCACAATACAATGATTCTGCAATAATGGTGGGAAATGGGAGAGAATAAATCATAAGTCAAAAATTCAAAAGTTCTCTCTAGCTTTGGAGTAGTGGTGCATGTTTACAAATATTGAACTGTTCTGGGGTGTAGGAATAATGTGGTTTCTTAAAACTGACATTCCCCTCTATTGCATCAATGAACTACAATGTATCTTATTTCATAATGCAGTAGTTACTTCTCGAGATACAGCAGATACACCTCCAAGCACCTCAGGCAAAAACAGGTTTTAAATGTATGTATTGTCTCTACTTTCAGTAGCTGAGTTTAGCTCAGACTTAACCAACATCGAATACATGTTTTTAGACACAAAATCATGTATTTGGCATCAAAGTAATACTCATAATTGTTTAAGTAACTTTCATACCTTTCTTTTATGGCCAAATTTGCTTTCATCTATCATAACAATCTCTGCTCTTTGTCCAACAGTCTGCTTGCCTCTTCTTCTCATTCTTTTCATTCCTGATTTGCAAACTCTCCGCAGCTTGTCTGCAAGTTTACTCAGAGTTGCAGAACTCCGAGTAATTCCTTCCTGCAGCATGTCCACTTGTCTCAGTCGAAGGCCTTGGGCGAATCTGTAATAGATCAACCAGATAAATATTTCAATGACACAATTTAGAAGTGGGGGGTTAAAACCAATTTCTTAAGTTGTCATAATTATAACCATAATTTCTCATTTGCAGTCCCACTTGCAGACACAGCAGATACTCATAGCCTGAATACAAGAGTGTATTTAACCGGAAACAACAAATCTCAAAAGCAAAGTAGGGTGAAGAACATTCCCTGTATGAGGGGAGGAATGGAATAAAATCCCAAAACAAATTAAATCTGCTGTATCTTTGAAGAGTTTTAAGAAACAACCGAAAAAATGGATACTGAGTAAATTAGCACAGTGAAGTGTCTGTTTAGAAAAGTTAAGTTCTTTTGAACTTGTGTGGTTTTTTTTCTCGCCAATGAATTAAGTTATTTTGAGACAATTTCCGGGAACCACCTAAAACCTAAAAATCCACAAGAACTTTGTACTACATTGGACTCTTCACAACCCAGTACTTATACAATTACACATAGTTGATAAATTCGACCAATGTTCAGAATTCTTCCCATATAATGTATAAACTCATGTCTCGTAAGCATTGGCTCTTATAGGACCCATCCCAACCAACAGTATAGTGAGAACATTCAAAGAAAACAATATGGTCCGAGTTTGTCTTTGATGGCTTTTGTTATTATACAATGTAAAACCACGCACCTGTAGATGTAATGCATCCACGTATGCAGTCGAATGTGAGAATTCTCAAACATTGAGCCACTTCGGATGGACCTCGACACCGTTTTCCCTTTGTGACAGGAATCTCGGCATGTCCTGATGATTAAATCCAAAGGTTAATGTAACAAAATAAAAACCTATGATACTGTGCTGATTTCACTTAATAAAAATGTAACATAAATGAAGATGGAGAGGGGGACATAGATGTTTATGTATAAGTGTTGAAACAGCTAAGATTGGGATTGAACAAGGTAGTAGTCCTTGTGATTCCCTCCCCCCATGCAATCTCAAAGCACAACAGAACAGTCCCATTTCTAGGCCTACTTGACAAGTAATATCTACAACTGTTACACCTTAAATTGGGACATTTGAGTAAATTTAGCTGTGTCTACTCTACTCTACTTGTCACCACTTGTGCTTACGTGCCACGCAGCATGAAAAGGGTGATATCAATCAATTAATCCCTGTGCATGTACAAGTTTAAAGTCAAGCTGATTGGTGGCATGTATTGTTAAATAGGTGAACAATATGGAATGTTCATTCTTATATTCTTATATATGGACCAGGAATGTGATCTAAAATTGGTAAAAAGGCATTTTTCATTTCAGATTTTGTACACATATAGAACTTTGTGGAAACATTAACGCCCCTATCTCTACCAAATAAACAGTAGCTTACTTAAAAATTAAAATTTGCAGCTGTGTGTGTGATTTGTATTGTGACTGTCTAGATGTGACTTAGCATATTTTGTGTGTACCCCACTCATAACTTCTGTATTAAAAAAATTGTCGTAAAATATAGGATTTGCCACTGAATTCTAGCAGATATAATTGGATGGCTGCATGCTGCACACTCCCCTATGCTTACACACAAAGAAAGAATTAATAAATAAGGCACATGTCTAGTTGTTCTACTCACCATGCTGCCTCCTTTTTGCCGTAGGACCGTTTCAACTTCATAACATGAGAGCAAGAGGGGCATTTCATCCATTTTCGAAGTAGGCCTTCTTTCATTAACCATCTGGTGAACTTGTAGTTTTCCTTGGGGCACCGTCTAAAATGTATTCGACTCAAAAACTCGTAACCCAACAACATATTTGTTAAACATATACCTATGGAATAATATTAGATTCAAAGCTCATAATATTGCCCCGCGCACCCGTCTTCTTTGATGTCTAAATGTGTAAACAGTCTCGCAGTCCTGCATCAAAGAATGGCGCGAAGTGCCATTACAGTAATTGACATAACAATCTACCAATCCGTAGCCGTGTTCGCCGTTGCTCTCATCCAATCATTGACTGTTACTATGCTGTCATGTGACATCCTCATCCAATCATCCAAAGGGAGCCACCAGTCACGTCAAAGATTCGGAGGAGGTGGGTATTTGCCGTTTCGTTCACAGTTTGGAGAGTGAAGAGGGAAATTCGTGTAACAAAAATGGTAAGTTAAGCGCTAGCCTGTTAATTGAAACTCCCCCTGAGTTTTGTAAGCACATCATAACGCCCGTCCTCGGGCCGTTTACATAGTTAAAGAGTAGTAAACCCTCCTATTTATCTGCAGTGTGTAGGCTAATTAGCTAATGTAACGTTAAGCTAGTTGAGTGCGTGAGTGTGCACGTGAGCTGGGTGAATATTAGGAAAGAAACTGTAACATTAACATAAAATGTGAATGTAGGTGCATATGTAATGCTTTAGTATGAACCATATTTTGTAATGAAAAATAAATTATGCACTATGCAGTCATTCGAACAAGAAGAGCTTTTGAATCTTGTGTAGATTATTTAAGTTACATTTTGCCGGTTATAGTGACATGAATTTATTTATATTTTTACAGCCTAAGGCCAAGAAGAAAATGTCCCTAAAAGTCCCTAAAAATGACTCGATGACAGAGGTGACCAAAAATGATTTGGATGGTAAATTTTTCTTTGTCAACTTTCAAGTAACTTTAATACCTAAATAATTAGCTTGTCCAAATGTGTTTAAACATTGAAAGTCCTCTATTCATATGTTGATTTTGTTGTACCTATGCCATACTGTAGGTCCTGAAGTTGAAGGAAGCTCTGCTCCAAGTCGCAGCAGCATAAGCAGCATTGGATCAGGTAATGATTTCTCATTTTCTAGCAGTGTATCTTAGCAGAGTTTCATTTTTTGCTAGGGATTTTTCCTGCCTAAGATTAAAGTTGTTGGCAGATTTTGTCAGTATACATGTGCTTACAAATCAAGTTGAGGCAGCCGCACACACCATATCTGGTCCACTACCTTTGTTACATGCATGTCATTCTCTCTTTCTCTCTCACTCACTCACTCACTCACTCACTCAATACTGTCAAATCATAATATTTTTTGTATCCTGCTCTCATTTTTGTTTTTAAGGATCAATCTCCAAAGTGGAGTTCCTAGAAGCAAGGATCCAATGGCAAGAAAAAATAATAAAGGATCTTGAGAGAGCGCAATTTCTTGCGTGAGCAAATCATGGGAAAGAAGAAATCATGTGAGTGATTTGGGAGCAACTTGTATCTGCAAAATGTAATGTAATTGTAATGAAAGGTGTGATATGTCTTCATAACAATCTGATCTTTGTCTCATCTATCCTCCTATTTGATCAAAGCTCAACCAAAAGTATTTACTTTGGAGGACGACGACGAGGATGACGATGGTAACATGGATGAAGATGACGTCATTCCCCCATCTTCTCCAAACATCAGTGAGTCCTCGGACAGTGATGTTGTCATCCAAAGACGGAAGAAACGTTGGACACAGCCACCTGCATCTGCAACTGTGGCTGTGCTTGGAAAAGCTCATGTGAGAGGTAAGAATGGCATAACTTGAACCACCTGCCCTGTTAGCAACAAGTGGTCATGAAAAGTAATTATTAATAAAAGCATTGGAAGAGCTGTTAAAAATATATGTTCTGAAGTAATTATGAGGCAAAAATACAGATCTTCAGTTCTAGAGTCTGAATATACTAGGAATTTGATGATAAATAAAAATTAAATGTCTAAAGTAAAAAATGTGGCTTTCATCAAGAATAAAGCTTCATTTTATTTTGCAGCATTCACACTAATTATTATTCAACATCAAATGTATTGCTAGAAAGATTTGTCTCTCAGAAGTAAACATAATTCTGAACGGTAAGACTTACCAACTAAACAGATCTTAGAGTATCATTTTTGTATTGAATTCTGAACCACATATTGTGCATGTAATCATATCAGTAGATGAGCAGATTGTCCCATTCCTAGAATATGCTTCATACTTTTATCAAAAGAGAAGTGACCGGTTTGAGCAATTTCAGCTGACCTTAAGCCGTTGTTTGTGCTCATTTCTCGTGTTCTTTTGTTTTTGTTTTATATATTTTTCAGCAAAAGGACCAGCTGAGGTTATCAGCAGATATAAAAAAGTCTTGAAAAGCTTAAGCAAAGTCCGCACCATGACTGAAGCCTTCAGAATCAATGGCGTGGACCGGGGAACCATCAAGATGACTGCTGCAATTGCAGAGCTCAGCATTGTGGATCCTGAAACCTTCAAGACCCTGAAGTATGATCCTGCAACTGAGACCCTGCAGTCCTTTGCTAAGAGGTGTGCAACGCACATTACCCCTGAGAAGAAGAGCATTATAGAGGACATGAAGGCCAAAGGCCAACTCCTCCCCTTGTTGATGAAATATTAAAGACTTAAGTGATCTGCTTTGTTCAGTTAAAGATCGGTTGTATTGTATTGGAAACGTGAAATATTAACCTGTGCAGATTTAGTTATATCCTTGTTAGTGCACAGGGGAAATAAATCACCTGATGCAGTAATTATAGAGCAAGTTTAGGCTGTGAAAGTGCAATGTTTGTACAGTTCAGTACATTTGTTCTAAGCTTTGACAAGTGTAGTTTAGCTGATGAAGAGCAAGTTCATGTTGAGCTGTGCAGGTTTTATATTTTTTAGAGTTTTTTTTAAGCAGGCAGATTTTGGTTAAAGGATCACACAGATGTTCAACAATAGAGTACCTGTATTATCATACAGTATGACCTGCTTATACATTTGATACCATATTGTATGACATGTTTATAAACATTGATACTTTTCAGTGTTTGAATTTTCAGGCAGTATTTGTTGTCAGCCTTGGGAAAACCTGAACCAGTGGTTTAATAAATGAGGTATTTGTACTTGTGCTGTCTTTGTTTTTCTACCACTGAATGAGAGGGAACCTATAGATAGATCCATTTTTTTCAAAGGTGTAACCCATCGCTTGTTCATTGCAGTAGTTATGTGCTATAATATATTAACTAAGTGTAAAAAGGAGGCAACTTTAGATTAGGGAACATGTGTTGGTTAATAAGTGTTCAATTACTAGTGAATTAGTAATGATCAAGATGTCACTTTAGTATGGGGAACATATTCTAAGTAACAAAGACTTAATTTAGAGTTATTTGGACACTATTAACACTTGTAGTTTTGTGTATTTTTTATGTAAGAACAGACCATATTTATTAAGTGTTATTAAGGGAGAATAACTATTCTTGTGGTACTACCACCTTATAAAGTCCATACTAAGCAAAGCATATTGAGATCATAATTCATATGCTACAACTTCCTTACGTACTGCTAATAAGCAATAATTCGGAGGTTATTGAGGGAAAACTCTTAGTTAATGGCTTACTGGTTGTATAATAAGGCCATGCAGAATAAGGCATTAATAAGTACTTAATAATGACTAATGAAGAGCCAATATGTTACTAATTTGCATGCTAATAAGCAACTAATTAATGGTTAATAGGTGTACCTTAATATAAAGTGTTACCATATTAACATATATAACGTTATACATACAATATATATGATTAACATGTCTAGCCTAATATACATGCCATGTGCAATTTCCATATAAAACATATATGAATATATGAAAATACAGGCTTTAAAATACTACATCAATCACTATTATTATTATTACATCATTATTATTTCTAATTTGTGGAATTATAATTGTGTTGAAGCAGGAAGATGAGATATCTACAATATAAACAAATTCTACTTGAACTTCATAAGGAGGATTCATTTGATTTTGGCCAGCTGCTGGATTAATATAATCATTTTATTAGTATAATGCAAAATGTATTATTGAACCTCTTCTCACTGCCTGTGATGCCGTCAGCGCTGATCAATAACCTGCTGATCACATCGATCCCCTATAGATGATCAGTCTCCACCACCAGGGAGGAGTGGGGATGAATGTTCTTGTCCTGAGAGGAGGGCTTTGTAAGAGGCTGCAGAGTAAATCAGGAGACTTGATGTCAATACTTTTGTTCATTAGAAATGACTCCAAGGTCTTCTCTCTTCATCGTAGGCTTTAATAACAACTGAAGACTTGTTCCTTCCCATGAAGGATGGAAATGTAAGATCTTCCAGAGAGTGCTTCATTACCACAGAGCTCAGTATTTTACTTGATTGTTGTTTCTTGAGGTCTGAGCCTAAAGTCGTCCCCTTCCATTAGAGCCTCCAGATGTCTGTTTGTTACTCTTTAGTTTGATCCATCTCACCCAAACCAACAACCAGTTCAGTGATTGTATTAACTCAGCACAGTAGCAAGGAGAGATCAAGGGTTGGATTGAAGCCTAAAATAGAGACAGTAAGATCCAGACTTTAATCTTACTGATAGATCAATGATTGTCTACAGACCTTCCGTCTGTTACCGTGGAAGCCTTAATGTAGATTAAAGAGCCAATAGGACATAACCTGATGGGTCATGTGATCACCAGAGTTTTTGTACAGGCAGGAAGGAGAACGTCTCACTGTGTGACACCACTAATCCAACAGGAACAGTAGTAGGTGGCCGAATGGGACGCTTTCACTTTCTGAAGCGACAACTCCCAGCTGTTCTCTTTGAAGACTGATGAGAAATCATCTTCCTGAGGATGGTTGTATCCTTTGTGAACTTTACCACTACTCTTTTCAATTAGAAGAATCATGGTGAATGTTTCCCTCTCTTTCTTCTGGTACCAATAGAAATAGGTACCACACCGGTCAGTGTTTGTACATCTGAAGGAGACGGCTTCCCCTTCTTTCCTGGTCGACGACACCTGGTCCTGATTCAGCTCTGCTGCCATGGCAACCACCGCTGTAGGGACAAGAGCACATGGATGAGCATCCGTGTTCTGGGATGGACGAAACCCGATGTGTGGTGAGTTGTGATTGGTGGGCAACTGTCACCTAAACACAGGGAGCTCCAGGCAGCCCTAGAGAGTAGAAGCATCTGGTCTGTAGGAGAAGCTGAGGAGAGGGGCTGCCACTGAGACCAGGGTGAACCAGGGGGGCCTCAAATAGGTCCTCAACGCAGCCCACCGTCCCCTGGGCTGGAGTGGGAGGGCTGCTTTTGAGCGACAGCTCAGTGGAACCAATGGCGTGGGGTCTGTGTGTCACATGATTCTGAGCCAGAGGACCAATGGCAGCAAAGAGTCAGGATTGACATGTGAATAAATGTAGAAGAGGCATATTTCAGATGAATGTGTTTGAACCTGTAACTGAAGTTAAATATAACCACATATCTGCCGTTGATTCATTCCTCCAGCAGCAGTGAATTTGGTGTATGTTTGTGTGCGGGCGTGTGATTGTGTCTTTGTCGGGGTTCAGATGAGCTCAGGTTCTCTGTATTAGCGGAGACCTGAATCTGTTTCCTCCATCAGCTCAACCTCCACCGGCTACAGACCACAAACATCTCAGAGCACCACATCCTGTTCCCCAGCACTGATGAGGAGCTGTCAATCAAAACAGCAGCATGGTCGTCTCCTTGACGACCGAGGTATCGGTGGAAATGGAAAGACTCTGATCTGTGGTGAGAGAAGAGCATGCTTGATTGTGTACTGCAAATTAAAACCACACCGATTATTGTAGAGTTTACATAAAGTTAATTAATAATCTATTCAGAAGTATCCTAAACACATATACTAGCAACAGGAAAGGGGCTATAAATCCAAAAATCGAATTCCAAAATATATATATATATATATCATGCCCAAAATATTTACAATATTCAGAGAAATAAAAGGATAGAAATCATTGAATTTTTTTCATAGGAATCAGCTAAATATTGGCTTTTAGTTTTCATATTAAAATTCACCCGAAAAAATTTAATATACAGAGATGAAATTTTTTTTTTATTGGAAATGTTATTGATTAAATCTATAAATATAAAGACAAATTCATACATAACAATTAGATACACACCATGAAATGTATTCTGAATTTGAAACTGTATTCACTAACACTTTACTTTTTAAATAAGTCTATTCAATTACATAAAATTCCAAATTAAACCAAAATAATAGCCTAACAACAACAGCAAAGCGATGCTTAAGATTTCAATCCATCTACTTATGTACCAAGATAATGATTTTTTTTTTATTGCGCATTTATTGATTTTTTTAAAGATTTATTTGTATGCTTTATGATAAAGACTGGAAGAGAGAGCGGGGACATGCAGCAAAGCACCACGTGCAGCAATCGAACCCGCGTCGCTGCGTTAGGGCTGAGTCTTAAATGTCACGCGCTGTACCCGGTGAGCCAACTGGGCGCCCCACTGCACAGCTTTACACATCTTTTTGTCCCTTTCCTTGCAATATTTAGTAGCTTACATAAATAAACATGGTATGTGATATTTGTTGGCAGTGTAACTTAAAGATCAGGTTTTAAACTAAAAAGGAGACTCAAACTCAGGTTGAGAAGGTTAACCCAAAATCATCTTAATCTCTGCAGAAACTGCAGATTTATCAAAAATAATGATTGGAATCAAACAAAAGTATAACAATTCACTAGGACACTTATTAGAATGGTTTAGCTACAGGACAGGACCTTGAGACAAATGCATAAAAAACAGAGGGCTTAAATACACATGAGGACACTATTAACAAATTAACACTGGTGGAAGAAAACGATTATTGGGAAGGAAAAGAATAACTGGATATCAGGAGAAAGAAACAAAAACTACAAAAAGATAAACAACTGTTGAAACTGTGACAGGTTGGTTGTATAAATATCATGGGCAGCCATTTTCTGCATCCCCTGGTGTAAATAATAAAGAAACACTAACTTTATCATTTTTTGATATTCTTTTAATTACCTTAAATTACCTAAATATACTAGAATAAACTACACCCGAACTACAAAGAATTGCTACACAACCACAATAAATTCAATAAGGTGCTCCTTCAGAACTAAATAAATATTTAGAACTACAGTAAACCTACCTTACTCGTTCAGAAGTACTAAGGCAGTCAATCAGTTGATATGGTGCAAAGCTTTTTCATTATGTCAGTCTGCAGATTTGAGCTTTTCAAGCATTGAGGGGTTTATTAAGGAATGAAATGTGTTTTGCTCGCCAATGAAGACGTCCAATTTTGGGGAAATGCAATGTTTTTTTCACCTTGATCTTTAACACCCTGAGCGAGCGCTAGACTTATAAACGTCTAGAAACTAGCCGGTTAAATTGTAGTTCAAAGTTAATCTTACACTCGAGGAAAGTTAAAATCAATTTCCATTGTGGCTTGAAGCATACTTGGTGGAGTTGATGTTCATCTAAAGGTTTTATTCAGAATCGTTGTCATGTTCATTCTTATAGTTAAACTATCCTAAAGTTCTATAATGTTCCTTCAATACCTGTTCAACCACACATGTTCCAACAGAAGACCATGAGCCATCCAGACTGACTCAAAGATTAAGCAAATACGCTTCTATAAAATAACATAATTCACCTCATGAGTCCAACTCCATTGATAGACAACCAGCTTATGTTACATTTGAGAGTTTTATTATTTAAAATGCATGTTCTTATATAATAATAATTTAAAAAATAATAATAATCGACCCGGGGCGCTGCGGTGAGGACTGGCCCCTCAATGTTACGCGCTCTACCCAGTGAGCCCCAATGCGCAGTTTTACACATCATTTTCTCTTTTCTCTAATTTTTATCTTTTATATTTTCAGTTACTGGAACATTGGGAGAATTGAACACATTTCTGCCACTTTCTTTACAATATTTAGTCCATAAATAAATATGGGCTGTGATATTTGTTGTCTGTATAAAATCAGGTTTCAGACTCAAAAGGAGACTCAAACTGTGGTTGAGAAGGTTAAACCAAAATGATCTTAATCTCTGCAGGTCTATCAAAAGTAATGATTGCCATCAAACAAAAGTTAAATCATTCACTAGGACACTTACTAGACTTGCTTAGCTACAGGACAGGACCTTCAGACAAATGGGTAACAAACGGAGGGCTTGAATACAAATGAGGACAGAATTAACAAATCAACACAGGTGGAAGAAAATCAACGATAAGGATGGGAAGGAAAAGAATAGCTGAGGACATCTGGAGGAAGAAACAAAAACTACACAAAGACAAACAACAATTGAAACTGTGACAGGTTGGATTATAATTATCGTGGGCAGCCATTTCCTGAATAACCCCGGTGTTAATAATAAAGAAACACTTCTACTTTATTGTCAATAAGGTGCCCCTCAGAACTACAACAAAATATTTTAGAATTACAATAAACTACTTCTGATTTACAGTAAACTCATTCAGAATCACAAAATGGTGCTCCTTCAGAACTACAATAAAAACATTTAAAACTACAGTAAACCTACCTAACTCTTTCGGAACTACAAAGGCAATCAATCAGTTGACATGGTGCAAAGCTTTTTCATCATGTTATTCGGCCGAATTGAGCTTTTCAAGCACTGAGGGGGTTTATTAAGAAAGGAAATTTGTTGCTCACCTATGAAGACGTCCAATTTTTGGGGACATCAAATTAAATCGCACCTTGAACTTTAACACCCTGAGCGTACACTAGACTTATAAACGTCTAGAAAGTAGCAGATTACATTCTAGTTCAAAGTTAACTTTACACTAGAACAAAGTTAAAATTGATTTCCAATGTGGCTTGAAGCATACTTAGTGGAGTTATTTAATGGTCTTAGTTCATCTAAAGGTTTTGTTCAGAATCGTTGTTCCGAAAGATCCTTAAAATACGCTCCTTTAAAATAAAATAATTCACCTTATGAATAGAACTCCATTGATAGATAACCAGCTAATGTTACATTTGAGTTTTTTATTATTTTAAATGCATGTTCTTGCATAATAATAATAAAACCAATACATTCAGCTCAGTGCTTTTATAAATACTCAAAGTCGCTTAACAGAGTGAACACAGAATAAAAACATTTAATGATAACGTATTTAAGTAAAAAGATAAAATAGGGTAAAAATAGGTATCTACAATAGAGAAATAGGTATAAAAGACTAAAAGGAGGGAGGGTAGAGAAGGGAGGGAGGTTATGTGTTACAAGCGATCTTGGAAAGGTGGGTTTTGAGGGCCTGTTTAAATGAAGGGAGTGTGTTAGATGATACATGGGCGACAGTACACACTAAGAAACAAGCAACAGAGAACCGTAAAACACTCATGAAGTTTTCTGGTCCGAACAGTGGAGGGAAAAGAGCAGAAGAACGTGGAGAGTAGAAATGAATAACATGATGACATGGTCACATGATGACATGGTGACATGATGACATGATGACATGGTGACATGGTGACATGATGGCATGGTGACATGATGACATGATGGCATGGTGACATGATGACATGGTGACATGATGACATGGTGACATGAAGACATGATGACATGGTGACATGGTGACATGGTGACATGGTGACATGATGACCTCTTATGGTTGTACGAGGTGGGTCTGGGGGACAGCAGCGTCAGTCCAGGGCTGTGGTGGTGCTGGTTCTGGGGGACAGCAGCGTCGGTCCAGGGCTGTGGTGGTGCTGGTTCTGTGTGGGCCGGCTGGGCGTCCTGCTGGTCTTGTTGGTGTGGAGGAGCAGGAGAGCCAGGCCACAGCAGCAGAGCACACTCTTCACCACCATCACTGTGTAGAGCACAGACGCCAGCCTGGCTCTGGACAGCACCTGGAAGGACTCTGGGACCCCACCAACACACAGCCCATACTGGCTTATACTGGTCCATATGCACCATAGAGGCCTATACTGATTTATATGCATCATAGTGGTGTATACTGGTGACTGCTGGTTAATATGTAACGTAATGGTTTATACTGGCCTATAGTTATATGTGCACACCATGGCGGTCTATACTAGTTTTTGCAGTTTGAAAAAACAATTTTTTACTGGTAAGGGTTAACCAGTAAAACCCTAAACACACCATAATGGTCTATACTTTCTATACCGGTTTGCACGCACCATAGAGGTCTAGACTGGTTTATATGCCATACTGGTTTATACTGGTTTATAATGGCTTGTACACTCCATACTGTTTTACACTGGTTGTAATGGTTTATAATAGCTTATACTGGTTTAAACATGATGCTGGTATATACATTAATACTATAATGTATTCTTGATGAAATGCCACACTGCTAATCCAGAAACCACTTGAGATTCCTACAGCAGTTCAGAGTTATTGCAGCTGATCTTACGGTGTGTTTCATCTGAAGGACCTTCTCTGGGTCTCCCTGGACGCCGGGGGTCCGTAGTAACTGCCGTCGCTACGGTAACCTCTGTCATTCCGGGGCCTTCTGACGTCAAGGTAATTTCTGTTGGAGGTGGGTCAGCATTAGTGGGTTGGTGATAGACACCATGTTCCAGGTAAAGCCAGTGGGGTTAGTTTAAGACTATATGTCCCAGGTGATAGCCAGTGGGGTTAGTATGACTGAGACTACATGTCCAAGGTGATAGCCAGTGGGGTTAGTGATAGACAACAAGCTGGTTGTGTAGGGGTTGTAGTTCTTCATCACCTGCTGGGATGTCCTCCTCCTGCAGACCGCTCTCATGCTCAACTCTACAGGTGTATGGATCTCTGAGGGTTTCTCCCGGATCAATAACCAGGATGCTGGCAGCGTATGTCGGTCCTCTGAGCTCCAGCTGCTCCCAGTCCTTCCCCTGCCCTTCGCCCCCCCCTTTCCTCCTCCAGGACACCCGGACCTCCTCAGGGACCATGTCTCTGGCTACACACAGCAGGGAGCGCCGGCCCTTTAAATCAGCTCCCGTCGCTGGGTAGACGCTCACTTTGGGCCGCTCCACTGGCCTGTCTGAGTTTAACAGAAGAACCAATCAAGAGACAGAACACAAGTCACATGGTGTCAAAACCGTGGAAATATTAGCAGTATTGTTATATTAAATATTACAAAATACGTTAAGAATTAAATAATTCTGAAAACAATATGAAGGGAGGCAATCACTTCATAATTTTTGTAAAATTATTATTTTTATAATTACTATAATTAATATTTTAAAGATTTTAAACATGATAATTAAAATCATTTTAAGTAGTCAAAGAAACTACATTAGCGATCAAAAAAAAATAGAATACTAAATATTTACATGTATAACTATGTTATACATACAATATATCTGATTTACATATCAAGCCCAATATACATACCATGTGCATTTTCCATAATAAACATATAAAGATACAATATCATTATAATTTCTACTTTGTGAAGTAATAATTGTTTTGAAGATTAGAAATGTACATAATAGAATAGAATAGAAACAGATCCTACTTAAAAGGAGGCTTTCATTTATGTTGGCAGACTGCTGACTAAATTAATGTTGGCTTTTATTAGCATTATATTACAATTTTAATATTGGTTAAAAAATTGTCATGTGCCGATTTTTGTCCCCATAATGATAATTCATAATGATAATTTACTGAGGCATAGTTTATTAATAGCATTAGTGATTTTTTAAGCTGAACACACAGAACATGAATCTTCAGACAACACTGACTTCTCCAGCACAACTCAAAGAGGTCAAACACAACCAACTGGAAATATTGATACACTCATATTCTCCGCAACATGAAATGAAACACAAAGACGGAGAAACCATGAAGAAGTGATCTTACCTGTAACAACCAGGGTGGTGCCGCGACCAAAGGTTAGGATATCCACAGTGAAATATCCTGTATCATAAACCTCTGCTCACCACCTGTGATGCCGTCTGCGCAGATCAATAACTTGCTGATCACATCGATCCCGTACAGATGATCAGCACCACTACAAGGGAGACTCGGGGATGAATGTTTTTGTCCTGAGAGGAGGGCTTTGTAAATGGCTGCAGAACAAATCAGCAGAGTTTATGTCAGTACTCCTTAGAAATGTCTCCAAGGTCTTCTTCCCATTTCATAGGCTTTAATAATCACTGGAGTCTCGTTCCTTCTCAAGGAATATGACAATGTAAGATCTTCAACAGAATGCGTCACTACCACAGAGCTCAGTATTTAACTAGATTCTTGTTTCTTGAGGTGTGAGCATGAAGTCTTTAACTTCCATTAGAGCCTCAAGATGTCTGTCTGTTACTCTTTAGCTTGATCCACCTCACCCTTAACAACAACCATTCAGTGATGATATTAACTCTGCACAGTATCGGAGAGATCAAGGCTTGGATTGAAGCCTAAAATACAGACATTAAGGTCCAGGCTGTGATCTAACTGTGAAACAGAGATTGATTCAGATCTTCTCACTCATGTCCAGTTTACATTAGCACCCGAATGTAGATTGAACAGCCAATGAGACATGACCTGCTGGGTCATGTGATCACCAGAGTTTTTGTACGGGCAGGAAGGAGAACGTCACACTGTGTGACACCACTAATCCAACAGGAACAGTAGTAGGTGGCAGAATGGGACGCTTTCACCTTCTGAAGCGACAACTCCCAGCTTTTCTCTTTGAAGACTGATGAGAAATCATCCTTCTGAAGATGGTTGTATCCTTTTTCAAGATAACCATTACTCTTCTCAATTCGAAGAATCAGGGTGAATGTTTCGCTCTCTTTCTTCTGGTACCAGAAGATATAATAACACTGGTCAGTGTTTGTACATCTGAAGGAGACGGCATCCCCTTCTCTCCTGGTCGACGACATCTGGTCCTGAGTCAGCTCTGCTGCCATGGCAACCACCGCTGTAGGGACAAGAGCACATGGATGAGCATCTGTGTTCTGGGGTTGATGAAACCTGATGTGTGGTGAGTTGTGATTGGTGGGAAACTGTCACCTAAACACAGGGAGCTCCAGGCAGCCCTAGAGAGTAGAGGCATCTGGTCTGTAGGAGAAGCTGAGGAGAGGGGTTGCCACTGAGACAAGGGTGAACCAGGAGGGCCTCAAATAGGTCCTCAATGCAGCCCACCGTCCCCTGGGCTGGAGTGGGAGGGCTGCTTTTGAGCGACAGCTCAGTGGAACCAATGGCGTGTCTCTGTGTGTCACATGATTCTGAGCCAGAGGACCAATGGCAGCAAAGAGTCAGGATTCACATGTGAGTAAATGTAGAAGAGGCATATTTCAGATGAATGTGTTTGAACATGTAGCTGAAGTTAAATATAACCACATATCTGCCGTTGATTCATTCCTCCAGCAGCAGTGAAGTTGGTGTGTGTGCGTGCGTGTGTGTGATTGTGTCTTTGTTGGGCATCAGATGAGTTCAGTTTCACTGTATTAGCGGAGACCTGAATCTGTTTCCTCCATCAGCTAAACCTCCACCAGCTACAGACCACAAACATCTCAGAGCACCACATCCTGTTCCCCAGCACTGATGAGGAGCTGTCAATCAAAACAGCAGCATGGTCGTCCCCTTGACGACCGAGGTATCGGTGGAAATGGAAAGACTCTGATCTGTGGTGAGAGAAGAGCATGCTTGATGGTGTACTGCAAATTAAAACCACATCGATTATTGTAGAGTTTACATAGTTAATTAATAATCTATTCAGAAGTATCCTAAACACACATATATGCAACAGGAAAAGGGCTATGAATCCAAAAATCGAATTCCAAAATATATATATATATCATGCCCACAATATTTACAATATTCAAAGAAATAAAAGGATATAAATCATTGAATTTGTTTCATAGGAATCAGCTAAATATTGGCTATTAGTTTTCATATTAAAATTCACCCGGAAAATTGAATATACATGGATGAATTTTTTTTTTTATTCGAAATGATATTGAATAAATCTATAAATATAAAGACAAATTCATACATAACAATTAGATACACACCATGAAATGTATTCTGAATTGGAAACTGTATCCACTAACACTTTACTTTTTAAATAAGTCTATTCAATTACATAAAATTCCAAATTAAACGAAAATAATAGACTAGCAACAACAGCAAAGCGATGCTTAAGATTCCAATCGATCTACTTATGTACCAAGATAAAGATTTTTTTTTACTGAGCATTTATTGATTTTTTTAAAGATTTATTTGTATGCTGTATGATAAAGTGAGATAGACAGGAAGAGAGAGTGGTGACATGCAGCAAAGGGCCACGCGCAGGAATCGAACCCGCGTCGCTGCGGTTAGGGCTGAGTCTTACATGTCACTCACTCTACTCGGTGAGCCACCTGGGCACCACACTGCACTGCTTTGCACATCTTTTTGTCCATTTTCCTGCCATATTTAGTAGCTTACATAAATAAACATGGTATGTGATATTTGTTGGCAGTGTAACTTAAAGATCAGGTTTTAAACTAAAAAGGAGACTCAAACTCAGGTTGAGAAGGTTAAACCAAAATCATCTTAATCTCTGCAGAAACTGCAGATTTATCAAAAATAATGATTGGAATCAAACAAAAGTATAATAATTCACTAGGACACTTATTAGACTGGTTTAGCTACAGGACAGGACCTCGAGACAAATGCATAAAAAACAGAGGGCTTGAATACACATGAGGACACTATCAACAAATTAGCACTGGTGGAAGAAAACGATAACTGGGAAGGAAAAGAATAACTGGATATCAGGAGAAAGAAACAAAAACTACACAAAGATAAACAGCTGTTGAAACTGTGACAGGTTGGTTGTATAAATATCATGGGCAGCCATTTTCTGCATCCCCTGGTGTAAATAATAAAGAAACACTAACTTTATCATTTTTCGATACTCTTTTAATTACCTTAAATTACCTAAATATACTAGAATAAACTACACCCGAACTACAAAGAATTCCTTCACAACCACAATAAATTCAATAAGGTGCTCCTTCAGAACTAAACAAATATTTAGAACTACAGTAAACCTACCTTACTATTTCAGAACTACTAAGGCAGTCAATCAGTTGATATGGTGCAAAGCTTTTTCATTTTGTCTGTCTGCAGATTTGAGCTTTTCAAGCATTGAGGGGGTTTATTAAGGAATGAAATGTGTTTTGCTCGCCAATGAAGACGTCCAATTTTGGGGAAAATCCAATTTCATCGCACCTTGATCTTTAACACCCTGAGCGAACGCTAGACTTATAAACGTCTAGAAAGTAGCAGATTACATTCTAATTCAAAGTTAACTTTACACTAGAGCAAAGTTAAAATTGATTTCCAATGTGGCTTGAAGCATACTTAGTGGAGTTATTTAATGGTCTTAGTTCATCTAAAGGTTTTGTTCAGAATCGTTGTTCCGAAAGATCCATAAAATACGCTCCTTTAAAATAAAATAATTCACCTTATGAATAGAACTCCATTGATAGATAACCAGCTAATGTTACATTTGAGTTTTTTATTATTTTAAATGCATGTTCTTACATAATAATAATAATACCAATACATTCAGCTCAGTGCTTTTATAAATACTCAAAGTCGCTTAACAGAGTGAACACAGAATAAAAACATTTAATAATAACGTATTTAAGTAAAAAGATAAAATAGGGTAAAAATAGGTATCTAAAATAGAGAAATAGGTATAAAAGACTAAAAGGAGGGAGGGTAGAGAAGGGAGGGAGGTTATGTGTTACAAGCGATCTTGGAAAGGTGGGTTTTGAGGGCCTGTTTAAATGAAGGGAGTGTGTTAGATGATACATGGGCGACAGTACACACTAAGAAACAAGCAACAGAGAACTGTAAAACACTCATGAAGTTTTCTGGTCCGAACAGTGGAGAGAAAAGAGCAGAAGAACGTGGAGAGTAGAAATGAATAACATGATGACATGGTGACACGATGACATGGTGACATGGTGACATGGTGACATGATGACATGGTGACACGATGACATGATGACCTCTTATGGTTGTACGAGGTGGGTCTGGGGGACAGCAGCGTCAGTCCAGGGCTGTGGTGGTGCTGGTTCTGGGGGACAGCAGCCTCGGTCCAGGGCTGTGGTGGTGCTGGTTCTGTGTGGGTCGGCTGGGCGTCCTGCTGGTCTTGTTGATGTGGAGGAGCAGGAGAGCCAGGCCACAGCAGCAGAGCACACTCTTCACCACCATCACTGTGTAGAGCACAGACGCCAGCCTGGCTCTGGACAGCACCTGGAAGGACTCTGGGACCCCACCAACACACAGCCAATACTGGTTTATACTGGTCCATATGCACCATAGAGGCCTATACTTGTTTATATGCATCATAGTGGTGTATACTGGTGACTGCAGGTTAATAAGTAACGTAATGTTTATACTGGCCATAGTTAAATGTGCACACCATGGCGATCTATACTAGTTTTTGCAGTTTAAAAAAACAATTTTTTACTGGTAAGGGTTAACCAATAAAACCCTAAACAATCCATAGTGGTCTATACCTTTCTATACAGGTTTACACGCACCATAGCGGTCTAGACTGGTTTATATGCCATACTGGTTTATACTGGTTTATAATGGCTTGTACACTCCATACTGTTTTACACTGGTTGCAATGGTTTATAATAGCTTATACTGGTTTATTACATGATGCTGGTATATACATTCATACTTTAATGTATTCTTGATGAAATACCACACTGCTTATCCAGAAACCACTTGAGATTCCTACAGCAGTTCAGAGTTATTGCAGCTGATCTGACGGTGTGTTTCATCTGAAGTACCTTCTCTGGGTCTCCCTTGACGCCGGGGGTCCGTAGTAACTGCCGTCGCTAAGGTAACCTCTGTCATTCCGGGGCCTTCTGACGTCAAGGTAATTTCTGTTGGAGGTGGGTCAGCATTAGTGGGTTAGTGATAGACACCATGTTCCAGGTAAAGCCAGTGGGGTTAGTTTAAGACTATATGAACCAGGTGATAGCCAGTGAGGTTAGTATGACTGAGACTACATGTCCCAGGTGATAGCCAGTGGGGTTGGTGATAGACAACAAGCTGGTTGTGTAGGGGTTGTAGTTCTTTATTACCTGCCGGGATCTCCTCCACCTGTAGACCGGTCTCATGCTCAACTCTACAGATGTATGGATCTCTGAGGTATTCTCCCGGATCAATAACCAGGATGCTGGCAGCGTATGTCGGTTCTCTGAGCTCCAGCTGCTCCCAGTCCTTCCCCTGCCCTCCGCCCCCCCCTTTCCTCCCCCAGGACACCCGGACCTCCTCAGGGACCATGTCTCTGGCTACACACAGCAGGGAGCGCCGGCCCTTTAAATCAGCTCCCGTCGCTGGGTAGACGCTGACTTTGGGCCGCTCCACTGGCCTGTCTGAGTTTAACAGAAGAACCAATCAAGAGACAGAACACAAGTCAAATGGTGTCAAAATGGTGGAAATATTAGCAGAATTATTATATTACATATTACGAAATATGCTACGGAATAAATAATTATGAAAACAATATGAAGTGAGGCAATCACTTCATAATTTTTGTAAAATTATTATTTTAATAATTGCTATAATTAATTTTATAAAGATTGATTGATGATAATTAAAATAATTGAAAGTAGTCAAAGAAACTACATTTGCAATCGAAAAATAAATAATATATATTAACATACATAACTATGTTATACGTACAATACATCTGATTCAAATATCAAGCCTAATATACATACCATGTGCATTTTCCATAATAAACATAGATACAAATATATATATTTCAATCAATATCATTATTACTTTTACCTTACAACACAAGATTAGAAATGTACATAATAGAATAGAATAGAATAGAATAGAATAGAATAGAAGCAGATTCTACTTAAAGGAGGCTTTAATTGATGTTGGCAAACTGCTGAATGAATTAATGTTGCCTTTTACTACCATAATATACAATTGAATCTTCAGACAACACTGACTTCTCCAGCACAACTCAAAGAGGTCAAACAACCAACTGGAAATATTAATACACTCATATTCTCCCCAACATAAAATGAAACACAAAGCCAGTGAAACCATGAAGCAGTGATCTTACCTGTAACAACCAGGGTGGTGCCGCGACCAAAGATCCAGATATCCACAGTAAAATATCCTGTATCATAAACCTCTGCTCACCGCCTGTGATGCCGTCAGCGCTGATCAATAACTTGCTGATCACATCGATCCCCTACAGATGATCAGCACCACCACCAGGGAGGCGTGGGGATGAATGATCTTGTCCTGAGAGGAGGGCTTTGTAAGAGGCTGCAGAGTAAACCAGGAGACTTGATGTCTCCTTGCGTTCAGTAGAAGTGACTCCAAGGTCTTCGTCTCTCTTCATCGTAGGCTTTAATAACAACTGAAGACTTGTTCCTTTCCATGGAAGACAACAATGTAAGATCTTCCAGAGAGTGCTTCATTACCACAGAGCTCAGTATTTTACTAGATTGATGTTTCATGAGGTTTGAGCCTAAAGTTGTCCACTTCCATTAGAGCCTCCAGATGCCTGTCTGTAGACAGTAGCAAGGAGAGATCAAGGCTTGGATTGAAGCCTAAATTACAGACAATAAGGTCCAGGCTGTGATCTATCAGGGAACAGTGATTGATCCAGATCTTAATGTTCATGTCCAGTTTAAATTAGCGCCTGTCTGTAGATTGAACAGCCAATGAGACATCACCGGCTGCATCATGTGATCACCAGAGTTTTTGTACAGGCAGGAAGGAGAACATCTCAATGTGTGACACCACTAATCTGACAGGAACAGTAGTAGGTGGCAGAATGGGAAGCTTTCACCTTCTGAAGCGACAACTCCCAGCTGTTCTCTTTGAATACTGAGGAGAAATCATCCTTCTGAGGATGGTTGTAACTTTTATCAAGAGCACCATTACTCTTGGTGATGTCAAGAATCACGGTGAATGTTTTCCTCTCTTTCTTCTGGTACCAGTAGATATAGGTATTACACTGGTCAGTGTTTGTACATCTGAAGGAGACGGCTTCCCCTTCTCTCCTTGTCCATGACACCTGGTCCTGAGTCAGCTCTGCTGCCATGGCAACCACCGCTGTAGGGACAAGAACACATGGATGAGCATCCGTGTTCTGGGGTGGACAAAACCGGTTGTGTGGTGAGAAATTGTGAGAAATGGTCACCTAAACACAGTGAGCTCCAGGCAGCCCTAGAGAGTAGAGGCATCTGGTCTGTAGGCGAAGCTGAGGAGAGGGGCTGCCACTGAGACCAGGGTGAACCAGGGTGGCCTCAAATAGGTCCTCAATGCCAGCCCACCGTCCCCTAGGGTGGAGTGGGAGGGCTGCTTTTAAGCGACAGCTCAGTGGAACCTATGGCGTGGGGTCTGTGTGTCACATGATTCTGAGCCAGAGGACCAATGGCAGCAAAGAGTTAGGATTGACATGTGAATAAATGTAGAAGAGGCATATTTCATATGAATGTGTTTGAACCTGTAGCTGAAGTTAAATATAACCACATATCTGTCATTGATTCATTCCTCCAGCAGCAGTGAAGTTAGTGTGTGCGTGCGTGTGTGTGATTGTGTCTTTGTCGGGGTTCAGATGAGCTCAGGTTCTCTGTATTAGCGGAGGCCTGAATCTGTTTCCTCCATCAGCTCAACCTCCACCGGCTACAGACCACAAACATCTCAGAGCACCACATCCTGTTCCCCAGCACTGATGAGGAGCTGTCAATCAAAACAGCAGCATGGTCGTCTCCTTGACGACCGAGGTATCGCTGGAAATGGAAAGACTCTGATCTGTGGTGAGAGAAGAGCATGCTTGATTGTGTACTGGAAATTAAAACCACACCGATTATTGTAGAGTTTACATAAAGTTAATTAATAATCTATTCAGAAGTATCCTAAACACATATACTAGCAACAGGAAAGGGGCTATAAATCCAAAAATCGAATTCCAAAATATATATATATATATATCATGCCCAAAATATTTACAATATTCAGAGAAATAAAAGGATAGAAATCATTGAATTTGTTTCATAGGAATCAGCTAAATATTGGCTTTGAGTTTTCATATTAAAATTCACCCGAAAAAATTGAATATACAGAGATGAAATTTTTTTTTAATTGGAAATGTTATTGAATAAATCTATCAATATAAAGACAAATTCATACATAACAATTAGATACACACCATGAAATGTATTCTGAATTGGAAACTGTATTCACTAACACTTTACTTTTTAAATAAGTCTATTCAATTACATAAAATTCCAAATTAAACCAAAATAATAGACTAACAACAACAGCAAAGCGATGCTTAAGATTTCAATCCATCTACTTATGTACCAAGATAATGATTTTTTTTTACTGCGCATTTATTAATTTTTTTAAAGATTTATTTGTATGCTTTATGATTAAGTGAGAAAGAATGGAAGAGAGAGCGGGGACATGCAGCAAAGGACCACGGGCAGGAATCGAACCCGCGTCGCTGCGTTAGGGCTGAGTCTTAAATGTCACGCGCTGTACCCGGTGAGCCAACTGGGCGCCCCACTGCACAGCTTTACACATCTTTTTGTCCCTTTCCTTGCAATATTTAGTAGCTTACATAAATAACTATGGTATGTGATATTTGTTGGCAGTGTAACTTAAAGATCAGGTTTTAAACTAAAAAGGAGACTCAAACTCAGGTTGAGAAGGTTAACCCAAAATCATCTTAATCTCTGCAGAAACTGCAGATTTATCAAAAATAATGATTGGAATCAAACAAAAGTATAACAATTCACTAGGACACTTATTAGACTGGTTTAGCTACAGGACAGGACCTCGAGACAAATGCATAAAAAACAGAGGGCTTAAATACACATGAGGACACTATTAACAAATTAACACTGGTGGAAGAAAACGATTATTGGGAAGGAAAAGAATAACTGGATATCAGGAGAAAGAAACAAAAACTACAAAAAGATAAACAACTGTTGAAACTGTGACAGGTTGGTTGTATAAATATCATGGGCAGCCATTTTCTGCATCCCCTGGTGTAAATAATAAAGAAACACTAACTTTATCATTTTTTGATACTCTTTTATTACCTTAAATTACCTACATATACTAGAATAAACTACACCCGAACTACAAAGAATTGCTACACAACCACAATAAATTCAATAAGGTGCTCCTTCAGAACTAAATAAATATTTAGAACTACAGTAAACCTACCTTACTCGTTCAGAACTACTAAGGCAGTCAATCAGTAGATATGGTGCAAAGCTTTTTCATTATGTCAGTCTGCAGATTTGAGCTTTTCAAGCATTGAGGGGTTTATTAAGGAATGAAATGTGTTTTGCTCGCCAATGAAGACGTCCAATTTTGGGGAAATGCAATGTTTTTTTCACCCTGATCTTTAACACCCTGAGCGAGCGCTAGACTTATATACGTCTAGAAACTAGCCGGTTAAATTCTAGTTCAAAGTTAATCTTACACTCGAGCAAAGTTAAAATCAATTTCCATTGTGGCTTGAAGCATACTTAGTGGAGTTGATGTTCATCTAAAGGTTTTATTCAGAATCGTTGTCATGTTCATTCTTATAGTTAAACTATCCTAAAGTTCTATAATGTTCCTTCAATACCTGTTCAACCACACATGTTCCAACAGAGGACCATGAGCCATCCAGACTGACTCAAAGATTAAGCAAATATGCTTCTATAAAATAACATAATTCACCTCATGAGTCCAA
Source organism: Pollachius pollachius (assembly GCF_949987615.1). Classification (NCBI taxonomy): domain Eukaryota; kingdom Metazoa; phylum Chordata; class Actinopteri; order Gadiformes; family Gadidae; genus Pollachius; species Pollachius pollachius. The sequence goes on along the minus strand of NC_136947.1, from coordinate 14,193,968 downwards.
CTCCATTGATAGACAACCAGCTTATGTTACATTTGAGAGTTTTATTATTTGAAATTCATGTTCTTATATAATAATAATTTAAAAAATAATAATAATCGACCCGGGGCGCTGCGGTGAGGACTGGCACCTCAATGTTACGCGCTCTATCCAGTGAGCCCCAATGCGCAGTTTTACACATCATTTTCTCTTTTCTCTAATATTTATCTTTTATATTTTCATTTACTTGAACATTGGGAGAATTGATCACATTTCTGCCACTTTCTTTACAATATTTAGTCCATAAATAAATATGGGCTGTGATATTTGTTGTCTGTATAAGATCAGGTTTCAGACTCAAAAGGAGACTCAAACTGAGGTTGAGAAGGTTAAACCAAAATGATCTTAATCTCTGCAGATCTATCAAAAGTAATGATTGCCATCAAACAAGAGTTTAATCATTCACTAGGACACTTACTAGACTTGCTTAGCTACAGGACAGGACCTTCAGACAAATGGATAACAAACGGAGGGCTTGAATACAAATGAGGACTCAATGAACAAATCAACACAGGTGGAAGAAAATCAACGATAAGGATGGGAAGGAAAAGAATAGCTGAGGACATCTGGAGGAAGAAACAAAAACTACACAAAGACAAACAACAATTGAAACTGTGACAGGTTGGATTTATAATTATCATGGGCAGCCATTTCCTGAATAACCCTGGTGTTAACAATAAAGAAACACTCGTCATGAGGTGTTCCTTTAGAACTACAATAAAATATTTCAGAATTACAATAAACGACTTCTGATTCACAATGAACTCATTCTGAATCACAAAATGGTGCTCCTTCAGAACTACAATAATTTTTTTTTTAAACTACAGTAAACCTACCTAACGCTTTCAGAACTATAAATGGAATCAATCAGTTGACATGGTGCACAGCTTTTTCTTTATGTTTTCTGCCGATTCAAGCTTTTCAAGCATTGAGGGGATTTATTAAGAAAGGAAATGTGTTGCTCACCTATGAAGACGTCCAATTTTGGGTGAAATCCAATTTTATCGCACCTTGAACTTTAACACCCTGAGCGTACACTAGACTTATAAACGTCTAGAAAGTAGCAGATTACATTCTAATTCAAAGTTAACTTTACACTAGAGCAAAGTTAAAATTGATTTCCATTGTGGCTTGAAGCATACTTAGTGGAGTTATTTAATGGTCTTAGTTCATCTAAAGGTTTTGTTCAGAATCGTTGTTCCGAAAGATCTAGAAAATACGCTTCTTTAAAATAACATAATTCACCTTATGAATACAACTCCATTGATAGACAACCAGCTAATGTTATATTTGAGATTTTTATTATTTTAAATGCATGTTCTTACGTAATAATAATAATAAAACCAATACATTCAGCACAGCGCTTTTATAAAAACTCAAAGTCTCATAACAGAGTGAACACAGAATAAAAACATTTAATAATAACGTATGTAAGTAAAAAGATAAAATAGGGTAAAAATAGGTATCTAAAATACAGAAATAGGTATAAAAGACTAAAAGGAGGGAGGGTAGAGAAGGGAGGGAGGTTATGTGTTAAAAGCGATCTTGGAAAGGTGGGTTTTGAGGGCCTGTTTAAATGAAGGGAGTGTGTTAGATGATACATGGGCGAAAGTATACACCAAGAAACAAGCAACAGAGAACCGTGAAACACTCATGAAGTTTTCTGGTCCGAACAGTGGAGAGAAAAGAGCAGAAGAACGTGGAGAGTAGAAATGAATAACATGATGACATGATGACATGATGACATGGTGACATGATGACATGATGACATGGTGACATGGTGACATGATGACATGATGACATGATGACATGATGACATGGTGACATGATGACATGATGACATGATGACATGGTGACATGATGACATGGTGACATGGTGACATGATGACATGGTGACATGGTGACATGATGACATGATGACATGGTGACATGGTGACATGGTGACACAATGACATGGTGACACGATGACATGGTGACATGATGACATGGTGACATGATGACATGGTTGTACGACCTCTTATGGTTGTACGAGGTGGTTCTGGGGGACAGCAGCGTCAGTCCAGGGCTGTGGTGGTGCTGGTTCTGGGGGACAGCAGCGTCGGTCCAGGGCTGTGGTGGTGCTGGTTCTGTGTGGGCCGGCTGGGCGTCCTGCTGGTCTTGTTGATATGGAGGAGCAGGAGAGCCAGGCCACAGCAGCAGAGCACACTCTTCACCACCATCACTGTGTAGAGCACAGACGCCAGCCTGGCTCTGGACAGCACCTGGAAGGACTCTGGGACCCCACCAACACACAGCCCATACTGGTTTATACTGGTCCATATGCACCATAGAGGCCTATACTGGTTTATATGCATCATAGTGGTGTATACTGGTGGCTGCTGGTTAATATGTAACGTAATGGTTTATACTGGCCATAGTTATATGTGCACACCATGGCGGTCTATACTAGTTTTTGCAGTTTAAAAAAACTATTTTTTTCTGGTTAGGGTTAACCAGTAAAACCCTAAACACACCATAGTGGTCTACACCTTTCTATTCCGGTTTACACGCATCATAGAGGTCTACACTGGTTTATACTGGTTTATAATGGCTTGTACACTCCATACTGTTTTACACTGGTTGTAATGGTTTATAATAGCTTATACTGGTTTAAACATGATGCTGGTATATACATTAATACTATAATGTATTCTTGATGAAATGCCACACTGCTAATCCAGAAACCACTTGAGATTCCTACAGCAGTTCAGAGTTATTGCAGCTGATCTTTCGGTGTGTTTCATCTGAAGTACCTTCTCTGGGTCTCCCTGGACGCCGGGGGTCCGTAGTAACTGCCGTCGCTACGGTAACCTCTGTCATTCCGGGGCCTTCTGACGTCAAGGTAATTTCTGTTGTGAGTCAACATTAGTGGGTTAGTGATAGACACCATGTTCCAGGTAAAGCAAGTGGGGTTAGTTTAAGACTATATGTCCCAGGTGATAGCCAGTGGGGTTAGTATGACTGAGACTACATGTCCCAGGTGATAGCCAGTGGGGTTAGTGATAGACAACAAGCTGGTTGTGTAGGGGTTGTAGTTCTTCATTACCTGCTGGGATCTCCTCCTCCTGCAGACCGCTCTCATGCTCAACTCTACAGATGTATGGATCTCTGAGGTATTCTCCCGGATCAATAACCAGGATACTGGCAGCGTATGTCGGTCCTCTGAGCTCCAGCTGCTCCCAGTCCTTCCCCTGCCCTCCGCCCCCCCCTTTCCTTCCCCAGGACACCCGGACCTCCTCAGGGACCATGTCTCTGGCTACACACAGCAGGGAGCGCCGGCCCTTTAAATCAGCTCCCGTCGCTGGGTAGACGCTCACTTTGGGCCGCTCCACTGGACTGTCTGAGTCTAACAGAAGAACCAATCAAGAGACAGAACACAAGTCACATGGTGTCAAAACGGTGGAAATCTTAGCAGTATTATTATATTACATATTACGAAATATGTTACGGAATAAATAATTATGAAAACAATATGAAGTGAGGCAATCACACATGATAATTAAAATAATTGAAAGTAGTATACGAAACTACATTAGCAATCGAAAAAAATAATAATAATTTATATTAACATATATAACATACAATATATCTGATTTACATATCAAACCTAATATACATACCATGTGCATTTTCCATAATAAACATAGATACAAATATATATATTTCAATCAATATCATTATTATTTTTACATTACATTACAATATTAGAAATGTACATAATAGAATAGAATATAAAAGAAGCAGATTCTACTTAAAGGAGGCTTTCATTGATGTTGGCAAACTGCTGAATGAATTAATACTGTCTTTTATTAGCATAATATTACAACTTTAATATTGCTTTGAAAATCGTCACATGCCGATTTTTATCCCCATCATGATAATTCATAATATGTTTAGTAACATTCATAATTTATTACATAAGACACTGACATATTATACTGAAGCATAGTTTATTAATAGCATTAGTGATATTTTACGCTGTACGGACAGAACATGAATCTTCAGACAACACTGACTTCTCCAGCACAACTCAAAGAGGTCAAACAACCAACTGGAAATATTAATACACTCATATTCTCCCCAACATGAAATGAAACACAAAGCCAGAGAAACCATGAAGCAGTGATCTTACCTGTAACAACCAGGGTGGTGCCGCGACCAAAGATATCCACAGTGAAATATCCTGTATCATAAACCTCTGGTCACCGCCTGTGATGCCGTCAGTGCTGATCAATAACTTGCTGATCACATCGATCCCCTACAGATGATCAGCACCACCACCAGGGAAGTGTGGGGATGAATTATCTTGTCCTGAGAGGAGTGCTTTGTAAGAGGCTGCAGAGTAAATCAGGAGACTTTATGTCACTACTTGTGTTTAGTACAAATGACTCCAAGGTCTTCTTCTCTCGTTATCGTAGGCTTTAATGACAACTGAAGACTCGTTCCTTCTCAAGGAAGACAACAATGTAAGATCTTCCAGAGAGTGCTTCATTACCACAGAGCTCAGTATTTTACTAGATTGTTGTTTCTTGAGGTTTGAGCCTAAAGTCGTCATTAGAGCCTCCAGATGTCTGTCTGTTACTCTTTAGTTTGCTCCAGCTCACCCAAACCAACAACCAGTTCAGTGATGATATTAACTCAGCACAGTAGCAAGGAGAGATCAAGGCTTGGATTGAAGCCTAAACTACAGACAGTAAGGTCCAGGCTCTGATCTAACAGGGATTGATCCGGATCTTACCGTTCTTACAGTTCAAATTAGCGCCTGGCTGTAGATTGAACAGCCAATGAGACATCTCCTGCTGCGTCATGTGATCACCAGAGTTTTTGTACGGGGAGCGAGGAGAACGTCTCACTGTGTGACACCACTATTCCAACAGGAACAGTAGTAGGTGGCAGAATGGGACGCATTCACCTTCTGAAGCGACAACTCACAGCTGTTCTCTTTGTAGACTAGTGAGAAATCATCCTCCTGAGGATGGTTGTTACCTTTGTAAACTTTACCATCGCTCTTGTCAATTAGTAGAATGAAGGTGAATGTTTCGTTCTCTTTCTTCTGGTACCAGTAGATATAGTCATTAACACACTGGTCAGTGTCTGTACATCTGAAGGTGACGTTTTCCCCTTCTTTCCTGGTCCACGACACCTGGTCCTGAGTCAGCTCTGCTGCCATGGCAACCACCGCTGTAGGGACAAGAACACATGGATGAGCCTCCGTGTTCTGAGTTGGACGAAACCCGATGTGTGGTGAGTTGTGATTGGTGGGAAACTGTCACCTAAACACAGGGAGCTCCAGGCAGCCCTAGAGAGTAGAGGCATCTGGTCTGTAGGAGAAGCTGAGGAGAGGGGCTGCCACTGAGACCAGGGTGAACCAGGGGGGCCTCAAATAGGTCCTCAACGCAGCCCACCGTCCCCTAGGGTGGAGTGGGAGGGCTGCTTTTGAGCGACAGCTCAGTGGAACCAATGGCGTGGTGTCTGTGTGTCACATGTTTCTGAGGACCAATGGCAGCACAGAGTCAGGATTGACATGTGAGTAAATGTAGAAGAGGCATATTTCAGATGAATGTGTTTGAACCTGTAGCTGAAGTGAAACATAACCACATATCTGCCGTTGATTCATTCTTTCAGCAGCAGTAAAGTTGGTGTGTGTGCGTGCGTGTGTGTGATTGTGTCTTTGTCGGGGTTCAAATGAGCTCAGGTTCTCTGTATTAGCGGAGACCTGAATCTGTTTCCTCCATCAGCTCCACCTCCACCGGCTACAGACCACAAACATCTCAGAGCACCACATCCTGTTCCCCAGCACTGATGAGGAGCTGTCAATCAAAACAGCAGCATGGTCGTCTCCTTGACGACGAGGTATCGGTGGAAATGGAAAGACTCTGATCTGTGGTGAGAGAAGAGCATGCTTGATTGTGTACTGCAAATTAAAACCACACCGATTATTGTAGAGTTTACATAAAGTTAATTAATAATCGATTCAGAAGTATCCTAAGCACAAGTATATTAGCAACAGGAAAGGGGCTATAAATCCACAAATCGAATTTCAAAAAATATATTTATATATATCATGCCCAAAATATTTAAAATATTCAGAGGAATAAAAGGATAGAAATCATTGAATTTGTTTCATAGGAATCAGCTAAATATTGGCTTTTAGTTTTCATATTAAAATTCACCCGAAAAAATTGAATATACAGTGGGGCAAAAAAGTATTTAGTCAGCCACCAATTGTGCAAGTTCTCCCACTTTAAAAGACGAGAGAGGACTGTAATTTTCATCATAGGTAAACCTCAGCTATGAGAGACAAAATAAAAAAAAAAAAATCCAGAAAATCACATTGTCTGATTTTTTAAGAATTTATTTGCAAATTATGGTGGAAAATAAGTATTTGGTCACCTACAAACCAGCAAGATTTCTGTCTGTCACAGATCTGTAACTTCTTCTTTAAGAGGCTCCTCTGTCCTCCACTTGTTACCTGTATTAATGGCACCTGTTTGAACTCCTTATCAGTATAAAAGACACCTGTCCACAACCTCAAACAGTCACACTCCAAACTCCACTATGGCCAAGACCAAAGAGCTGTCAAAGGACACCAGAAACACGATTGTAGACCTGCACCAGGCTGGGAAGTCTGAATCTGCAATAGGTAAGCAGCTTGGTGTGAAGAAATCAACTGTGGGAGCAATTATTAGGAAATGGAATACATACAAGACCACTGATAATCTCCCTCGATCTGGGGCTCCACGCAAGATCTCACCCTGTGGGGTCAGAATGATCACAAGAACGGTGAACAAAAATCCCAGAACCACACGGGGGGACCTAGTGAATGACCTCCAGAGAGCTGGGACCAAAGTAACAAAGGCTACCATCACTAACACACTACGCCACAAGGGACTCAAATCCTGCAGGGCCAGACGTGTCCCCCTGCTAAAGCCAGTGCATGTCCGGGCCCGTTTGAAGTTTGCTAGAGAGCATTTGGATGATCCAGAACAGGATTGGGAGAATGTCATATGGTCAGATGAAACCAAAATAGAACTTTTTGGTAAAAACTCAACTCGTCGTGTTTGGAGGAGAAAGAATGATGAGTTGCATCCAAAGAACACCATACCTACAGTGAAGCATGGGGGTGGAAACACCATGCTTTGGGGCTGTTTTTCTGTCAAGGGACCAGGACGTCTGATCCATGTGATGGAAAGAATGAATGGGGCCATGTATCGTGAGATTTTGAGTGAAAACCTCCTTCCATCAGCAAGGGCACTGAAGATGAAACGTGGCTGGGTCTTTCAGCATGACAATGACCCCAAACACACCGCCCGGGCAACGAAGGAGTGGCTTCGTAAGAAACATTTCAAGGTCCTGGAGTGGCCTAGCCAGTCTCCAGATCTCAACCCCATAGAAAATCTTTGGAGGGAGTTGAAAGTCCGTGTGGCCCAAAAACATCACTGCTCTAGAGGAGATCTGCATGGAGGAATGGGCCAAAATACCAGCAGCAGTGTGTGAAAACCTTGTAAAGACTTACAGAAAACGTTTGACCTCTGTCATTGCCAACAAAGGGCATGTAACAAAGTATTGAGATGACCTTTTGTTATTGACCAAATACTTATTTTCCACCATAATTTGAAAATAAATTCTTTAAAAATCAGACAATGTGATTTTCTAGATTTTTTTTTTTCATTTTGTCTCTCATAGCTGAGGTATACCTATGATGAAAATTACAGGCCTCTCTCATCTTTTTAAGTGGGAGAACTTGCACAATTGGTGGCTGACTAAATACTTTTTTGCCCCACTGTATGTAGATAAATATTTTTTTTATTGGAAATGATATTGAATAAATCTATAAATATAAAGACAAATTCATACATAACACTTAGATACACACCATGAAATGTATTCTGAATTGGAAACTGTATCCACTAACACTTTACTTTTTAAATAAGTCTATTCAATTACATAAAATTCCAAATTAAACCAAAATATTAGACTAACAACAACAGTAAAGCGATGCTAAAGATTTCAATCCATCTACTCATGTACCAAGATAATGATTTTTTTTTTACTGCGCATCTATTGATTTTTTTTAAGATCTATTTGTATGCTTTATGATAAAGTGAGAAAGACAGGAAGGTAAGGGAGAGAGAGAGGGGACTTGCAGCAAAGGACCACGGGCAGGAATCGAACCCGCGTCGCTGCGGTTAGGGCTGAGTCTTAAATGTCACGCGCTCTACCCGGTGAGCCACCTGGGCGCCCCACTGCACAGCTTTACACATCTTTTTGTCCATTTCCTTGCAATATTTAGTAGCTTACATAAATAAATATGGTATGTGATATTTGTTGGCAGTGTAACTCAAAGATCAGGTTTTAAACTAAAAAGGAGACTCAAACTCAGGTTGAGAAGGTTATAATAATTCACTAGGACACTTATTAGACTGGTTTAGCTACAGGACAGGACCTTGAGACAAATGCATAAAAAACTGAGGGCTTGAATACACATGAGGACACTATTAACAAATCAACACAGGTGGAAGAAAACGATTACTGGGAAGGAAAAGAATAACTGAGGACATCAGGAGAAAGAAACAAAAACTACAAAAAGATAAACAACTGTTGAAACTGTGACAGGTTGGTTGTATAAATATCATGGGCAGCCATTTTCTGCATCCCCTGGTGTAAATAATAAAGAAACACTAACTTTATCATTTTTTGATACTCTTTTAATTACCTTAAATTACCTAAATATACTAGAATAAACTACACCCGAACTACCAAGAATTCCTTCACCATCACAATAAATTCAATAAGGTGCTCCTTCAAAACTAAACAAATATTTAGAACTACAGTAAATCTACCTTACTATTTCAGAACTACTAAGGCAATCAATCAGTTGATATGGTGCAAAGGTTTTTCACTATGTCTGTCTGCAGATTTGAGCTTTTCAAGCATTTAGGGGGTTCATTAAGGAATGAAATGTGTTTTGCTCGCCAATGAAGACGTCCAATTTTGGGGGAAATCCAATTTTATCGCACCTTGAACTTTAACACCCTGAGCGAATGCTAGACTTATAAACGTCTAGAAACTAGCCTGTTAAATTCTAGTTCAAAGTTAACCTTACACTTTAGCAAAGTTAAAATCAATTTACATTGTGGCTTGAAGCATACTTAGTGGAGTTGATGTTCATCTAAAGGTTTTATTCAGAATCGTTGTCATGTTCATTCTTATTCTTATAGTTAAACTATCCTACAGTTCTATAATGTTCCTTCAATACCTGTTCAACCACACATGTCCCAACAGAGGACCATGAGCCATCCAGACTGACTCAAAGATTAAGCAAATACGCTTCTATAAAATAACATAATTCACCTCATGAGTCAAACTCCATTGATAGACCAGCTTATGTTACATTTGAGAGTTTTATTATTTTAAATGCATGTTCTTATATAATAATAATAATAATAATAATAATAATAATAATAATAATAATAATAATAATAATAATAATAATAATAATAACATATTCAGCTCATTTAGCGTTTTTTTTTGCCTACTTTATGATAGAGTGAGATAGACAGAAGTTATGGGCGAGATAGGGGAGGACATGCAGCAAAGGACCAGGGGAGGAATCATCCCGGGGCGCTGCGGTGAGGACTGGCCCCTCAATGTTACGCTCTCTACCAGGTGAGCCCCACTGCGCAGTTTTACACATCATTTTCTATTTTCTCTAATATTTATCTTTTATATTTTCATTTACTGGAACATTGGGAGAATTGAACACATTTCTGCCACTTTCTTTACAATATTTGGTCCATAAATAAATATGGGCTGTGATATTTGTTGTCTGTATAAGATCAGGTTTCAGACTCAAAAGGAGACTCAAACTGAGGTTGAGAAGGTTCAACCAAAATGATCTTAATCTCTGCAGATCTATCAAAAACATTGATTGCCATCAAACAAATGTTTAATCATTTACTTGGAAAATTACTAGATTTGCTTAGCTACAAGACAGGAGCTTCAGACAAATGGATAACAAACGGAGGGCTTGAATACAAATGAGGACACAATTAACAAATCAACACAGGTGGAAGAAAATCAACGATAAGGATGGGAAGGAAAAGAATAGCTGAGGACATCTGGAGGAAGAAACAAAAACTACACAAAGACAAACAACAATTGAAACTGTGACTGGTTGGATTTATAATTATCATGGGCAGCCATTTCCTGAATAACTCTGGTGTTAACAATAAAGAAACACTCGTCATAAGGTGTTCCTTTAGAACTACAATGAAATATTTCAGAATTACAATAAACTACTTCTGATTTACAATGAACTCATTCTGAATCACAAAATGGTGCTCCTTCAGAACTACAATTAAAAAAAAAATAAAACTACGGTAAACCCACCTAACTCTTTCAGAACTACAAATGGAATCAATCAGTTGACATGGTGCAAAGCTTTTTCTTTATGTTTTCTGCCGATTCAAGCTTTTCAAGCATGGAGGGGGTTTATTAAGAAAGGAAATGTGTTGCTCACCTATGAAGACGTCCAATTTTCGGGGACATCAAATTTTATCACACCTTGAACTTTAACACCCTGAGCGTACACTAGACTTATAAACGTCTAGAAAGTAGCAGATTACATTCTAATTCAAAGTTAACTTTACACTAGAGCAAAGTTAAAATCGATTTCCATTGTGGCTTGAAGCATACTTAGTGGAGTAATTCAATGGTCTTAGTTCATCTAAAGGTTTTGTTCAGAATCGTTGTTCCGAAAGATCTAGAAAATCCGCTTCTTTAAAATGACATAATTCACCTTATGAATACAACTCCATTGATAGACAACCAGCTAACGTTACATTTGAGATTTTTATTATTTTAAATGCATGTTCTTACATAATAATAATAATAATAATAATACCAATACATTCAGCTCAGCGCTTTTATAAATACTCAAAGTCGCTTAACAGAGTGAACACAGAATAAAAACATTTAATAATAACATATATAAGTAAAAAGATAAAATAGGGAAAAAATAGGTATCTAAAATACATAAATAGGCATAAAAGTCTAAAAGGAGGGAGGGTAGAGAAGGGAGGGAGGTTATGTGTTAAAAGCGATCTTGGAAAGGTGGGTTTTGAGGGCCTGTTTAAATGAAGGGAGTGTGTTAGAATATACATGGGCGACGGTACACACTAAGAAACAAGCAACAGAGAACCGTAAAACACTCATGAAGTTTTCTGGTCCGAACAGTGGAGGGAAAAGAGCAGAAGAACGTGGACAGTAGAAATGAATAACATGACGACATGATGACATGGTGACAAGGTGACATGATGACATGATGACATGGTGACATGAAGACATGATGGCATGATGACATGATGACCTCTTATGGTTGTACGAGGTGGGTCTGCTGGTTCTGGGGGACAGCAGCGTCAGTCCAGGGCTGTGGTGGTGCTGGTTCTGGGGGACAGCAGCGTCGGTTCAGGGCTGTGGTGGTGCTGGTTCTGTGTGGGCCGGCTGGGCGTCCTGCTGGTCTTGTTGGTGTGGAGGAGCAGGAGAGCCAGGCCACAGCAGCAGAGCACACTCTTCACCACCATCACTGTGTAGAGCACAGACGCCAGCCTGGCTCTGGACAGCACCTGGAAGGACTCTGGGACCCCACCAACACACAGCCCATACTGGTTTATACTGGTCCATATGCACCATAGAGGTCTATGCTGGTTTATAGGCATCATAGTGGTCTATACTGGTGACTGCTGGTTAATATGTAAAGTAATGGTTTATACTGGCCTATAGTTATATGTGCACACCATGGCAGTCTATACTAGTTTTTGCAGTTTAAAAAAACTATTTTTTACTGGTTAGGGTTAACCAATAAAACCCTAAACAATCCATAGTGGTCTATACCTTTCTATACAGGTTTACACGCACCATAGAGGTCTAGACTGGTTTATATGCCATACTGGTTTATACTGGTTTATAATGGCTTGTACACTCCATACTGTTTTACACTGGTTGTAATGGTTTATAATAGCTTATACTGGTTTAAACATGATGCTGGTATATACATTCATACTTTAATGTATTCTTGATGAAATACCACACTGCTTATCCAGAAACCACTTGAGATTCCTACAGCAGTTCAGAGGTATTGCAGCTGATCTTACGGTGTGTTTCATCTGAAGTACCTTCTCTGGGTCTCCCTGGACGCCGGGGGTCCGTAGTAACTGCCGTCGCTACGGTAACCTCTGTCATTCCGGGGCCTTCTGACGTCAAGGTAGTTTCAGTCAGAGTTGAAAGTCAGTGTTTGTGGGTTATTAATAGACTACATGTCCCAGGTGATAGCCAGTGGGGTTAGTATGACTGAGACTACATGTCCAAGGTGATAGCCAGTGGGGTTAGTGATAGACAACAAGCTGGTTGTGTAGGGGTTGTAGTTCTTCATTACCTGCTGGGATGTCCTCCTGCAGACCGCTCTCATGCTCAACTCTACAGATGTATGGATCTCTGAGGGTTTCTCCCGGATCAATAACCAGGATGCTGGCAGCGTATGTCGGTCCTCTGAGCTCCAGCTGCTCCCAGTCCTTCCCCTGCCCTCCGCCCCCCCCTTTCCTCCTCCAGGACACCCGGACCTCCTCAGGGACCATGTCTCTGGCTACACACAGCAGGGAGCGCCGGCCCTTTAAATCAGCTCCCGTCGCTGGGTAGACGCTCACTTTGGGCCGCTCCACTGGCCTGTCTGAGTTTAACAGAAGAACCAATCGGGAGACAGAACACAAGTCACATGGTGTCAAAACTGTGGAAATATTAGCAGTATTATATTACATATTATGAAATATGTTAAGTAATAAACAATCATGAAAATAATATGAAGTGAGGCAATCATTTCATAATTTGTGTACAATTATTACAATTATTATTATTATAATTACTATTATTAATATTATAATTATTTTAAAAATAATAATCATAATAATATTTAATTTTTGTAATTATTTAAAGAAACTACATCAGCGATCTAAAAAAAATAGAATAATACATATTAACATTTATAACTATGTAATATATACAATATATCTCAATGAAATATCAAACCTATATGTAGATAAAAAATTATTTATATTACTATTATTATGATTACAATATTATTTCTACTGCGTGAAACAATAGTTGTATTTAAGCAGGAAGATTATACATTTACATAATAGAATAGAATAGAAACTGAAAAGGAGGCTTTAATTAATGTTGGCCAACTGCTGACTAAATTAATGTTACAAAATATATTGGTGGTTTGAAAATTGTCAGAGCCAATTTTAATCCCCATCATGATTATTCACAATATGTTTATAAATATTAATCATTAATTACCTAATACACTGACATATCATACTGATTCATAGTTTATTAATGGCATTAGCGATATTTTAAGCTTTACAGACATACATATCCAGACAACACTGACTTCTCCAGCACAACTCAAAGAGGTCAAACAACCAACGGGAAATATTAATACACTCATATTCTCCCCAACATAAAATGAAACACAAAGCCAGAGAAACCATGAAGCAGTGATCTTACCTGTAACAACCAGGGTGGTGCCGCAACCAAAGATCCAGACGCCCACAGTGAAATATCCTGTATCATAAACCTCTGCTCACCGCCTGTGATGCCGTCAGCGCTGATCAATAACTTGCTGATCACATCGATCACCTACAGATGATCAGCACCGCCACCAGGGAGGTGTGGGGATTAATGATCTTGTCCTGAGAGGAGGGCTTTGTAAGAGGCTGCAGAGTAAATCAGGAGACTTGATGTCACTACTTGTGTTTAGTAGAAATGACTCCAAGGTCTTCATACCTCTTCATCGAAGGCTTTGTAACAACTGAAGACTCTTTCCTTCCTATGGAAGGCAACAATGTAAGACATTTCAGAGAGTGCTTCAATACCACAGAGCTCAGTATTTTACTAGATTGTTGTATTTTTAGCAAGGAGAGATCAAGGCTTGGATTGAAGCCTAAACTACAGACAGGACGGTCCAGGCTGTGATCTAACAGAGAGAACAGTGACTGACCCAGATCTCCCTGCTCATGTCTATTAGCATCAACGTCATGCTGTAGATCGAACAGCCAATGAGACATGACCTGTGAGGTCATGTGATCACCAGAGTTCTTGTAGGGGCAGGAAGGAGAACATCTCATTGTGTGCGACCACTTGTCAAACAGGAACAGTAGTAGGTGGCAGAATGGGACGCTTTCACCTTCTGAAGCGACAACTCCCAGCTTTCCTCTTTTAAGACTGATGAGAAGTCATCTTCCTGAGGATGGTTGTATCCTTTTTGTAATTGACCCAAACTTTTTTCAAAAGAAAGAATCACGGTTAATGTTTCCCCCTCTTTCTTCTGGTACCAGTAGATAAGACCACACTGGTCAGTGTCTGTACATCTGAAGGAGATGTTTTCCCCTTCTTTCCTGGTCCACGACACCTGGTTCTGAGTCAGCTCTGCTGCCATGGCAACCACCGCTGTAGGGACAAGAGCACATGGATGAGCATCCGTGTTCTGGGATGGACGAAACCTGATGTGTGGTGAGTTGTGATTGGTGGGAAACTGTCACCTAAACACAGTGAGCTCCAGGCAGCCCTAGAGAGTAGAGGCATCTGGTCTGTAGGAGAAGCTGAGGAGAGGGGCTGCCACTGAGACCAGGGTGAACCAGGGGGTCCTCAAATAGGTCCTCAACGCCAGCCCACCGCCCCAAGGGGCGGACTTCGAGGGCTGCTATTGAGTGACATGTCAGTTTAACCAATGGCGTGGTGCCTGTGTGTCACGTGATTCAGAATGACATATCTGGTGGTTTCCTTCCCCAGCAGCAGTGGAGTTGGTGTGTGTGTGTGTGTGTGTGTGTGTGTGTGTGTGTGTGTGTGTGTGTGTGTGTGTGTGTGTGTGTGTGTGTGTGTGTGTGTGTGTGATTGTGTCTTTGCTAGGAGATCAGATGAGCTCAGGTTCTCTGTATTAGTGCAGACCTGCATCTGTTTCCTCCATCAGCTCCGCCTCCAACGGCTACAGACCACAAACATCTCAGAGCACCACATCCTGTTCCCCAGCACTGATGAGGAGCTGTCAATCAAAACAGCAGCATGGTCGTCTCCTTGACGACCGAGGTATCGTTGGAAATGGAGAGACTCTGATCTGTGGTGAGAGAAGAGAAGGCCTGAACGCGTATATCAAATAAAACATTATTATAGAGTTCACATCCATTAATTAAAAAACAACTTCAGTGATATAGAAACTATTATGCACAATATGTCAGGACAACTTTATATTGAAATGTTTGTTGTGAGACAAAGGAATTCTAGAGCATAACTTCAAACGTCTAGCCTAATTAAGAATATAGACATTAAATAAAAAATACAATATATGAAAGTAAATAAATAATTGCACAAATCCGATCCGACAACCACTACGACAAAGGCAGGGGTAATTGCCCAAACCAACTGAGTATAGGAATGAAATGAAGGGCTTTTTCAACCTTTTTGACATTTAACAGACTACGGCCCTAGATTATATTGCATCCTGATGCAGATAGGTTGATGACATTACATGTGATCAGATTTTTTATTGATTTACCATTATTACATTTACATTGCATTTGCGTTTACATTTAGGGCATTTAGCAGACGCTTTTATCCAAAGCGACTTACAATAAGTATATTTGTCATAAGAAGTGAAACAATATATCGCTGTCAGTACAGTAAAGATGTTCATAGAACCAAGTGCAAGTACTAACAATCGCTAGGCTAACCCATTCCCCATGTACAGCAATGATAGCAGCTACTGCAGATGCTACACAATTAAGTACTATGAATAAGTGCAATGTCGTGCGTACAATAAGTGCGTACATTAAGTGCCTGGACGTACAACATACAATGGAGGCCGGAAGGGTCTGGGTAGCTATGCAGAGTCGAGGTGAACTCTGAACAGGTGAGTTTTGAGTCTTTTGGGGAAGCTGGTGAGCGACTCTGCGATCCTGACATCGGCAGGGAGCTCGTTCCACCACTGAGGTCCCAAAACAGAGAAAAGTTGTGACTTTGTTGATCGACCTTTACTTGCTCTTAGCGATGGCGGTACCAGACGTCCAGCTGAGGTAGTTGAGCGGAGGGATCGAGCTGGGGTGTGTGGCTTTATTCGATTCATATGATAATTATTAATAAATTAAGAAAAGATGCATCACAAAAGGTATTATTCATTTGAAAATGCATTCTACATTTAATAATTTAAAGTATTTAATATGTGGTACAAATACTTTCAGAGGTCTTTACATTTTTCCATCTATAACCAAATTATGTGAGCAGGCAACAGACTCAACAGACAAAGACCAAAGCTATGAGCAAGCCAAGACCAAAACGCTATTCATCTTTCAATTTATTTAGGTAGGCATATGTACATTTGGTCAATCTATCTGTAAGAGGTATGCATTTGTTTAATTATTAGATTTGTGGTAAATTATTATTTCTCAGAAAATACATTTAATGACGTTTTTAGCATCATTATTCCTTAATTGATTAGCCTAAAACCAGTGTCTAATACTGTTTTGATATTATTTGAAACACTTTTTCACCTTTAATTGTACTATTACATATAGGCTATATAGCCTATTGATATGGCTCTTTGACCTATTTAACCGTCAGCGCCTCCATCTCTTTCCTCACAAACCAACTCTGCGACTCATCCCCCTATCAAATTCCTTCTCATAATAACAGGCTGCTAATCGGGTTATATGATCCCAATTACGATTTTTTTTTTCTGGCGATCCGTTAACCATAAATGCATTCCTTCGCATGCTCTTAAATAGAGTGTGTGTGTGAGAATAGCGTGTTAGATAAGTACACCCCCGCCCCCATTTTACCATAATTTGTTTAACAGTCATTCTTCTTGTTTTTGTTTCATTTTGTAAACATTGTGCTCCATATTCCTTTACGCCCATATAATGTAATGCATGTAGTACCTAATTTCCGCCACAGAGTGGCGTTGGTCTATTGGTGCACTCTGTCTGGTGAAAGCTACACATTCTGTAGAGCAGTGTTGAGACATGGCGGACAGAGCGTGTCGTAACCAGATGTGTACCTTGCTTGTGTATGTTTACAGAACTCATTAAAGAAACTACTCTTCAAGTCACGCTTGAGTTTATTTTCAAGTGTGCAACAAATTTGGTGGCAGCGGTGGGATCAGCGGTGCTTCTGTGAGCTGAGAAGAGAGAGATTGCAGTGTCCAAACACAAAATGGAGCTGGAGAGTCTGCAAGATCAACTGGCCGAGTCCTTGGTGCAGTTGCAGTGGGAACAGCTACAAGAGGTGTGTTTTCAAGCAAAAATCTCTACGGAAAAGCAGACCAAAAAGCATACGCTGATCAGATTAATAATTGAAGCAGCTGAGAAAGCTGTAGAAGATGAAGAGGAGCAAGTAGCATCTGCGTTTCTGATCCGCTTAATAAAAACTGCAAAGGAATTGATGCAAATAAATGAACAACCACAGTTGAGTGACGATATTACTAGCAATGTTGGAGCACTAGCTAGTCTGCAGCAACAATATGCCGCACTGCAACTGAGTTTTCAAGCCTCTACAATGAAAATGGAAGGAGACATAATGAGGTTGACGAATAAAATGACCAGTCAGGAACCAAGCAACCCTGTTTTACCACTAACAACCCCCTTTTCAGTTACCCCATCAACAGCTTCCTCTTCAGTTACCAAGCCATCTGAAGTGACCATTAGAAGGGAGTTCAAAATAAGCGGTCAAATTGGGGAAAGGGGCCAGAAAGACAAGCTGTCACACTCTAATCTGACCCATCAGATTGATATGGGGTTGAGAAAAAAACACAGTGAGGAGGAAATAGTTGAGGCAGTTGTAAGAGCCGTAAGTCCTGGCTTGACCTTACGTGACATGCTAGAAATAAAAGCAAACCTCACCCTTTCTCAACTGCGCACCATCCTAAAGGGACATTACAAGGAGGACAGTTCCACTGATCTTTATCATCGGCTCCTCAATGTCACTCAAGAAAGTAATGAGTCACCCCAGAATTTCCTTTTTAGGGCAATAGAACTAAAAGAGAGGCTGTTAGTTAAATCCAGAGAACTCGGTTCAGATGAACACTATAGCCCGGAACTCATTCAGAAAAAGTTCCTAAGAGCTTTGGAGACAGGACTCATTAGTGACAATATAAAATACCAGCTAAAAGCTTACTTGGATGACCCAGCGGTCACTGACGAGGTTCTGATTGTGAAAAGCAACGAAGCAGCTATTCTTGAGTGGGAAAGACAACAAAAATTCAAGAAAAACTGTAAAGAGCCCAGAGTGAGAGAAATCCATGCTGAAACCCAGTCAGTCCCAGAGGCATCAGTCGGAGCAGTTGGTGGACAAGAACGGGCATCCTCCACATTCACAAAAGGTAAAGTGAATCGAACACCACTGGCAATGACTCACACAGAATCTGAACTACTCGTTGTAATAAAACAGCTGAGAGGAGAGGTGGAAGAAATTAAAAAGGTCATGTCTGAGTCCCCTAGATCTTTTGCCCAGCAGCGAACAAGCAGGAAACGTGGCTGCAGAAATTGCCAAGAGAACAATAAAGGAGGCAACTGCGACCATTGCTTCAAATGTGGGCTGAGTGGACATCTATCACGTGGATGTAGAAGTGGAAGGAGGCCTACTGATAAACAAGGACAGGTAGATATGTCATCTAGCACTGTTACAGCTGCACCAACGCCACCTGTTGACAAAAACAATCAGAATGAACAGCTCAGAGATGTCTACAAGTTAATCACAGATAGTATCCAGCACTTAGAGGCTAAAGTGGCAGCTAAAACACAAGATATGACCCTACAAAAGGAGGAAGCGGTCAGTGTCAGTTTCCTCTCCCCAAAACGAAGAACAGAGTTACTCCGTCTGATTGGCAAGAAATACGTCATTACCTGCCTGATAGATGACATAGAAACTAAAGCTTTGTGGGACACTGGATCACAGGTCTGCCTAATCAATGAGACATGGAGACAACAAAACATTCCACATGCTGCAGTCAGGAATCTAGCTGAGATTCTGGGAACAGATAGATTGGATGGGAGGGCAGTAAACCAGACACCTATTCCTTTTTCTGGATGGGTTGAGGTCACATTCAAATTACCCTCAAACAGCACCAAACAGCTTGAGCTCTCTGTGCCAGTCCTTGTAGCTGATGGAGATGGGGTGGCAGAACAACCAATCATCGGTTATAATGTAATTGAGCAGGTGTTAGCGAAGGGTATAGCGCCACCATGTGCTGTCACCGAAGCAGTCAGTGCAGCATTCTCATTTGACTGTAAGAAAGCTGAAGTATTTCTGAAAGTAATGAAGCGTGGTGACGACGAGATAGGTGAAGCTACAGTTAAAGTGGGTAGAGAGATGAAGTCTATTCCAGCTGGTCAAACTAAAACGGTGAAGTGCACTGTGAGGGCAGGCCCACTCCCAGACCACCAAGATGTGTTGTTTGAACCCTGTTCACAAGCAGAATTACCAGAAGGGTTAAAAATGGAAGAAAGTGTGATTCGCTTACAGAGAGGTAGCTGGTCACGTGTTGCTATTCCAGTCACAAACAGCACTAGTCATGATATCCTATTGCCACCAAAAACAATACTGGGACAAACACAGAGGGTTAAAACCATGTATCCAGCAGATACAAAACCCGTAGACATCAGTCTGTCAGAGGCAAAGTTCCCAGACACGGAAAACACACAAACAGTGGTGATAGAAAACAGAGAGAAGACTAAAGAAAACACTAAAGGAAGAGAGAGTGAGGAGAATTGGGATCCCCCAGTCCCCCTTACTCACCTTACTCCATCACAACAGCAGCAGGTCAAACAACTTCTCAGAAAGGAATGTAATGCTTTTGCTAAGGATGAACATGATGTAGGGACCATCCCCTCACTGCAGCTCAAGATTCGTCTTAACGACCCCACACCTGTAAGGCGAACATACATATCAGTGCCAAAGCCGCTTCATAAGGAGGTAAAAGAATACTTGGAGGATTTGTTAAACAGGGGCTGGATAACAAAGTCTAAGTCCCCTTACTCCAGTCCCATTGTGTGTGTGAGAAAAAAAGATGGAAGCCTCCGACTGTGTTGTGATTACAGGGAGCTGAATAAGAAATCCATTCCTGATCGACACCCAATACCCCGCATATTAGATATGTTGAACAGCCTCAAAGGAAGTTCCTGGTTTTCAGTCCTTGACCAAGGAAAGGCCTATCACCAAGGCTTCCTGGAAGAATCAAGCCGTCCTCTCACAGCATTCATAACACCCTGGGGACTGTACGAGTGGGTAAGAATCCCTTTTGGCTTATCATCCGCACCAGCAGAGTTCCAAAGGTCTATGGAGGAGTGTTTGCTTGGGCTGAGGGATGAGGTTTGTTTGCCTTACTTGGATGATAATCTTGTACATTCTCAGACATTTGAACACCACCTGAATGATCTGAGGCAGGTACTGCACCGTTACCAAAGCCACGGAGTAAAGCTGACTCCCAGAAAATGTGAAGTATTCAGAAACCAGGTGAGATTTCTTGGGAAGCTGGTTACTAAAGAAGGCTACACTATGGACCCTGCAGATATTGCCCCAGTGCAGGCCATGAAGCAGAGGAAACCCACCACCATCGGTGAGTTAAGAAAATTACTGGGATTTATTTCCTACTATCGTAGTTACATCCCTAACTTTTCTTCCATTGCAAAGCCCATGTATGATCTCCTCACCGCAGACAAATGTGGAAAAGGGAAGCCGAAACAAACCAGACAAATCAGGAAGAAACAAAGTGGGGGAGGTCAGTTGCCATCATCTCATCCGATCACATGGTCTCCAGATCACCAACAGGTACTCTGCAGTCTTATTGACTTTCTCTCTGAGCCACCAGTGTTAGGGTATCCGGACTATGAACAACCCTTCACCTTACACTGCGATGCTTCACAAGTGGGGCTCGGGGCTGTGCTTTATCAGAGGCAGAAAGGGAAGCTGGTGGTGATTGCATATGGATCGAGGACGCTGACTGTCCCTGAGAGAAACTACCACCTCCACTCGGGAAAGTTGGAGTTCCTAGCCATGAAGTGGGCCATATGTGAGAGGTTTAGAGACTATCTCTATTATTCACCACCATTTACAGTCTATACAGACAACAATCCTCTCACGTATGTGCTCACCACAGCCAAGCTTAATGCAACTACTCATAGGTGGATAGCTGAACTAGCTGACTTCCAGTTCACTATTAAGTACCGCCCAGGCAAAGCTAATAGGGATGCTGATGGACTGTCGCGCATGCCCTTAGACATGGAGCAGTACATGCTAACATGTACACAAGCTGTGTTGCCTGAAGTTATGAACAGTATGATCCAGGCTGTAGCTATTCAGTCACAAGAGAGTGAGCCCTGGCTTTGTCCAGTGACCATATCGACAGCTATCGCTGAAGACGATGATGGTGTGACATCAGTGGGGGAAATCCCTAAAACAGAGTTGAGAGAGGCACAAAGAGATGATCCAGTGATTGGGCCGGTCTTAAAATACATGGCATCAAAACAATGGCCAAAGTGTGGAAAACAACTTCAAAGTAACAAAGTAGCTGGACTGGCAAGACAAAAACATAAACTGCACCTTAGTGATGAAGGACTGCTGTACAGGGAAACAACAAACAGACTACAGCTCCTCCTGCCTCAAAAGTACCATCGGCTGGTTTACAAAGAACTCCATGAAGATATGGGACATCTTGGAGTGGAAAGGGTGGTGAATCTCATCAGAGAGCGCTTTTATTGGCCGCATATGCAGAAAGATGTTGAGCATTACATCACACAGGTGTGTAGCTGTCTTAAAAACAAGCGTCCAAACAAACCAACCAGAGCGCCTCTCACCAACATCATCACCACGTATCCTTTTGAGTTGGTATCAATTGACTTCTTACATCTGGAGAAATGTAAGGGAGGATATGAATATATCCTTGTTGTAATGGATCATTTCACGCGGTTCGCCCAGGCTTACCCCTGCCGCAACAAAGCTGCCAAAACAGCCGCAGAAAAGATATTTGGAGATTTTGCACTGAGGTTTGGGTTCCCTGCACGCCTTCATCACGACCAGGGTAAGGAATTTCAAAACAAGCTGTTTGCTAAACTACAAGAATACAGTGGGGTTAAGGGGTCCAGAACCACACCATATCACCCACAGGGGAACGGCCAGGTTGAAAGATTCAACAGGACACTTTTGGCCATGCTCAGAAACTTACCAGAGACTGCCAAAGCAGATTGGAAAACGTCACTTGCAAAATTGGTTCATGCATTTAACTGTACTCGCAGTGAGGCCACGGGCTATGCACCTTATTTCCTCTTATTCGGTCGCAACCCTAGACTCCCTATTGACCTTATGTTTGGCATTACACCAAAAGATCAAGGTTCATCGCACAGCGACTACGCTGAGAAATGGAGGGCAAGAATGACTGAAGCTTACAAGCTGGCTTCCAACTCAGCAAACAAAGAAGCATTGAGAGGTAAAGTCCTCTATGACAGAAAAGTTCATGGTGCAGAGTTGTCTTTTGGATGCAGGGTGCTGGTTCGAAATCTGACTGAAAGAGGTGGTCCGGGAAAGTTGAGATCATTCTGGGAAGATAAAGTGTATGTTGTGACACAAAAGAAACATCCAGACAGTCCAGTATATGAGCTCAAACCAGAGAACGGCAAGGGACGTTGTAGGATCCTGCACAGGAATCTTCTGCTGCCGTGCGACTTTCTCCCTGTGGAAAAAGTGGACTTACCTCTGGAAACTGGAAAAAGGAAAACGAGACACAACAGGAGCAACCACAAAGAGCAAGAACAGAGCTCAGAGGATGAAAATGAGGATGGATGGACATCCATTATTGGACTACAACAAAGAGCCAGTGGACATGGTGAAGATCATCTGAATGTGGAGGCACCGGAGTTTTATCCAAGCAACGGAGAAGCAGCAGAGATGGAACACAATGAAGACGATGGAATAAGACAAGACCTGGCATCAGATGGAGAGGAAATCAGGGCATCAGAGCAGGACACTGAGATATCTGACACTCAGAGTGAAGAGGGGTCTCCTGAATCTGCACCCAGTGATGAGGATGAAGATCCTGCTGATCCTCCTGCCGTGGAGAATAAGTATCCTTTCAGAGCAAGAAAACCAAAAATGATATTTACATATCATAAGTTAGGGCAGCCTACCATGTCACATGATTAAGTGCAAAGATAATGCATAAGGAAAGATTGAGCATGTGTTAGGAATTATTTGCTGTTGTGTTCAGAGTAAAAGCAAAATATTTATAATCAGTTAATAGTAAAGTTATACTTGAGCAAGGTGGAAATACAGTTGTTAATGTTTAGCAAGTAATGATTACTAATTTGTTGGGTAAAAAGTGTATGACACTAAGACAGACTTTATCAAAGGAAGTGTACCACATGTTGGCTTAGATAGGAGGTTATTCCTGGGTAAAGTACCTTACTCTCAGGGAAGATGCAGATGTCCTCGCTTATAGCGAGGTGGCAGTGGGCTGTTATCGTGCACAAATACACCTGCTGCAGACATATGGCATTAACAGGAGATATATGTCATATTTGGGACTGTGGACAGTCATGCATCTTTATGGACACATGAACTCTGACTCCTTGGAAATAACTTTCCTACATTCTATGCATAGATGTCACATGTGGACTATTGAAATCATAATGGGGTTTGGTAATAGAATGTCAGGGACGACATCACTTTTTGGAGGGGAGAATGTGAGAATAGCGTGTTAGATAAGTACACCCCCGCCCCCATTTTACCATAATTTGTTTAACAGTCATTCTTCTTGTTTTTGTTTCATTTTGTAAACATTGTGCTCCATATTCCTTTACGCCCATATAATGTAATGCATGTAGTACCTAATTTCCGCCACAGAGTGGCGTTGGTCTATTGGTGCACTCTGTCTGGTGAAAGCTACACATTCTGTAGAGCAGTGTTGAGACATGGCGGACAGAGCGTGTCGTAACCAGATGTGTACCTTGCTTGTGTATGTTTACAGAACTCATTAAAGAAACTACTCTTCAAGTCACGCTTGAGTTTATTTTCAAGTGTGCAACATGTGCTGCGGTGCAATTTCATTGAAACTTTGCGCAATGTACAAAAACCTTTTTATTATTTCAATGTTAAAAGCACTGTCTTCATTGAAACTTAATTTGGTCATGTTTCCAAACAGAGCGCTCACACTGGCGCCGCCATAGAGCCACGCTTTAACTTCCAGCATTGCTCAAAACCCCGCTCCATGCCTCGTCTGGTGCGAGTCTCGCTTTACGTCAAAGCTTTGCCGATACAGGGTCGGAAGACTCGGAATCGGACCGAGAGTGGATCCCAAAGCCACTGTCTTCCTCCACGCAGCACTAACGTGATATTGCAGTTTGCCTTTCTGAGTCGTTATTACAATAAAAATAAGTGTTTTAACTTTTAACCAATTAGCTTTACAAATGAAATTTGTGCTTCGCAACAACCATATTTTAACAGGTTACAGGGGGAAGCCTGTTTATAGATAGGTCCAGAGCCATAGAGAGAAGAGTTGCGACACTCTGATCTCGCCGGCAGGGTTGTCACGTGGTTCATGTAAACCTGTATAATTCCAAAACACGCCGCGCTGCCCAGTTCTTCAATGGGACTGACAGCAGCGATTGCAATATTGAATGGTAAATATAAATTAAACACATACCCAAGTACTTTTGACTATTGTTGCATATTTGTAAATGTCAGGTTTACATTTGGAGTGGTAGGGTGACAACTGCAAGCTACTTAGATACGTACGTTATAAGTTTGAGGGAAAGCTTCACGTTCGTTTTAGCATGGGTAGCACTAGGCTACTGACTTTAGTGGCTTGACCTTACTACATCTGTTCTGAAATCAAAGACAATTCAAGATGTTCATTTTTGCGCAACTGGACTATTGGATTTTCTTGATTTTGCTTGTAATTCCGATTCACTTACCCTTGGTCAGAGAGCGATTGAGAAAGCAGAGAAGCAACAGTCCATTTAGCATTTAGTTTCCAGGCAACTTCTTCCACACAACCATGATACTTTTAAGACTAAGCCATACACAAAGTATCCCATATATTAAAGAATAACAAATGAATGTTGGATGAATGAAATAGTATTTTTTTATTAAACAATGGGTGAGACAACAATAATGTGTGTGTATCCAACTTGAAAAACAATAACAAAGTGAAGGAACAGGGATGAATATTGTATATAAGTGAGGAATACGGTGAGGAAAGGAGACAATTAAAAAAGCAATACAAGTAAAATGGACCACTGGTTATAAAACCCTCCAGCAAATGCAGATTCCACTGCCCAACAGTAGGATGCACCATGTAAAGCTGGACCCAGTGTTTGAGGTGCTGAGTGTTTAGAAAAAAATCCTCTCCACATATATCAGGCTGAGGTTTGTGGAACCAAAAACAAGTGGGAACAAGGACTAAGAACAACGAAGCAAACATACAGTAAGTGTGAACAGCAAAGTAGAGCCAGGGGCTATCAATAAATAAAACAATGTTAGCCATGTGTGGAACAAGAACAACAAATGTGTAAACAGGTGTGCGTGTATATCTAACTTGTAAAACAAGAACAAAGTGAAGGAACAGAGGAATATTATAAGTTATTAATAAACAAAGAAAATACTCCACATACATCAGGCTGAGGTTAAGGATAGCAAAGTGCATCAGGACGAAAGGAAGGACAACAATCGCAGCAGTCGCCGCCACCACCAGCACCAGCCACCAGCACAAGCCGCCACCACCCAGCCCAAGCAGCCATCGCCTCAAGCAGCAGCGACCTGCAGCAGCAGGGTTTGCCGGCACCAGCCAGCTCAAGCCACCATCAGCCGCATCCACCATCAGCAGCAGCAGCCACCAGCACCAGTAGCCACCACCTGCAGGAGAGTGAAGATAATCAGACAAGACCTTGAATAGCCTGTAGGTCAATGAGTTTCCCCACACATGGCCAAATTGCTGCCAAGTTGGGGAAGGGGTGGACAGAAGCTTACATTATGAAAAAAAAGAATGACACTACTGTCTGTGTAATAACATTTCAAAGCTCCTCGTTATGGCATATATTTTTTGCGTGGAATAATTTCTATTCATATATGTAATCCAACAGCCTTTTCAAGGGTATAATTAAACAAAAGCAACCTTATTTCTACTAGCTATAGCATCAGACACACAGTACTCCAACACCGTAGCTAACACCGTCAGGTTCAGCAGATTAAACCCGTCGTTAATCAACCTTATTGATCCTAGTAATCCCACATCAATAACTACCGAAATAAAAGTTGTCAGAGATACACTACTTAACTTCTGGTGCAGTGATACCTTCACAGCTGGCGAAATCGAGCTAACTAGCAGGCAATGACTGAAAATCGGTCGTCTCCCAAGATAAAAAAAAAATATATAATTACGCTGTGCACATACAAGATCAGTATATGCATAATAAAGGCTCTCTGATATAATATAGAGAGTTGACAATTCATAAGAGGTAGCAATTTAATCAATTTACCCCCGGAGATACCTTCAAAGATGGCGAAGTCGAGCTAACAAACTAGCAGGCAATCCGTCGTCTACAAAGATAAAAATATACATAACTACGCTGTGCATATGTAACCGATGTGTTTCTGCGTTGTGTCTTGTATCTTTGAGTGAGGCACACACACAGGAGTCGAGTGATGGAGGTTTATTCTTTCAAAAGGAGACAAAACAACACAGGCGTCACACACAATCCGGGATATCTCTCTCCACTGAATACATGTAGGGGATATCTCTCTCTTTCAATGAATACATGTAGGGGATAAATTATAAAAATGTAAACAAAGCATAAAATGATCTTAAATAAAAAGACAGTATATAAAATATATACACTGATAAAGGAAATAAAATATAATAAAGAATTGTCATTTTCCTCTCACACTCATTTTACATATTATTCCATAAACAAAAACACATAACAGGCATACCTTTCAAAAGGAGACAAAACAACACAGGCGTCACACACAATCCGGGATATCTCTCTCCACTCTACAAAATAAAGGAAGCAAACAATTGACCACACATACTGGATCACACAACTGCATTTGTAATATCAACGCGGGAAATACAGCGATCTTCCTCCCATGCCGAATCTCACGCGGCCGGGAAACCCCGTAGTAAGCTAACACCAGCTCAAGCTAGTTCACGAGTTAAAAGTTATAAAGTCCACCCTTCAGGGGCGAGGCTAGCCCATTTTTAGGGGTGCTGAAGCACCCCTAAAAAGGGGCTCAACACCCCTAAAACTTGGGAGTAAGAAATTTTATTCTAAAAATTATATTTGTTCGTCTTTGAAATTGTTAAATAATGTCCAAAACATAAAATCTTTTGAGTTAGTTGAACCAATGTTAAAATTATGAAGTTATTTTTCAATAGAAATATTTTTTGTTTTTGTGTGAAAAAAGGGTGGGTGGTGTGGCAGTGGGGCTCATTGAGTGCTCAGCACCTCTAAAGCTCTGACCCTAGAATCGCCCCTGCCACCCTTCCAACAATTCAATGACTAAAAAAAATGTCTACGAACCAGGGAGTTTCTCCCGCGTGCCTAAAAGCATGTCGCAAAGCAGTGTGAACCACCACAACCGTTCAAGGGCAACCAACAAGGGGTTAACATAAAAATCTAACGGAGAGAGACACAAACGCAACTCACCAGCTCCGTGCATCAGCGCTCACTGACGCTAGACACACAGGTGCAACGCAAAACCACTCCCCAGGGAAACAAAAGGCATGCCATAGGAAACAACGAAACCAACTTACTTAGGAACCAATATTTGGTGGAGTTCACAATAAAAAAGGTATGAACAATGATAAAAAAATAAAACAAAATCAAATTAAATTTAGCTCGGCTACACATATACAAATAATTATCAGTATATGCATCATAAAGGGCCTCTGATACAATATAGACAGTTGACAATTCAAAAGAGGTAGCTATTTAATGCACTTACCTCAGAAGTTACTCGATGGCCAGCAATGGAAATGAATGATCTCCTACGCCGTACATGGATGTTTTGGAACTATGCGAGGCTCCAAACCCCGGAAGTAGGTGGCAAAAAACTCTACAACGGAGTCCAATGGAAGTGTCGCCACTCTGTTATATCTATCACTGTGGATAGGTCTAAGCACAGCTGGCGCTGGCCGTTTCCGCGCCCTAGGCGACTCGACATCAACTTGTGCCCTGGACAGGTCTTCCCAGCGGGGGGAGGCAATTGCGCCCGCGCCCCCTCCCTTCTCCGTTTTCGTATATTTTTATTGACTAATTAAGGGCGCCACCAGAGGGCGCCCCCAACGTATTTGCCGCCCTAGGCGACCGCCTAGGTCGCCTATGCCGAGCGCCGGCCCTGTGCGCACGGATTGGGAAAACCGTGCGCACGATTTCGGAATCCGATGGAACGGTTTACAAAACGGATTTACACAAAAATGTAGGCCCACACACTTACCATGTGAGTGACCCCAGAGGGGCTCCGTAGCCTATATATCTGTTCATAGTAAACCAAATATTTTTATGTTATAACATTGTTTTTGTATTTTTTCTATTTTGTTGAGTTCTTTGAATGATGATATTTGAATGTTTGTTCAAAAAAATAATAATAATAAAGCATGATTGGCTTCATCTTAAATATATCTTATCTAGCCTAGCCCTACTCATGCATTAAGCCTGTGTCACAAAGCCGTCAAAATGCTTCATGGGGTACTTCTGCAGCGTAGAACGAAACAAATTCATGCGCACGGATTGGGAATCCGAGGGAACGGTCCGTTCGCACGGATTTACACATCAAGGTTGTTTTTTTTTCAACTATGTGACCCCCTGAAGGGCTCCGTAGATTAGCATTCCAGCCATGTATAAACCTAATTAATCAGCATCTTTGAATCTGCATGCAGCTCTCCCATTGGAGAGCCCATGGGGCCTATATGAGATCGAAAAATGTGAATGGGTTTCAATGGAGGGAAAGTAATTATTTTCTGGTCCCAGCCTTTATATGCCCTGGATTATTACACATATGTTGTATGTGGATTTAAATGATACTTTTTCATGCAAAGAAAACTAAAATATTTCGCGAAGAAGTTTGATAATGTTAGGTTTTGTGTGAGGCCGCTTTGTGAACTACAGCTCTTCGCGGCTCTCGACGCGAATGATATACGTCACGACCCGCACTTGGGACTCCGGTACAGACATGGCGACCTCTCTGCTCCATTTTACCGCTTTTTTCCAAGAGGGGGATAAAAGCATCGAAAGACCGTGAAAACCATTATAAATCGGGCCATGTGGTGATTTTCAGTTATGCCGATGGGGAGATTGTCGGTCTTGTCCACGCCAGTCGCAGGGAGCGTGACGTCATATACGAGACGTGTATTCTTATTGTGTTTCCTCTACAGCCTTTAACTGAACAATTGCACAAACGGTCAAACTCTTGACATGAAAAATTATCATTTAAATCCACAAACAACATATGTGTAATCCGGGGAATATAAAGACTGGGACCAGAAGATAATTACTTTCTCTCCATTGAAACCCATTCATATTTTTCGATCTCATATAGGTCCCATGGGCTGTACCAGACGGGGCGTGACTTCGCCACTATTGATGGTTGACATAGGCCTACACAAGTCGACTTAAACTAACCACATAAGGCTAAAAGCTAGTCATAGTGACTGTCAGCAATAAACTACCAATACAGAAAACATTCAACAAAAATCGATATAATATATTATTAAAAGTTTTTTCAATGTTTTTTCTATAAAAACTACATTTAAAATAACATTTCTTTAGAGCAAACTTAACCGACTGATGGCGTCTCGATATCAGCTGTAGGATGGACCGCCCTCTGGTGGACAGAGCACCCATCGGCGGGGCCAATATATACAGGCGAGTTTCAGATCGTCTGCATTGGACCGCATTTATCAACGAAACTTGAGAAGATCCGGCGGAGCTCGTCATAATCACGTCAAGTTCCCATCACGTCAAGGCGGGCACAGGTGAACTTCTCGTCAACAAGGAGGAAGGCATTCCAAGTGGCGCTTGCGTTCTTCGGTCTACGAATTCAACGCAATGGATGTCCCCTTATTGATGCAGGCTGAGGAGCAAAGGTGCTGAATTTTCTGCAACCAAGGGAAATTGGTCGCCAATTTTAGTTTCATATTAAACAATCTCCTCATTCAAAATAAAAAAAAACATGATGAGTGATGAAGTGAAAGTTCACAAAAGCGTCTTTTTTTAATATGCATTTGGCAGAGGGCACCAGGCACGCCTCTCTGAAAGGAGTTATGTCATTTCTCACGTTGGAAATTCCATGTGGTAATTCCAACCAACCAGGGCAACGTTATATGAAGGGAGTGTCTTATGTCCGCAATTATTCGAGAGCAAATGCCCAGAAAAGCAGGCGGAAGTTGTTTTCCTGAAACTACCGCGAGTTTTGAAAGCCAGGGGCCTCTACGAATAGTCAAATCTCCTAACCTTTATGCCTCCTTTCCTTAACCTTTGCGTCATCGGGTCAAGGAGAGATGAAACGTGCTTCCTTTTGAACATAGGAAAAGACAGCACTGTTTAAAATGAATTCAACTCCACTCTTCCTATCCGACGTCATTGCGCGACGGCGGGTAATGCTGACCTCTAACGTCTCTAGTGTGAAACTACAATTTTCCGAAGATTGACTAAAACAAGCGCTCTTTGGTCCATGCGTTCTTGTCGTATTAATTTCATTCAGGTTATCGCCAACAGTGAGAATCACTTAGGTCGGACTTGGCCAACGGGAATATTTTAGGCCACTTGAATTCCAATTCACATGTCAAAAAAAAGAGGCTAAACTTATGTTGATGTTGAAATTAACTGCCCCCAGTAGTCTTTCTTAAATGTGAAGTTGGCATTTTATTTTCTTACGGTGTATTTTTTGTGCTTACTAACCAGCAATAAATGAATTCATTTATATTCAAATAATTATCTTTCTGGAATTGTGCGTGTGAAGCGTAAGTCTCCAAAGACTTCAATCTATCAGAGGCGAGTGTCGACCTTGACTCTCCAGAGTCCGCGCCACCAGTTGTTATTAGCGGCGGAATTAGTCGCGCGGTGCTGCGTGTGTGTGTGTGTGTGTGTGTGTGTGTGTGTGTGTGTGTGTGTGTGTGTGTGTGTGTGTGTGTGTGTGTGTGTGTGTGTGTGTGTGTGTGTGGAGCTGCGTCCGGTGATCGCCCCGTAAAGCGCGGGGTGATATTTTGTCTAAGCATTAAAAGTTGTCGGAAGCGGTTGAAAGCCGTGTGTCAGTGTGTGCACCCAGGGCCGTAGCACCAAACTCTGGGCCCTGTATACAAGAGGTACTGATGCCCCCCCCCCCCCCCCGAATTCCCCCCACCAGCCCCCTGCGCAGAATTGTTGAGGGGGGGGGGGGGGGGGGGGTTGGAAGACCAGTTGTTGACCGAGGGGGAGAACAATTGTTGACGGGGGGAAGCAATTGTTGATGGGGGGGGGGGGGAAAGTTAGCATTGGCAAAAATCTTACGTAGTTACTTTTAAAATCAAGTAATCAGTAAAGTAACTAAGTTACTATTTTAAGGAGTAACTAGTAATCAGTAATCAGATTACTTTTTCAAGGTAACTGTGGCAACACTGATTATTATCAATTGTATTTTCTTCTCTTCTATTCTTCTGCTTTACCGCGTCTCATGCGTCTTGCGTAGTGTCGGTAAACTTCGTCAGTGGCATGGAAATTTCTTATGCAAAAAACAGAATTCGTAGAGGCCCCTGGAGTAACCTATGCTAAAGGAGGGTTAAAGGAAGCATCGATGCTCCTTTCCTAAGCATTTTTAGAATTCGAGCCACCTTTCCTCCAAGCACTTCCATAGGAAAGGAAATTTCCTATGCAACAAAGAGAATTCATAAGATGCCCCAGGTGACTTGTCGCAGCAGAAGTTATCACAGGTATTTCTGACGTTTTTCATCCCAGAATGCATTCTGGCGTATGGCAAACAAAGCTGCATGCCTCATCTGAAACTCGCCTATTATTAGGCCTACAGGTGAAACTCGAACATTTTGAATATCGTGCAAAAGTTCATTTATGTCAGTAATTCAACTTAAAAGGTGGAACTAATAAATTATATACTCATTACATGGAAAGTGATATATTTCAAGCCTTTGTTATAATTTTGATGAGACCTATGGCTTACAGCTAATGAAAACCTCAAAATCAAATTTTCCAAAAATTAGAATATTGTGAAAAGGTTCAATATCGTAAGCCCAAAGTGTCACACTCTAAAAAGCTAACTAATCCAAAACACCAGAAAAGGGTTCCTGAGCCTTTAAAGGGGACATCTCATACCACCAGGTGTGAGTGTGATTAGCCATTACAAGCAGGTTTGAAAATGTGCAGCATTGTGACATCACAGGTGGGCGTGTCCATCTAGATGTGTGACGGATAGATGGACACGCCAACCTGTGATGTCACAATGCTGCACATTTTCAAACCTGCTTGGAATGGCTAATCACACTCACACCTGGGGGTATGAGATGTCCCCTTTAAACGGTCTCTGTTCAGTAAAATTCACAATCATGTTTAAGACTGCTGACCTGTCCAGTGATTATATTTTTTAATCACTGGATAAACTATCCAAATAGAAGCCCATGGGATGATTTCATCCACAAACCATCTTCAGATAATATATAATTATATAACAAAGTAGCCAGAAAGGAATGAGGTAAGAGAATTCAACAGTGAAAAATTTAAAACTTTATTTGGCATACATAAATCAAAAACGGGCAAAACAGATTCATAAAAAAACACTATTAAAATACAATACTTAAGGTAACATTGAAAGCTTACGGATATAAATTGTACTTTAAAAGCCGTAACTGTTGGTTATTTGGTTGTATCCAACAGTCAATAATTCCAGTGACATGAACAAGAATACACAGCAGTCTTTCTTCATTCGGTCAGTCCCAGTTTACACAATAGTTAAGAGAAAAATCAAATGAAATTGTACCAATTTCAACCTTGTTATGCCCTTTCCTTATTTTTCATCACCTTCCTCATCCTTTAAAAAAATATTTTTGATTTATCTGATTTGATAGCATCAAGTCCACACGGGCAAGGCATCCCATTCCAACCAATAAAAACAGTTGCTAGGAGAATAGGAGAGAACCACATCATGATTCACGTGTCCGTTGGTCCCACCCTATAGGCATGTTTTACTTTAAAAAAAGTTTTCCGTCTTTAAGTCCAGTATACAACCAGAACCTGGGTCAATATTCAACAAACTATTCAAAATGACTCCAAATACACTGGCCAATTTTTCTTTTCGTAAATATGGTGGGTGGTGCCTTACTTCTTTAAACCTCATGAAGTGTTTTTCGACTCCAGGGTAATTGGTTATCAAAGAGGTAGTCAAGAGAAACCGAAGTTACTAAAACAAAACGACAAACGGCCCTAGAGCTGTACACCCCTTCCTGATAGAGGAACCGATTCCCATCGGTGGAGAAAAAGATGCGCATATGATTTTAGCTATTAAAGCGATGGAGAAATTTGGCAAACTGGCAAAAACTTCCCCTTGACTGTTCTCCCCATGCCTGACGAGAATACAGCCCTACCCTCATTTCCTAGTTACAGTTAAAGATGCAGCCTGTTGGTTGGTAGTTGAGTTCCAAGCCTAAACCCGTTGTTGGCAAAGAATTGTATTTATTACAACTTTAGAGGAACAATTGGCGGAAAGGGTTAATTGTAATGAAAAAAAGGGTAAGTATATAAAACGTGTCTACATGTTTACTATAAAATGGAATGTAAAAATTATGACTGTGTGCTCGGCTTGTGCCCGCAACATTTTCTCTTCCGTCCACTCTGGCCCTGCAGTTTGATGATGTCATGCCTTTTTGGATGTAGCTCAAGAAACCAACAGTCACACGACTGGGTTGAAAAGTACCGTGCAACAAAAGGCAAATTATTTCGGCATTGATGGGATTGGCGCATTCATTTGTTAGTAGTCATAGCGGGCCGAGAAAGATGGAAAAATTCCTACACCGCAAATCTAATAATTTACATCATATTTAGCACAGCAATGTAGGCCCCAAAACGTTGTCATGCAAGGATTTAGCAGGTTAGCTAGCTAGCTAGCCTGCCAGCTAGCTATGTCTGAGCAGCATTCAGTCAAAATAAGCAGAGGGATTGTCAAACCGCAAGCAAACGGGATGCAGAGAGTTGCGATATTACGAGTACTACTACAAACAAAATACTCTCACCATCCCGATCCTGTGAAATGCATTGGAACATTAAAAAACGAAATAAAAACAAAGAAATATTTTAAGAAGGGCTGGGCGATAATCAATGCTATCGTATATCGTCTTTCAATGGGATGATGACATCACAGGATTTAACATATGCGTGTATTTGCTTTGTATCATAACACAAATATAATAATACGAGTAATAACACTAAATTACTAGAGTTATTGAATGAGGCCATCAGGTTCATCATACTGAACTTTGAGACATGGAAATGTATCCATTTCAAAGTTCAGCATAAATATTACGATACAAAAGTCTTCTTCACCGCCCAGCCCGACCGTAGATATGATGAAAAGAAAGCTCCTGAAATGAGGAGTCGTCAGAGACTCTTCTTGGGTTGCTTCGTCAATTAACCTGCAGCATGTTTCTGATCTGCTTCGAGGTCGTGTCATCGTTGAGATGTTTGGTGGTATATCTGGGGAGGAAAAGGGTAGTTAGGATAAACCACACCGTGTCCCCCCAAGCGTGGGGGTAAGCTCCCTCCGTTTCTCCTCGTCCACATTACAACCCCCATCGTATTTTATTCTCTACTAACGGGACCCCGCCGTGATTTACCCCGCAACTACTAGAGACTTATTACTTTCAGCTATAAAAAGGTATTGGTTATTTTATCGACTCATCAGCTGAAATTGTAATGTTCTTTTGGGGTGCTTTTTTACATATTGATTTGCGTGTTCGAGGAAACTGGTAGATAGTTCTGCTGGAGTGTCAGGTTTGGATTTGTAGCGCATTGACATGAAACTGTTCAAAGGCAGTGGTTTCCCCTTATTGAAAGATAACGCACACTTTTAACCTTATTGACCAATCATGATAAAGTATTTAGGAATGCTACATTATAATCATAAATAACCTATTTGGTTCGAAGGTAAACAATGAAATTGAATCCAAGATTCTGTTTCAACATTTGAGACAAACTGCAGTGACATCGTCAACAGGACAAAGGATCTGTCGGCATTGAACAATTCACCTTCAAAAGTGAAGGTGTGGCAGGTGAGGGTGTTACAGGTGAGGGTGTTACAGGTGAGGGTGTTACAGGTGAGGGTGTTACAGGTGAGGGTGTTACAGGTGAGGGTGTGGCTGGTGAGGGTGTTACAGGTGAGGGTGTTACAGGTGAGGGTGTTACAGGTGAGGGTGTGGCCGGTGGGGGTGTTACAGGTGAGGGTGTTACAGGTGAGGGTGTGGCCGGTGGGGGTGTTGCAGACAAAGGTATACAGGTAAGGTAGGTCCTGACCTGAGAGCGTTAAGGAGGCCCTCTACACTGCTTGGAGGCTGCTCCTTCAGGACTCTGATGCAGCCCTTCATCTGGAAAACAAACCTACGTTCATATCATCTGGACGATAAATTCATATTCATGTCTACATTTCAACTCCTCCATCTTGAAGTGAAACAAAGACAGAAGATACAAGTCTTACAGATCAGTATTGTTAATGTATTAAAGAAAAAAAAAATCGATACTTTATTGGATGCAAAACCTTGTCGCTCGCTGCATTTTTGGGGGGTAAAGAAGTAAGACAAGAGCTGAAAGCAGAAGTATCTGGGGGTGCACGTACGTCTATCCCGGAGGTCTTCACGAAGGCTCCAGCAGGGTGGACGTAGTCGTACAGGATGATCACTCCGACCATGACGCGCAGACAGAACAGTATCGTCTCGTCACTCGCAAAGCGACTACGGTACTCCCTGGATACGCACAGGCAGTGACACACACACACACACACAGGCAGTGACACACAGGCAGACACACACACACACACACACACACAGGCAGTTACACACACACACACACACAGGCAGTGACACACACACACACACACAGGCAGTGACACACACACACACACACAGGCAGTGACACACACACAGGCAGACACACACACACAGGCAGTGACACACACACAGGCAGACACACACACACAGGCAGTGACACACACACACACACACAGGCAGTGACACACACACAGGCAGACACACACACACAGGCAGTGACACACACACAGGCAGACACACACACACAGGCAGTGACACACACACACACACACACAGGCAGTGACACACACACACACACACACACAGGCAGTGACACACACACACACACACACACACACACACACACACACAGGCAGTGACACACACACAGGCAGTGGCACACACACAGGCAGTGGCACACACACAGGCAGTGGCACACACACAGGCAGTGGCACACACACACACACACAGGCAGTGACACACACACACACACACACAGGCAGTGACACACACACAGGCAGTGGCACACACACACACACACACACACACACACACACACACAGGCAGTGGCACACACACACACACACACATTAGGATACAAAATACTTGTAAATCCAAGTAATTCCATAGTTTATCTTGTCTGCAGGTCTGTAAAGTTAGACTAGCCTAGCCCAAAACCTGTAAAGTAAGCCTTAATTCTCTCTTCCCCTACAGACGGAGGCAGGACTCACGGCGTCTCCAGCATGACTTTGCACACGCAGGCCATCGTACTCAGACAGTCCGTGGTGTTCTCGATCGGCACTTCCGGATTCTGCACAACCAACCAATCAAAAACAGCCTCATGAGCCTTCTTTGTAATGTTTTGTTACAAAAAGTATGTTGACTTCCGCATAGCAGAGTCGGGCAGCCTCCACTTACGTCCGAGACAAACTTTGTTGTGCCGTCGCTCAGGGTCTTCAGCATGGGCGTGGCGTTGGCGTAGAACAGAGACATTCGATTGGCCAGCTCGTTGTTGACCTCATTCCCCTCATCCGCCTGCTGAATCAAAGCGTTTATTTATAGAGACCAACTGGCATCCAGATTCCACCGAACAAGAAGTTATACGTTTGTGCAGAAACGGCAATACAAAATGCTGAACAAGGGACACACAACAAGCCCAGATCGACCGTTATAAATGACGACAAAAAAATAAAATAGAATGTGTTTGTCCATCAATAGTGTGTCGACTTTGGGCGCGTGCTTCTGTGTGCGTTCGCTCACCGACAGGTTGTTGATCCTCATGCGGCTGATGGTCCTCCTGTAGTAGCTGAAGTCGTTCTGGATCGCCGGGTTGGTCATCTGGAGGAGAGCATGCAACGTGAGCAGGAGGACAGGAGGAGGACACAGGAGCTGAGAGTTGGCTGGTGTGTGAGTGCATGTAGAGGGGAGGAGCAGGTAGAGGAGAGGAAGAGGGGAGGAGGAGCAGCAGAGGAGGAGGATGATGTGAGGATGAAGAGGAGAAGGATGATGAGGAGATGGGGAAGAGGAGAGGATGAAGAGGAGGAAGAACAGAGGAGGATGATGTGAGGGTGAAGAGGGGAAGGATGATGAGGAGATGGGGAAGAGAAGAGGATGAAGAGGAGGAAGAACAGAGGAGGATGATGTGAGGGTGAAGAGGGGAAGGATGATGAGGAGATGGGGAGGAGGAGAGAATGAAGAGGAGGAAGAACAGAGGAGGATGATGTGAGGGTGAAGAGGGGAAGGATGATGAGGAGATGGGGAAGAGAAGAGGATGAAGAGGAGGAAGAACAGAGGAGGATGATGTGAGGGTGAAGAGGGGAAGGATGATGAGGAGATGGGAGGAGGCGAGGATGAAGGCGAGGAAGAGGAGCGGCAGAGGAGGATGATGTGAGGATGAACAGGAGAGAGGAAGACCTTGAGTTCGTCGAAGCGCAGCGTGAAGTGGAGGATCTGGGCGAACTGCCGGGCCAGGGCCTGCTCCTGCTCCAGGTGCTGCGTGGGGGAGCTTCCCGACCGGGTCAGCGCCACCAGGAGGGACCGCAGGGAACACTCTGACACACACACACACACACACACATCAGGGCAACATCGCCTTAGCCACCCAGAACACCCACAAACAACCTCACAGCTAAGGCTCTGTTCAAAGTCTTCTTGGATAGGCATCTACTATAATACTGTAAACGAAAGCAGCGGTTTCCCCTGGCGGTCCTTTCTTGCCGTGTCAGTCAATCCTGCGGAGGAGGAATGGGGGTGGGGGGGGGGGGGGGGGGGGGAAACTCACCGAGTTTCAGGGAGAACTGGTAGAACTTCTTCAGTTTGCCCACCAGGGGAACCACCGCCGCCCAGGCCTGCTCCTGCACTCGCTCCTCCCCCGGCCGCTGGATGGCCTACACACACACACACACACACACACACACACACACACACACACACACACACACACACACACACACACACACACACACACACACACACACACACACACACACACACACTTTAGGTCCCCAGGCCTGACGGAGTCAGACGGACCCTGGTAAAGCTTGTGATGCTCTGAGTTCTAGCCACTGACCTGTCTGATCTCCTCCCCTGCCCCGCTGTAGGCCTGCAGCTCCGTCAGCACCACCAGCGCCTCCGTCAGCACCTCGTTCACCTCCTCCCAAACCTGCCGCTCCGCAGGGGAGGGCTGCGCATCTGAAGGACCACCAGGGTTTAAAGACATAGTCGACATAGACCTTGTCTACATAGAACCGTTATACACAGATCAGGTCTACATAGAGCCGGTATGCATAGAGCCGGTCTACGCAGAGTCAGTAATACAAATATGAATATAATATAAGATCGTCAACACAGAGCTGGCCTAAATAGAACAGGTATCAGTAGATCAGCACCATTTTGGTTCTCATAAAACATTGTAGATCTATTGTTTTAGACGGAGCTCAACCAAGCGGTGGTGGGGTGTGTGTGTTTATGTGCATGTGCAAGCCCATTTCTGTGCGTGCATATATGCATGCGTGTAGGAGTCAATGTCTGCATGAGTGTGTCTTACTCTCAAAGTCCAGGAAGAAGTTTCCACCATTGTTGTCGATGTCTCGGCTCAGCACCTTAATCAGGTTCCCCATTCTGCACACACACACACACACAATGTTTACTATACTGGTACATCCCACAACATGCAGCATTATTATACTATGTCTCCTCCCAATATCAACCCATTCTCATAAATGGCTAATGCTACCCCCTGCTGGGTGGAGAGTGAATTGCAGGATGACTGGATCCCTTAATTAACCTAGGACACTAAAGTGACATCACAGGTGGGCTTGTCCACCAAAATGTACGATGGATGGATCGACCTACCAGACTGATCAACTGATCGACTGGACCAACTGGTAGGCAGATTTATCCTTTAAAAAAACAGGATGCATTTAAAGACAATAGAAAACAGACATACAGAAATATTGATGCAATATTGGGGCCTTCTTCAAGTACTGATTGTTTGCCGAGTCAGGTCCAATGCGAGAAGTATCTCAATATTATTGACTGATACGTTTAATTTGTCAATAAAATTACTACCCTGTAATAAGCTTTCTAGTAAATATAAATCTCGCCTTTTTTTATTTTGTCTAGCACATTTTATCTTGTAGTATATCATGCCCTTAATAGGTATCGGTACTTGCCAATGCCTAGTCTGACTGTGTTGTTCTGTGCATCTACAATGAAAGACTAACTGAAAAAAAATAATAATAATTGGCGTGAATTCACAGCCAAATATGGATACATCTTAATCCTACATCCTTCACAACATTACAGCCGAGGGGCGCTCTGGACCCTTCAGTGACGCGGTTAGGGACGAGGCGCTGGCAGCGGGTTCCGCAGGGCAGCATCCAGTCTCTCCCAGCAGCTCACTCCTACTGAGAACGAGCTGCCTGTGGCTCGCACCACAACAGGTAGTGAAACCGACACTGTCTACAGGGAAACGACCCGCCATGACTGTGGCGGGAGCAGCTTTAGACCAAAGCACAGTTTGGTCAACACGGCAGGAGTCCACCGCTAGGCTAACACCATGGTCTTTCAACGCAATCTCTGAGAGTTAATAACCTGTCTGTTGGAACACACCTACAAGCCTCCAGAGGGCGATAGCACTCAAGAAATTCCAAGAGCTGACATAAACAAGATTTGACATGTTCAGTAAAGACACACACCCGAGACTCAGATGTCCATCAGATGTCGTTCAGCACCACCAGTATGGTCAATAAAAAGTCCCATAAATGAAAAATGATATCCGGTTTGTGTTGATTGTCGTGTTATTCTCTCTCACACACACACACACACACACACACACACACACACACACACACACACACACACACACACACACACACACACACAGGATGTTTGTTAATGTCTAATGATATCCTCATATCATAACAGTAAACATAATTTAAGGTGTTGGCATAAACACCCACTGAAGCAGTCACAAGTAAACCAACCATGGCAGGACGACCCAGCACACAGGAAGTGGTAAACACTTCCTGTAGCATTGAGTCTAGAGTGGATTCCAAATTTAAACCACGATGAATCAAACAAATCGTTGTTTTGGGCTTCATCATTACCTTACATCACATGGACAAACTCAAAACAATGCGTTTTTATTTTCCTCCTTAAGGTGAGAACGAAACCAAAATAATCATATTCCGAAATCTTCATCTACATAGTTTGCTGTGCATGGGCCACAATGGTCACCCTGATGCTTGTCATCACCGTGTGAGACCACCAGACACTGGAAGTCTATCTAATGCACGACACCTGGTCAGAACAGGATTCAGCACTCAAACCCAAACAAGAACACACAGATAAGTTTGGTGCTCGTCATCGTACAGGCTCATGGTTCAGATGGGGACAGGAGGCTGTGGTGGTTTAGGGGCGTTCAAACCCCAATGCCCACAGAAGACCAATTGGCATCCTGGAGAACCATGCCCTATCCCCTACCTGCGCCTTAACAATCTAGCCACTAGTCGCTTTGGATAAAAGCAGTTGCTACGATCTGAAGCAACAATAAATGGTTAGTATTGCTTGGTGTAAACAATATTAGATTTCCTCCATTAAATGAACAAACAGAAAACCCAAACCAATCAAGAGGCGAGTGAACAGAAGACTTGCGCATCAACTACGGGGCGCGGCACCTGAGCCCTGGCAGCGGGTTTGAGAGAGAGGGGAACCCATATTCTGACCCCTGAGAGTGAACAACATTGATGGTTTGTCGCTTTCTGTGTTCACAGTACTGAGTGAATCTGGTCTCCATGGAGAAGCTGTAGGACAGACATGCAAACCAAAACTAAAAGAAACAACCATTTGAATGACCGTCTGTTGAGGTAAACAGCATGAGGGAACTTTGACACAGTACCTGTGTGGGTGAGGGAGATGGGTGGAGGAGTGACTTGCAGGTAGATTGGGGCTGCTCTGACATATCTATGTATCCAAGTCCAACAACATACAGGGTCTTTAATTCCATTAAATGTCAAGAGATTCAGATGTCCATCACGTCGTTCAGCACCACGACCAGTATGGTCGTTTAAGTACCATACATGATATCCGATTTGTGTTGCCAAAATATGAGTTTGCTATTAATCACATACACACACACACACACACACACACACACACACACACACACACACACACACACACACACAGACAGACACAGACACTTCTGTTTTTCAGAGTTAAACAAGTGTCCATGTCATCCTTAACACAAAACCTTCCTCCACTTTTTTGCATTTTAGCTACTCAACAAACCCCGCAATGAATTGACGCCCAGGAGGCCAGACTCTGTGATTATGTGTACGCATGCGTACGGGCTACTAATTACAAGCCTGTCGTTCTCCAGTCAAACTTCAGCCCCAATGCGGGTTTTTTTTAAATGAGGAAGTGTCAAATTTGTTTATGAAAGTTGGGCCTATATGCGCTAAGAGGAAGCGTACAAAGGCGGCAGGCGTTCGGCCGCTTTCCTCCTACTTCGTGGTTCGGTTATTAGTTCGGTTCAAGTGGACACAAGTTGTCCAAGAGCGCTTTACTGTTTGGATAAATGTCCATCCAGTAACATAAAGTACATGAATGCTTACCCTTTCCAACCGTAAACGCAAACTCCTTTCTAGGTCAAATCCGTCCGAAGTGAAAACGGAGAGAATGAGCGATGGTCTCCCGCGGTACCTGAGGGCAGCCAGCCCACCTGCACGGCCCCCCACTTACCTGCATCAGTCGGAGTGCCGTTAAAGTTTACCCCCTGAACCAAACCACCCAAACGAAAACTGTGCACCGAAAAGATGGGATGAGTGAGTGCTAACCTTTTAATAGATTTACAAAATCCTTTCGGATCGACGTCGTAAGTCTCCGTTATCACCAGTCAACCAGGTGTGTCGTACCGTTGGTTCTTTACATGTTGGTTCAACCCGGAAAATAGAGAGACGCGTCAAGCCAAAACAAATCTGCAATATGTATCCTGGCTTCCGGCACGCAGATATCTATTATCTTCACAATAAAGGCCCTTGTGTTTAAACTTTATTAAGGTTTAAGGTATGGTCTATCTTTTTTGGACAGTTAAATCAATAGTAAGACAATTATATATTAGAAAATTACATATTGTGGTTCCTTCTCCGACGCCACATATTATGTGGAGAAATACATACATTGAAGATCAAATAAATTAAGGTAAATACACATTTATTTTTCTTAGACCTTAAACGTTGTCGACCTGCCCACTGCAGCATGCAGGCTTTTTCAGTTAAAACATGTAAGGCGTTTACAATATCTATAGTGTGAATGAATGTATAACCATGAAAAATGGTTGGTATGGATTTGCTTAATGACATAGTACGTAACAGCGTCTGTTGCATATATGTATGACATACTTCTAAAATCACTTTTATTCTATACTACAATTCCGAATTACTGTATGCAACCGATGCAAAAATAACGGATTCTACCGACCATAACAAAATAGACTCCAAATAGACCTTTATTGTTGGAGACTTAATTCAACCGGATGCTGCCTTGGCTCTAACGCACACGCGCTTCACAGTGCTCTATGCGCGTGAGTTTGAGAACGGGGAGAGGCAGCCCATAACTATAAAAGGAATTGATTTCTTGAGGAGGAAGTGACACTTATTGACAAACGAGCTGGGCTAAACCAAAGCAACAGTGCATTAGGAGTTTATATTTGACCCTTTTAGCCGCCGAGTAGCGCCAAGACGGTCTCTAAGCAGCCCTTGCTGCCCGAGTAGTTCGTACTCTCTGTGATTGCCTCGGAGCCGTGCTCTCAACCCTACACATTTATGTAGCCCCAAGGCTCACTTCTCGTTCATCTTGGCACTGTCTTACTGCTCCTGTGCGGTGTCTACCGCTGACTGCACAAACATTTAGTTACATTTATAGTTGCAGAACACTGATTCATGTCAATTAGTTGCACTAATCATGTAATTAAATAGAATGTTAATTAATCTGTAAATTAAGTCAAGACGACAGCGTTATTAAACTAGCACATTTATGCACGTTTGTTCCGATGTAATGCAGCTGAATTGCATGCCTATTTTTTTGCATACAGACGAAGCAACTGCTGTCCCAAAAAAAACACCCCTCCCATCCCGCCTTCCACGATGTCTCTGAGTGTCGCCCCCCGAGGGACAGGGGGTCACCACATCACAGCTGGTTTTGAACTGAAAAATGAGAGACGTAACAGACGATGAGCCATTCGTTCTTTTTATTGATCAGATCTGATATAACATTTAAACAGGAACAGTTATCACAGTATTATGAAGAATATCGGCTTCCTGCGTGTCTGCGATAACGGGAAGGGGGGGGGGGGCTGAACTCGAAGGAAGCGACTCTTTCGCGTCGTTACACTCTGCCAGCGGCAGGGGGCGCCAGAAGCCGTCCCCCATCCAGTCTTTCCAGTGATGTGCTTTGCGTTTTTCGTTTGGTCCTCGTTCTCCAGCCCGTCTCCATGGCGAC
Source organism: Pollachius pollachius (assembly GCF_949987615.1). NCBI lineage: Eukaryota > Metazoa > Chordata > Actinopteri > Gadiformes > Gadidae > Pollachius > Pollachius pollachius. The sequence continues at coordinate 14,149,795 of NC_136947.1, read as the reverse complement.
GTTGCTGCGATGCGTGTCTTTCGTCGAAGCAGCGGAGGACATGCACGGAATGACTTAAGAAACCGTTTAAAGAGCGGTAACTGCCCTCAGTAGATTCTTCTTTAGCTGCTTGCTATTCTAATGAGGTGTCTTTGGACCACCCCAGCCAAGCTCAGCCGAAACCAACCTGGTGGTGTGGGATCGGAACCAAATGGGTTCTTGGATACAGTCTTGTCTAGTAATCTACTTCTGATCGGGTTTGGGTCTGAACTGACTGCCATGGGTCTTGAGCATCGATAAACTTTGATCTGACCCCTGGGGCCCAAAAGCGGTTTGAGTTTTTTTTTCCTTCAACTTTAATAAATTATTTTTGACTATCGTTATTATAATTATTATAAATTATTTTATGTCTAAAAACATTCAAGGTAATCCAATAAAGATTATAGCACAAACAAATGATTGGTAACGAGATTAGATGGTGAGTCAAACAGCACATGCTGTGTGTCTTTTCATCAGTTAGTTATATAACTGCTTTTTTCTGGATGGAGGTCGCTTGGAGGTCCTTCAGACTCTGCTGCGGTCTTGGGCCTTATATAAGACAGTGCCTGGTCCCTTTGGGCTTGGTTCTTGTACAGCATCTTCAGACCTCTACTTGGTACACAAGTATTAGAAACCCTTATTTCAACCTGGAGATTAAACCATTCCACACACGACCCGTAGACCCGTAGGGCCATTCAAATATTCCGTCCTGTGATATCACCGTAGATATATAGTGAAGTGGTTCTCAATACAATGTAACGGATTATATCTTCAAGTCATGATCCTTCCTAGAGAGATGAGGTCACATCCACTCTGCACCAATGAAATAGTCTCTTCCTGGTCACATGACCAGCTTCGTCAGCCACAGTGGTCACTGCTCATTCAAACTATACACAACAACACCACATTTCTTTAGCAAACACACAACCACAACAGCAACCAAAGACGTTGTGATGTCGGGTGTTCTGATTGGTCGATTTCTACGTCATTTCAAAGAGGGTCACGTTGTTTATTGGTCACTAATGGTTAAAGGGGGTGGGACTTAGGTCTGACATGGGGTAGAGGGGGTGCAGTAACACCATTCTTCTAGAATAACCCTGCACTTCTAAAAAACACGGACACTAACCCTACAATAACCCTAACTTAACCCTATGAACCACCCACTACCCCGACCTCCGCCCCTGCCCCCAATGTCTTCCAAGTCATTGAGGAAACACTTTTATGCAGCGTGCCTTAAGTGGATCGCTACCAAGTCAAGCACCAAGTAACACATAGGACAGAGCCCATAGGTAGCACTGATTCTGCCATCCAAGACCCCCTTCACAGGGGTTACAGGGATGGGTAATTAAGGAGCAGGTAGGGGTAAGACAGTACAGAGACAGGTCATTAAGGAGCAGGTAGGGGTTAGACAGTACAGAGACAGGTCATTAAGGAGCAGGTAGGGGTTAGACAGTGAATACAGAGACAGGCCAATAAGGAGCAGGTAGGGGTTAGACAGTACAGAGACAGGTCATTAAGGAGCAGGTAGGGGTTAGACAGTACAGAGACAGGTCATTAAGGAACAGGTTGCGGTTAGACAGTACAGAGACAGGTCATTAAGGAGCAGGTAGGGGTTAGACAGTGAATACAGAGACAGGCCAATAAGGAGCAGGTAGGGGTTAGACAGTACAGAGTCAGGTTATTAAGGAGCAGGTAGGGGTTAGACAGTGAATACAGATACGGGTCATTAAGGAGCAGGTAGGGGTTAGACAGTGAATATACAGAGATAGGTCATTAAGGAGCATGTAGATGCAGGACAGTACGGAAACATGTCATTAAGGAGCAGGTGGGGGTTAGACTCAAGGGGATTGAATAAAGAACCTTTCAGCTTGGATTCCAATAAACATATTGACGTTAAACACACCATACATCATACTACATATTAACTTAATGACATCTACAGGAGTTATCGAGCATTGCCTTGACAACGGATTGTGTGCAGCGTTGCAAGGGACAGAATTTCCTCACAATGTTCTGTAATTCAAGATATAATACTGTCAGGCAACCCCCTTGTATTATGGGATGTGTAGAAGCAGAAGTCTGCTAGGAAGTACTATTGTGTTGGTAAAGTCCAGTGAAATCCAGTCAATTCCCTCTCACTACTGCAGCCTAAACTCCAGCCCGATACTTGATTCATTTACTACGGAACATGGAATAAATATCTTCCAGAAGCTACTCCAGGAAATCCTCCGGGGGGAGGGGGTGGATTGAGACATAGACATATATAATACTGTGGAGATCTAGATGGGTTGAACACACACACACCCACCCACACACACACGCACACACACACACACACGCACACACACACACACACACACACACACACACTCTCTCCTTGCTATGTACACAAGGCTGTACATGTACAGGTGGGGTATACGTCTGCACAGATAAGAGATGTCTTGGTAGCTATACATTAGCTATACAGTTACAGAGCCTCCCAGCCAGTGAGAGCATGCTGGGTTACTATGGGAACACACTGGCAGGGACAAATCCAGCCGGCTTCTTTTTGCTACAGCAGCTATTTACACAGAACCGGGCCGGAACCGCCCAGGGGAGGGGGGGCGGGGGGGGTCATCGGGGGCGGGGCTTGTGCTTTGGGGAGGCGACCACCGAGCTGTCTGTCAGTCTGACAGGATGTGGACGAAGGACAGGGGGAAGACGCCGCGGCGCTCCGGGTAGCCCTCGACGTGCCCGATCTGGAAGAGATTATTCCCATGATGCATTGCTTACACCTCCGCCCCCCCCCCCCGATGTATAAGCCTGACTTTAACCACGTCCTCAACTTCCCCTCTCACCTGAACATAAACACAAACATAAGCTTAATCTAGAAGAATATAATAGACATCATTATTGCAAACATGACTTTACGCTTTACAATCCATGGAACTGTACACTCAAGTTTTCAGAATCACTCACTCAACAACTCCCGCACACACAAACACAAGCACACACACACTCACGCACGGCGTGCGCACGCATACACACATCAACACACGCTGTACCAAAGATTTAATAACAAACATGTGCACCACCTTTAATATGTGTCTCTGTGTGTGTGCGTTCTTTCATCCATGTGTGTTCCTTCGTCCGTGTGTGTGTGTGTGTGTGTGTGTGTGTGTGTGTGTGTGTGTGTGTGTGCGTGCTGGTACCTACCCACCACTCCTGGTCCTCCTCCCCTGTCACCACGATCACCTCCCCCTCGGCGAAGGTGAGCTCGTCGTCGTTGTCCGCCTGGCAGTCGTAGATGGTCTTCACGCGGCGCGTCTTGGCCTTGCCCTGCAGCCAGGGGGGGGGGGGGGGGCACCGTAACGTTACTATACTCCACGACAAGTCCTCCCACCAGTTAAAGCTTCTGTATCAACGAGCAAATTACAAAAAAGACACTGACCTTGTATTAAGTTAAAGGGTACAATATACGCGTTTTGTGATTTCAAGATAGCTCCATTGTAAATTTTGCGGGAAAAAACGCTCTCCTACTTACCCCTCCTTCTCCCTACTCTCTCCTCACCCCTCCATCTCCCTACTCTCTCCTCACCCCTCCATCTCCCTACTCTCTCCTCACCCCTCCATCTCCCTACTCTCTCCTCACCCCTCCATCTCCCTACTCTCTCCTCACCCCTCCATCTCCCTACTCTCTCCTCACCCCTCCATCTCCCTACTCTCTCCTCACCCCTCCTTCTCCCTACTCTCTCCTCACCCCTCAATCTCCCTACTCTCTCCTCACCCCTCCATCTCCCTACTCTCTCCTCACCCCTCAATCTCCCTACTCTCTCCTCACCCCTCCATCTCCCTACTCTCTCCTCACCCCTCCATCTCCCTACTCTCTCCTCACCCCTCCTTCTCCCTACTCTCTCCTCACCCCTCCTTCTCCCTACTCTCTCCTCACCCCTCCATCTCCCTACTCTCTCCTCACCCCTCCATCTCCCTACTCTCTCCTCGCCCCTCCATCTCCCTACTCTCTCCTCACCCCTCCATCTCCCTACTCTCTCCTCACCCCTCCATCTCCCTACTCTCTCCTCACCCCTCCATCTCCCTACTCTCTCCTCACCCCTCCATCTCCCTACTCTCTCCTCACCCCTCCATCTCCCTACTCTCTCCTCACCCCTCCATCTCCCTACTCTCTCCTCACCCCTCCATCTCCCTACTCTCTCCTCACCCCTCCATCTCCCTACTCTCTCCTCACCCCTCAATCTCCCTACTCCCTCCTCACCCCTCAATCTCCCTACTCCCTCCTCACCCCTCCATCTCCCTACTCTCTCCTCACCCCTCCATCTCCCTACTCTCTCCTCACCCCTCCATCTCCCTACTCTCTCCTCACCCCTCAATCTCCCTACTCCCTCCTCACCCCTCAATCTCCCTACTCCCTCCTCACCCCTCCATCTCCCTACACTCTCCTCACCCCTCCTTCTCCCTACTCTCTCCTCACCCTTCCATCTCCCTACTCTCTCCTCACCCCTCCATCTCCCTACTCTCTCCTCACCCCTCCATCTCCCTACTCTCTCCTCACTCCTCCATCTCCCTACTCTCTCCTCACCCCTCCATCTCCCTACTCCCTCCTCACCCCTCCATCTCCCTACTCTCTCCTCACCCCTCCATCTCCCTACTCTTTCCTCACCCCTCCATCTCCCTACTCCCTCCTCACCCCTCCATCTCCCTACTCTCTCCTCACCCCTCCATCTCCCTACTCTCTCCTCACCCCTCCATCTCCCTACTCTCTCCTCACCCCTCCATCTCCCTACTCTCTCCTCACCCCTCCTTCTCCCTACTCTCTCCTCACCCCTCCATCTCCCTACTCTCTCCTCACCCCTCCATCTCCCTACTCTCTCTAAACCCCTCCCTCTCTCCAAGCCCCACCCACCCTCTAAAAGCAAGGCCAACGAAACAAAATGTCCCATGAGATTTCTCTACGCTGCTGTAGAATCTGAGCAATTAGCCTGGATGGCTGTAGCCTTGAAGTGAGCATCTACCAGGTACAGTGTGTAAAAGCCAAGTAGCACAGTGTACCTTTAATATTGTCCCATATTGAGATTCATTTCCGCTGCATCAAGTGAATGCATTCAGCAGCCCAAAATATCTGTGGCCTTAACGGTATCCATGGTAACAAGTGGCTCCCTCTCACCGTGTTGAGTTTGCGTGGCAGAGGGATGGGCGTTTCCACGGCGTCCGACGTGGTTCCGTTGGTCTCCTGCTCCTCTGGCTCCCCCTGCTGGAAAGACTTGCTTTCATTCCCGCCGGAGCTCGCCGTCTCCGTGGTAACGGCGGCGTGAGCGGGTGGGCCGGAGAGCCGGGGTCGCTGGGCCAGCTGGGGCTTGGGGGGCAGGTCTTTCAGTTGGGGTTTGGGAGGCAGGTCGGCCAGCGAGGGCTTCTCGGCCAATGGGAGTCTCTGCTGGGTGGAGTCGACAGGCGTGGGGGGGGGCTTAGGGGAGGCGTCGATGAAGGGCGGGGACTTCTGGGCGGGGTCGGAGGGCGAGGGGGAGGGCCTCTGGGTGGGCTGCGAGGGCTTGTCCAACGAGGGGAGGTGGACTGTGTCGATCTTCCTTAGAGCCACTGGAACACCAGAGAGAGAGAGAGAGAGAGAGAGAGAGAGAGAGAGAGAGAGAGAGAGAGAGAGAGAGAGAGAGAGAGAGAGAGATGGATTAACTTTATGTAGTATATTGAAGAGTGAAAGAGAATGACAGATAAAGAGATAATGATACTTAGAGAGGTTACCTTTCTGAGGTAGTTTGGGAAGAACCCGTGGTCCCAGAGTGGACTTTGTGTTGCTAGTGTTGGCGCTGTGACAGACAAAAGGTTAAAGGTCAAGTGTACATCACAGGCCTTAAAACAGTCTACTTCAAAGTCTCCTATTTCTCTGTTTAAAACTCTATACGTACGTTCGGTGTGTGTGTGTGTGCATGCATGCTTGTGTGTGTTTGTGTGTGTACCTTTGCTGCTGCTGGTGTCCCTCAAACTTGTTACCAGGTGAGCTTCTGCTTCCTGTCTGGGAGAAGTCACTTCCTGTTGAGGGAGTGAAGTCACATCCTGTGGAGGGACGAGAGACAACATTAGTCACATATGGGGTCAAAGGTCCGAGGCTGTTTCTGTGTGTGTCTGTGTGTGAGTGTGAGTTCATCTTAAAAAAAGAAAGATTTATTTTGAACACACACACACACAAACACACACCCTTGCTGTGGTGACCTTGCATCACAGGGCTGGGGGGGTCGGACATAGTGCGCTTGTGTTCGGGCGGGGGTGGTGGTGGTCTCTTCTTGAGGGTGGAGCTTCCACCTGCTGTTCCACAGGGGGCGGAGCTAAGCGGCAGCGAGGTGGGCGGGTCAGCCGGGATACCTGCAGGGGGCGGGGCCATTTATTACAAACCCCGTCTGTATTATTCAACATATTTGCACATTATGATTAACATTTATGCTACGCTCATTAACGCAACTTTTAAACTGATCATTATTCTTTTGTACATTTAGTTATTTAACTTTCTTATCTTTATTTCTTAGTAAATGTTGTATTATCATCCTTTTTGTTATTGTACTATGAACGTTGTGTTGTAAATGTATTCTAACCATTTTGTTCTAACATGTATTAGGACCATTTTGTTCTAACATGTATTAGGACCATTGTGTTATTACATGTATTAGGACCATTGTGTTATTACATGTATTAGGACCATTGTGTTATTACATGTATTAGGACCATTGTGTTATTACATGTATTAGGACCATTGTGTTATTACATGTATTAGGACCATTGTGTTATTTCATTATATAGGTCCTCTGCTCCTACCTTTCCCCAGGTTCCTGACGGGGGCCGGGGTTCCTGAGTCGGGCCCGGGGGAGGGAGGGTTGTCGGTGGAGCTGCTGAACACGGGGTTAGCGAAGGCGCCGTACGACAGCCGCTGCTTGTCCCGGTGGGGGGCAAAGCCTCCTGGGAGACCGAGTTTATCCTGTGAGGACCCGCTGGAGGAGAAGCTCTGACAGAAGCTCTGAGGGCGGGGGGAGCGGTCCTTCTTCACTGGACTACACTGAGGAAAGATACGCACACCCCCTTTAATACATAGACGCACACTTTACTTTTAATACATATACTATATTAAATAGACCATCTCCTCACTGCACTACACTGAGGAATGATACGCACACCCCTTTAATACATAGACTTACACTCCATCTTTAATACATATACTATATTATATAGACCATCTCCTAACTGGACACACTGAGGAATGATACGTAGGAATGATACGCACACCCCCTTTAATACATAGACCTACACTCCATCTTTAATATATGCACCTTTGTGAATTTTTTATACATACACCATCTATAATACATTGACTATAGTACATCAACTATCTCTTGACTGAAGAAGAGAGGGTTGACATACGGTGTACATAAACACTTTATCAACCTGTCCCTGCCTCTACCTTGTCGTCCAGCTCGTCATCGCTGTCGTCCAGCTCCTCCATGCGGAGGTTCCAGTCAAACTCCACGTGGACGTGTGGATTAAACCTGCCAGAAGCAGCCTCCAGCAGCTAGGGAGACATGGGGCAGACAGGGAGAGAGAGACATAGGGGCAGACAGAGAGAGAGAGAGAGAGAGAGAGAGAGAGAGAGAGACATAGGGGCAGACAGGGAGAGAGAGAGAGAGAGAGAGAGACATAGGGGCAGACAGAGAGAGAGAGACATAGGGGCAGACAGGGAGAGAGAGAGAGAGACATAGGGACAGACAGAGAGAGAGAGAGAGAGAGAGAGAGAGAGAGAGAGAGAGAGAGATGGGGCAGACAGAGAGAGAGACATGGGGCAGACAGAGAGAGAGAGAGAGAGAGAGAGAGAGAGAGAGAGAGAGGGAGAGACAGGGGCAGACAGGGAGAGAGAAAGAGAGAGAGAGAGAGAGACAGAGAGAGAGAGAGAGAGAGAGAGAGAGAGACATAGGGGCAGACAGAGAGAGAGAGAGACATAGGGGCAGATGGAGAGAGAGAGAGAGACATGGGGCAGACAGAGAGAGAGAGAAACATGGGGCAGACAGAGAGAGAGAGAGACAGAGAGAGACATGGGGCAGACAGAGAGAGAGAGAGACACACACATAGGGGCAGACAGAGAGACAGAGAGAGACATAGGGGCAGACAGAGAGAGAGAGAGAGAGAGAGAGAGAGAGAGAGAGAGAGAGAGAGAGAGAGAGAGAGACATAGGGGCAGACATAGAGAGAGACATGGGGCAGAGAGAGAGAGAAAGAGAAAGAGAGAGAGAGAGTGAGAGAGATAGTTCAGAGAGAGTGACATAGGGGCAGAGAGAGAGAGGTCAGAGAGAGAGACATGGGGCAGACAGAGAGAGAGAGAGAGAAAGAGAGAGCGTGAGAGAGATAGTTCAGAGAGAGACATAGGGGCAGAAAGAGAGACATAGGGCAGAGAGAGGTTGAGAGAGAGATACATAGGGCAGAGATTGACATAGGTCAGAAAGAGAGACATGTAGATAAAGTCAAAGTGGTGACACAGCTGATTAGGGTGAGACGCTGATGGTTCCTTAGGGTGGGTACATACCGGTTCCTCACACTGGCCATTCCTCAGTCTCCTGGCGATGTCCAGAGCCGTCTCTCCACTCTGATTGGCTGTGAGGAGAAAGGGGCAGTGAGTCCTCAATTCATTGTGACCATGTAATCATTCCAGTTCATTTGTAGATAAATACCATCGCTCCTGAAATCCATACCACTCAGACATGACTTGGACTAGTTTAAAACAGTCTAGCATAGCATGTTCTGACACAGCCTAGGGTGACATAGCAAAGCATAGCCTGGCCTAGCATATTATAGCCTAGTGTAGCATATCCTACCGACGTCAATGGCAGGTTTGCCCCTCAGTAGCAGCTTGACACACTGGTGTTTCTCGTACAGACAGCAGTAGTGGAGGGCCGTGTTCCCGCTCTCCGTCTGGCGGTCCAGATTGCCACTAGGGGGCGACACACAGAGACACAGCATCACAGTCCCGCACCACAGGAACCGACAGGACACGTCTGTGTGTCCTCCATAGGTAGGGGTGTTTAGAGGCCACAGCCTCCAACAGCCTTTTTGTTTTAAAAAAATAATTGAGGTCCTTCCATCGGAACAGACACTTATTAAGAACCAGTAACTACCTGTTCTGGACCAGGAAGTCAACCAGGTGGAGGGAAGTGTGGTCCGAGGTCCTCACGCAGTAGTGAAGCACGGTCTCTCCAGACTCCTGAAACACACCCAAAAAACACACACGGTGGAGGCCTCGTCAAAACATGCTAGCAGGACAATAAAACTGCTGAAACCAACACAACATGCTAACTAGTGAAAACAACATGCTCACTGACTATGCTCACACAACATTCTAACTGAATATGCTAACACAACATGCTAACTGAATATGCTAACTGAATATGCTAACACAACATTCTAACTGAATATGCTAACACAACATGCTAACTGAATATGCTAACACAACATGCTCAGCGAATATGCTAACACAACAGGCTCACTGAATCTTACTGCTAAACCAAAACAATAAACAATAAAATTGTTTATCATTATTTTTAAGGACCCACTCGAAAATGAGATGGTACATCTCAAGGGGCTATACATGAAATAAAGAATAAAGAAACTAAGTGATTAAATGGAACATGCTAACACAGCGCTAGCTACACCAGCCACACCTTCTCAGCGTCGGGCAGTGGCTCCAATAGCTCCGCCCCCTCTGCGTACAGCTTGATGAGTGACAGCAGGTCTCGAGAGCGCACCGCATCGTACACCTCCGCCACCCGGCCCGTCGCCATGGCAGCGGTCCGCCTGGTGAACTTGTGGTCGATGTATTTGGCGTTGATGTACTCCCTCCTCACAGACCTGGGAAGGAGTTTGCAGTTTTTTGTAGGAGGATCTGCGTTCTGAATATCTTGATAAGAACCTTCAACCGGAATGTTTTGAGTTTAAATGAACGTTAAATGTTGGTGGATAAGGGCTGTGTTTATGTGGTGGTGTTTTCTTCTGCCCTATGTCTTTGTTATGTCATTGTTATCGTCACGTAAGTCGGTTCCGGGGGGGGCATGCGTGAACAGATGGATATTGCGTTGTGTGTTTGCTAATAAAGAGAAGACCAGAAATAGTTAATGGCTTCTTCCATTTTAAAGGCCTTGGCCCTTGCAACATTAATAACGATGCTGTTCAAAGTGATCTAATGTTAGTTAAAGGGTTTGGATAAAGGGGTCCTTGGGCTTCTGTTACGGGGCTGTACCGGGGCTAGGACCCCTGAACGCCCAGCGAGAGGTTCTCAGGTTAACCCTAATGTGTTCAAGTGTCTACACGGTTAAGAATGGGAGGAAAATGTTTACCTTAGTTGTTGTTGTTTTTTTAATTGAATTCATTAACTAGGTTATTTCAGAGGTTACTCTGTTGTTCAATGTTTGGCTATTTAAAATTAATTAAAAATTAGTGCAGCCCTTTTCCTTTTTTCCTCATGTATTCGTTGGTTAGTGGTTACTAACTTCCTGGTTTCTCCTCCTGTACTTGTTGCTTATAGGTTACTAACTTGCTGGTTTCTCCCCCTATATTTGTTTCTTATAGGTTACTAACTTCCTGGTTTCTCCTGTACTTGTTGCTTATAGGTTACTAACTTGCTGGTTTCTCCCCCTATATTTGTTTCTTATAGGTTACTAACTTGCTGGTTTCTCCTCTTTTACTTGTTTCTTATAGGTTACTAACTTGCTGGTTTCTCCTCCTGTACTTGTTGCTGACTGGTTACTAACTTGCTGGTTTCTCCTCCTGTACTTGTTGCTGACTGTTACTCACATGTCGCTGGAGGGGCTGGGCTTAGCGGATGCCGAGGGAAGGTTTCCTTCCAGGATCTCATTGAAACTACTGTTCCCAACATTCTTAGCAACCTGAGATGAAGATGATTTAGAAAGAAGAAAACATTATTATTGATTAATACAGTTATTTTCCTGCATCAACCCTTTATTGAATTTGACATTCAAATCATTGTAAACAATTTGGTAATAACATTGAGATACAGTCTGACAGACACAGACAGGCGGAGGGCGGCAGACAGAGAAACACACGAACAGGAGGTCAGAGAAAAAGACAGGTTAAATATAGAGACACACAAACCGTGTGAAACACAGACAAATAGAGACATGCATGCAGACAGACAAATAAACAAACAAACAGACGGATAGACAGACAAACAGAATCGACATGTGAACGGAAAGACAGGGAGACAGACGGACGAGGACACAGACAGGTGAACGGGCAGACGCCCCGTCAGTCAGACAGGGAGACAGACGGACGAGGACACAGACAGGTGAACGGGCAGACGCCCCGTCAGTCAGACAGGGAGACAGACGGACGAGGACACAGACAGGTGAACGGGCAGACGCCCCGTCAGCCAGACAGAGAGACAGACGGACGAGGACACAGACAGGTGACAGGCAGACGCCCCGTCAGTCAGACAGGGACCCGGCGGGACGTACCAGCAGCTCCGAGGTGCCCAGCTTGTCCAGCTCTAGGGACTGGATCCGGGACACATGGACGCCCATCTCCCTGTGGATGCCCGAGCACTCGATGCAGGTAACCACCCCCAGGTTGGTGGAGATCCAGCGGGGGTCTGCAACGCAGGGGGAAGAACCTCACCCATCGCTCACACTCCCGCTCCCTTCCCGGCATCGACCATTCGCTCTCCTTCATGGTAAAACACTGCTAATGGTTCCCTGGTGCGATCCTACCTGCCGCGCCACAGTCACAGCAGGAGTCGTTGCCGGGCATCCTGAGCACCTCCTCGATGACGCTCCTGGTCAGCTCCTCCATGGAGCTGTCCCCCGCCGTGCTCTGAGCTCCTCCCCCCTGGAACGCCACGTTCAGCGCCTCCTCCTTGCTGTTGGTCAGCACCGAGATCCAACTGGAGAAGGAGGAGGGCGGGAGAGAAAGATGGAGAGAGGGAGAGAGGGAGGGGGAGGGAGAATATGGGAGAAACGGAAGGAGGAAGGGTGGGAGGGAGGGAGGGAGGGAGGGAGGGAGGGAGGGAAATACGGAAGGAGGGACGGAGAGAGGGGGGGAGGGAGGGAAAGAAGGAGGGTTGGAGGGACAGAGGGAGGGAGGGAGGGAGGCAGACAGACAAACAGACAAGACAGACAGACAGGAGGACACAGAGAGACAGAGATTGACGGACAAAGAGACCGACAGAGAGACATAGCGACAGACAGAGAGACATAGCAGGGAGTAGTGATTCGATTTGTGTTGAATGTCACTGTGTTCCATCCACATGACAAATCCTGAGTAGGACTGTGAGCGAGGACACGTCTTACATGACAAACTCCTGCTCATCCTCCGCCTGGAAGTGGTACGTTCTGTTATCTGGAACAACGGGAACAAAACAAGACTTAGAGCTCAGTCGTTTATAGGCAGTATTATTTAACTAATCTCTCAACTATTAGGAGGCATCGGGGAGTTAGCAAACAGATGATAAGTATTCAGTTAGCTAGCTAAAACCTCATTTATAGTTGCCGTGATTGAACTGATTCACCGGCGTGAGCACTGTTCATACAGTGTTTTGTGTGTGTGTCGCACACATCTGAAAATGTTATGGTTCACAAACAGAGTGCACAAATTGACAAGCAACAAAAAGGCGATTTTAAAGGCAGTGGCTTTGTTTTGGACCATGGACTGCTGTTGAGACTATAAATCTCCCTTAAAGCTACGGGTATCACGACAGCAATCACTTAATTAAATGTTCTAAAAGAATAAAAATAAAGATCATCTATCTGTGGATGTCCCAGGCCTTGTAATAACCCCGGCCAATCCTTTTTTTCGGCTGCAATGGAATAATTGGATGGCCCATCTGTCTGTCTACCTAGCTACCTGGCTACCTGCATGCACTCTGGCCGTGCACTTGTTGCACATGACCGGAGCTGACTCTGGTTGGTTTCCAACTCTAGCTTTAAGGAAGGCTGGTTTCCTACTATTTCCTACCCTAGCTTTAAGGAAGGGTGGTTTCCTACTATTGCCTACCCTAGCTTTATGGAAGGCTAGTTTCCTACTATTTCCTACCCTAGCTTTAAGGAAGGCTGGTTTCCTACTATTGCCTACCCTAGCTTTAAGGAAGGCTGATCTCCTACTATATTGCCTACCCTAGCTTTATGGAAGGCTAGTTTCCCACTCTATTTCCTACCCTAGCTTTAAGGAAGGCTGGTTTCCTACTATTGCCTACCCTAGCTTTAAGGAAGGCTGGTTTCCTACTATTGCCTACCCTAGCTTTAAGGAAGGCTGATCTCCTACTATATTGCCTACCCAAGCTTTATGGAAGGAAGGAATGCACGCAGCCTACTCACAGGAAATGAGGTCAAAGCATTTTTTGTCATCCCCGCCTGGTTTCACCTGACAGGTCAACAGGTTCAGTCTTACAGGCTGCCTGTTAGACTGGAGGACAGAGAGAAAGAGAGATAGACAAAAACAGACACACACAAACACACACACACACACACACACACACACACACACATACATAAGAATCCCCACCAGTTACTTTCTCCAGCAAGAGTATTATGCAAAAAGGACAACAACAAATCGTTATAGTCTTGAAAGCAAGAGCGTTGCATTGTGGGAGATGTAGTTCTTACTGTTGCGTGGGAGATGGTAAGGATCCCACTCTTGACGGAGCACTTCCTCCTCTGCCAGACCTTTCTTATCCTAGGGTGGGGAAACAAGCTATGAGTCACATTGTGTGTGTGTGTGTGTGAGTGTGTGTGTGTGTGTGTGTGTGTGTGTGTGTGTGTGTGTGTGTTTCTGTGTGTGTGTGTCTGTATACAGGCCTACCCATCACTTTTCTTTAAGAGGTAGCCTTTCTTCTCACAGCCAAACTCCTTGTTCCCCTGAAGCTGGTGCATGCTGTACCCAGCCTGTCTGCTCTGGGAGTCCTACACACACACACGCATAAGCACGCACACACCAACACACACACAGCCAAAGAAACGAGCATGCACATACGCACAAGCACGCAAACACACACAAGAACACACACAAACCAACACTATTGTAGCCACAAAATAATTGTTTTTTTTAGGAAACGTGAATGAAAAGTATTCTTCAAATGCAGTGCTGTGCTATGGGAACTCATCATATGGAATACATGATGAAACAATGTTTTGATTAGTATAATCTGAAGGGCACAGTACCGTAGAAGCAGAGAGAGCAGCGACGACAAACTGTCACAGAGGCAGGGCGATACGTAACCATGACAACCACATGCTCAACCAATCACACGGCACAGCCATGCATAGTAGCAGGGTTATAGCGGACAAAATGTAAAATATTAACACCTTACATTCAAAGTAGTGACAAACAGTATATTGGCATTACTTTAAGAAGAAGAAGAATATATTATAATATAAATGTGTGTTCACTATTACAACACACATGTACATAAATAACACACACACGCACACACACACACACAAAGCATGCTATAAGCATCAGCACTTTTTGTCACATGACGTGTACAACGGCAACATAAACACACGCAGCATTAATTTAAGTGTTGTTTTTACCAAATGCAGGTTGAACTCAAGCTAGTTTTTAACAAATAATTTCTGTCAAAGCAAACAGGACTATTAGCTTGAAAAGTAAGTAAGTAACAGTCCTGTTCAAAAAACAATCCCTCTGCAGGTGTGCTCATTTGACCACACATTTAGTGCATTTACATACATACACATCCAGCAGCGTGAAGCTGCGAGCTCCATGCAACATACAACACCAACGGTCGCCAACAGGCTAACAACAAGCTGATGAAGTCCATCCTTAAAGACTTACTCTCCTCGACTACAGTCCCAGACAGCAGAGAGAGACAGACAGACAGAGAGACAGACAGACAGAGAGGCAGACATGCAGGCATAATGTCAGCCATAGAAAATGCAACACTTCCACTGCCGTTTCCACTGTAAGCACCTTCGTTCTCATGAATGGCGGCTGTGTATCCAGTTCTGATAACACATCCACCCCCCTGCCCACACACACACACACACGTCTTGGGGTAATTTGGGGTATCTTGGGGTTATCCCAGGTTATCTTGAGTATCCTAGGGTACATTGTGTTATTTTGGGGTATCCTGGAATACACCCAGGTATTTTGGGGTGTCCTGGGATGTCCTGGGGTACACCTGGGTATTTGTGGGTATCTTGGGGTATCCCGGGGTACACCTGGGTATTTGGGGGGGTCCTGGGGTACACCTGGGTATTTGGGGTATCCTAGTGTGTCCTGGGGTACACCTGGGTATTTGGAGGTATCCTAGTGTGTCCTGGGGTACATCTGGGTATTTGGAGGTATCCGGGGGTACACCTGGGTATTTGGGGGTGTCCGGGGATGTCCTACCTCCTTCTGCTCCAGCTGCAGGGAGTCCTTGATGAGTTCCCTGAGCGCGGTCAGCTGCTTCTTCTCCTCGTCTTGACTCTGCTTGATCTGGGGATGGAGCAGATCAGACATGAAGCAACACCTTGCTACTCCCTCAGCCCACCTTCTCCTCCAGCTCTACCTTCTGTTAGGACACACTTTCTCCTCCACCTTCTGTTAAGACAAAACTTCTCCTCCACCTCTACCTTCTGTTAAGACACATCTTCTCTTGCACTACCATTCTGTACAAACCTTACTTTGTGATCCCTTATTGTTATCGCTTATTGCAAAAGTTTACCCATTTTTTAGTTTTCCTCTTTAAAACAGTTACATTCAAAACCTGATATGCAAAAAGAAGGAATCAGATACAAGGTTTATGTAAAGGTAAACCGTAGCAGTATTCAGACTAAATATTTTGCAACAAATTGGACTCGCAGCAAAATCATGTTGTTGTTTAAAGTAGATGAGGGGACTCTTTATGGATTTCTTCCCGCTGTTAGTCTAGCAAGGCAAATGGAAACAGAATCCATAATTAATACCAACATTCCAGGAAGTCATCCATCACTTCCAAGCAATTCCCAAGATGGATGGGTGTTCCTTCTCAAAGATTTCACCTTTTTCAATCTTTTTTTCCCAATCTTATCATACCAAACATTGGCCATGAAGACATTTCAAAAAATCTAGCAGTGATGAAAACAAAAAGTTGTGTAGAAATGTTTCAATTTGTGTGGAGTTTGATTTGGTATCGGTACTAGTTCTGTTCAACTCCTCTCCAGCTATCATGTGTCAGGGACGTCGCGTCCCAAGACCACTGAGTCCCCGGCTTTATGCCAGCGCAGCAGGCCTGCACCAGACAGACAGACATGCAGACAGACAGACAGACAGACAGATGCAGCAGGCCTGCATCAGGGGGAATGTCCTACACCAGTGGTTCCCACACATTTTTGCAGGGGTGAGCCTCTAAACAACTGTCAAGGTCAACTGAGTACCCGCAGTGATATGGGAGCAACTATTGTTACCCCAAATATACAGTATTTAATTACAGAGCTGCATTTAACAATATAAGAACTAGGGATTTAAATTGACTGTTTGCAGTAAGAGATTGATGCTTACGTTGGACAGATCGGTTGCCAGTTTCTCAATGTACTGCTTCAACTTATCAGCCGTCTTCAGACCATCCTGGAAAAAACTATAAAGACAAGGAGACAAGAATGAGATGCAGAATAGAACAGTGTAGAGCATAGAATATCACATATGATGTATATAAGTAACGTGAATCTAGATACTTTTCTTTATTTTCAATCTAGATGACCATTGCAATTTGTTTACATTCACATCTTGTGCCGTCGAGGAGCTCATATCTCAACATGTTTAGATCCCTTGTGTGCTTGGACATGAAATAAGACTAATTGTCCAAAATATTAAATGAGCGGTTAGTCATCGGAGGTCCGCAGAGCTTACGAGGTCTTAGTTAAATCATGCTGCATTATGGAAATAACTACTTTCTAAAACCCAAATTGTCACACAAGACTATTTTCGAAAATATGCGAGGACTACCTTTGAACTTGAAAATCAAGAATAGGATTCCTCTACATATTGATGACAAATTAAGGCTAACTTGTTTTTAAGTTAGGCTCTTTAAAGCTAGGCAAGGGAATTTTGAGAAACAAGAAAGAGTAAGCTTGATTTTAAAAGTATCCAACTGAAAGAGTCCCACCCCTCCCTTCGGGCATACCTCCAAAGCACTCCCCCAAAACACATGACTAGCTTGCTAGCTTCAGCATTGGTCTACCTAGCCTTGTGGAAGACTCCGGTCATGCCTAATGAGCACACGGGCAGAGCATGCGCATAAAGCCGAGCCGGTAGTGAGACGGACTGGGGCAGAAAGAAAGGATTGGACTGACTTAATACAAGCCTGCGACAACCACAGAGACCGGATTCTTTCTTATTTTTTTCAGAGCATTTGATGAACTGATTGCTTTCAGGATGTAAAGATAATTTAACCAATATAACAAAAAATGCCTCCTAAATAAAATGCATACACCAGCAGTGGCCGTAAAGCAGCTCAAACAGCTGGAAGTGTGTTGGATGGGTGCTAGATGTGGTTCTTACTTGCACTGAGCGTGGTAATATTTGATGAGGTTCTGCAGCAGGTCCACCCCTTTTTTGGTTTTGATCTCATTCACCTTGATGAGGTACTGTTAGACGGAGAAACGAGTCGGGTCTCACTACACACACCAGCTAGCATCATGTAGCTAAGCTAGGGCTAACCCCCTGCAGCTAGCATCATGTAGCTAACATACACCTTAATATAATTTGGCTAAGATACAGGTAAATATCATAAATCCAACATCATGTAGCTAAGGTACAGTTAAACATCATATAGTTCAGATCATGTAGTTAATATACAGCTACATATCAGATTGCTCAAATCCTGCAGCCAAAATACAGCTCATATCATATACCAGTAGCACACAGCTATAACTTCAACATGACAGACATATATACAGTCAGACAGACAGACATGCAGACAGACATGAAGACAGACACAAAGACAAAGACAGGCATAGACACACAGACACACAGAGAGAAAGACAGACAAACAGAAAAAATTGACAGAAAGACAGGCAGACAGACCTCACACATCTGCAGTTGGAACAGTCTCCTCTCCTTCTCCATCTCCTCAGCGATCTCGGCTCCAGTGATCTCTGTACGGATCATACCATGCTGCTTAGCATGTTCCCTCTTCTCCTTCTCTATCTTAGAGCTGAGGGACAGACAGACAGACAGACAGACAGACAGACCAGCAGGTACACAGACAGGTGGGAAGACCAATCAGCAGACACACAGACAGGCAGGCAGGCAGGTAGACAGACCAACAGACAGAGAGAGAGGCACAGAGATAGACAGACAGAGAGATAGAGAAACAGACAGATAGACAGAGAGATAGACAAACAGCACAGCAGATAGACAGACAGGAAGATAGAGAGACAGACAAGGCCGACAGTGCAGACAAACAGTAAGCCCAACCAGCAGACACACAGATGGAAAGACCAATCAGCAGACAGACAGACAGGGAGACAGGGAGAGAGAGGCAGGGGACAGAGGGACAGACAGACAGACAGACAGACAGACAGACAGACAGACAGACAGACAGATAAAAATATGTTACATTAGCACATGGTTACCACTCAACCAGAAATAATACAACAAAGCTGCTTTACAAACAAAAAGTAAACAGACAACTTACAACTTGGTCTCATAGTCCTTCCAGGCCTTGTCAAAGGGTTTCTTGATGTCCTGGAGGCCAGAAAGTAAAATGTTACTGTCTGCGTTCCACTTGTGTTGACAAAAGGGGATTGAATACACCTTATTGGACATTAACTTACTTTAATTGAATAATCAAATCTAAAATAATCTATCCCCACAACGCCACATTTTATAGTAAAGGCTTTACAGAGCAAAATGTAAGAGATAAGTTAACAGTTGTACCTAGTCCGACATAATCTAACGTGAGATAATGTAATCTAATGTGATATAATCTAATGCAATATAATCTAATGTGATATCCTCTAATATGATATCATCTAATGTGATATAATCCAGGATGCTCTTACCCCTTTCACACCCTTCAGGTCTCCCTTCAACAGAGAATCCAAGGAGAAGACGACATTATGACTGAGACTCTGCAGCTACATGGGAGACGGGAGGAGGAGAGAGGAGAGGAGGAGGGGAGAGGAGAGGAGAGGAAAGAGAAGGGTTGGTAAAGAGTGGGGAGGAGAGGAGAGGGGATGGTAGGGAGAGAAGATGGGAGGAGAGAACGGGATATAATAGGAGAGAAGAGATAGGAGAAGATAGAAGACCATTTATAAATTATTAATAAACAAGTGACTTTTTAGCTTTTGTGTAAAACAGGCCTAATGGCAGAGATGGACTAAAAGATAGATTTTACACTATATTAAATGCATTAGTCCAACTACAATCAATACATTTAATGTTGAGGAAAAGCACTATCTGTACAGGATGCAGAAGCTGGGGCACTCAGGTCTAAGATAAGGTCAATGCTGCAATCTTTCATAAAGCATATATAATACATATAATGGCATTTTTAATATAGGGCAGAGGTGGGGTAAGAAGAGCCAGTGGGTAAGTTGACCCACCCCCTGTATTTAGGCAACCGTACACATTTGTTGTCATTTGACCAACAATTCAGGAAGCACACATAATTTATGTCTGGCTGTGATAGAATCTGTGATAGATGGTACGTGGTAAAGTTGCAGGTACGTTTTTTTCACAATGCTTGTCAAAGTAGGTTGTTAACATATCAGGTATAATGACTGCTATGTCAAAGCAAATGTATCCACGCGTAAAAATATCATACATGTTGGTGATTTTGCCAAGCTATAAAACCATGGGAATTATTTAGCCTGAATTTTTAATCCAGGCAGTTTTTTCCAAAATCATGGCTGCGGAGCAAGGTGAGCCACAAGCTGTTACATAAAACAAATAAATACGACTTTTTGGAGAAGGAAAATGCATTCAACTTGAAAAAGTAAATTGATCCATTTACCATAATTTCACAGACCTATGTAATAGATGCATTGTTATCATTTTAATTGACAGGGGACATTCTAAATTAAAGGTAGATATCTTCATTTGACTTCTGTCTTATTTTTCCTTGCCTAGAGGACAACATGAGTAGAAATTGGCTCATCTTACCCCACACTCCCTGTAGGGTAATTCAGAACTGATTTGAGAACAGGATTCAGGCTTGATTCCCATCCCCTGCGTGTGTGCATGTGTGTGTGCGGGTTTGTTTAAGCATGTGTACGCGTGCAAAATCGGGAATGAAACATGTTCTTGACACTTGGTTTATATGATGTCATATTACATAAGTCATTGTGTGATCTTTGTTCCATCTTGTTGCTAACCGCTATCTGGGTGTTACCCCATCCCGCTAACGTTTAGAACCAAGATGGTCGCTTAGAACCAGAGGAGGGGGACACACCAGGTTTTTGAGGAGCACTGACAGCTCCTTGATGAGGCCTGAGAAGGTGATGAAGGCGGTCCCCAGGTCAACATTGTCCCGGCTCATGAAGTTTCCGCCAAACTTATCCAGAGCCTGGCTGTAGTTCTCCTCGTTCTGGATGTGGTCTGCGTGAAAACAACACACAGACAAGAGACATTAGCCCCGATGCTAGGAGAAAGAAAGACACTGTACAGCAATTAGACAGGGCATGTTAGTGCTGCCGGTGAAGAAAAACATGTAGACGGCATCCTAGCTCCAACACTTAGGAGACAAATGTAGATTGCACTGACACATACAACAAATGTATCTCACAATACTGAAGCAATAGGGAATGACGAGTAGTACCTTGGCCAGAGTTGTAGACAGCTTTCACTGACTTCTTGACCTTCTGTAGGGCAGTCCGGTCCTGGTCTAAAGCCTAACGCAAGGAGAGAGAGAGAGAGAGAGAGATACCAGTCCGGTTTAGGGTTCAAACCGAAACAACTGATAGATAATACGCACATTGTTGTTGTAATGTCACAGTTAGTCTCACAGCCCTTTGTCACAGTTAGTCTCACAGCCCTTTATCACAGTTAGTCTCAAAGCCCTTTATCACAGTTAGTCTCAAAGCCCTTTATCACAGTTAGTCTCAAAGGTCTTTATCACAGTTAGTCTCACAGCCCTTTATCACAGTTAGTCTCAAAGTCCTTTATCACAGTTAGTCTCAAAGCCTTTTATCACAGTTACAGTCTCAAAGCCCTTTATCACAGTTAGTCTCACAGCCCTTCATCACAGTTAGTCTCACAGCCCTTTATCACAGTTAGTCTCAAAGGTCTTTATCACAGTTAGTCTCACAGCCCTTTATCACAGTTAGTCTCAAAGTCCTTTATCACAGTTAGTCTCAAAGCCTTTTATCACAGTTACAGTCTCAAAGCCCTTTATCACAGTTAGTCTCACAGCCCTTCATCACAGTTAGTCTCACAGCCCTTTATCACAGTTAGTCTCAAAGCCCTTTATCACAGTTAGTCTTAAAGCCCTTTATCACAGTTAGTCTTAAAGCCCTTTATCACAGTTAGTCTTAAAGCCCTTTATCACACTTAGTCTCAAAGCACTTTATCACAGTTAGTCTCAAAGCCCTTTATCACAGTTATTCTTAAAGCCCTTTATCACAGTTAGTCTCAAAGTCCTTTATCACAGTTAGTCTCAAAGCCATTTATCACAGTTACAGCCTCAAAGACCTTCATCAGTTACTGTCTCAAATACCTTTACCACAGTTAGTATGTCCTTTATCACATTTATATGGCCTTGTATCACAGTTAGTAGTATGTCCTTCATCAGAGCAATAGTCTCAAATACCTGTATCACAATAAGTAGGACTTTATACCAGTTATAGTCTGTAAAACTCCCAAACACACAGCAAGAAAAGGAAGACAACTTTAGATGATAATATCAGAGGGACTTTCTAGAATGACTAGGCGTGTAAGATGGACATAATGTGAAGGTAACAAGCAAAGACGATGGCAATGAGACAGAACAGCAGGAAGAAGGGAGAAACCAGGACAAGGCAGGAGGACCCAGATACAGACATTTATAGCATCTGTCTTCGACCCACAGTGGTGTTTTGGGCCAGACGCGGTCGGTATAGCTTGGACTGCAGTAATTAAGATGTTACTGGGCAGAAAAAAACACCAGACTAAACTCAACAACAATGCGTCCTTGAGCCTCGTAAACAGATCAATGCCACGCCACACACCGATCATCACTTGAGTTGTTCTCACCCAACCAACTGACTTTGGCTCCATTCAGGTCAGTCTTCCCAAATAGAAATACAAAATAGGAATTTCACTGTGATAGCATCAGGTGGTGTTTCAGGATTCTAATAATGTTCAGAAAATAAGACACCTGCTGACATCAGGTGAAAGACGCTTCCACTTAGCACCAGATAGCTTACTGGTGACCCTCAAAGGCAAAGCAACACCTTTATCTTTTCCCGTCATGCATCTGCAGCTCCTACTGACTGTAAAGTCAGATGTCGCACTGAGATGTGGCTCTCAAGTCCAAAGCAATAAAGACCCCGAACTCTACAGGTCTCCGTATCAAACCAAATGTGTGACTGACACCCCCAAAACCCACAAGCAAAACCGCCGAGAATTTGCCCACAATTAAGACTTATTAGACTTATTTAAACCTCATACTTGATTAGTTATAAACAGATACTATAGCTCCAGCTTATGTGAAGCTGTAGTCAATATAAAGTAACTATAATTTATATTGTACACCGCGGCGAACTGAACATAGATCAAATCATCTTGTACGGACATGAGGAAGAGCGGCCTGCAGAGCAGCATCCCAGCCTCAGCCTCCCAGCACAACAATAGACCAACGGACTGGAACTAGCCCGTATCTCCAATGCCTCTTCGTGGAAAGATGCGATGTGCAGTCTGAGATCGATAGGCCCAGGGACCTTTACCGCAGACCGCTATCACACCACAGGGAGAGGTCGTAGAAACATTCTCTCAATCTCGAGGAACAGCTAGTAATTCAATTTAACCTGTTTTTTTTTTTTTGTGGTCTTTCGTCGGCGCTGACTAAAAACAAGACAGGCGGGCCTCACCTCCTCCAACACGGTGACGGTGTTTCTGCAGCTCTGCAGGCGTGTGGTGAAGCTGGACGTGGTGGGGGAATTGTAGTCCTCTGTGGTCTCCGACAGGAACTCGCATACCGAGATCTGATCCGGCATCCTTCAACGGCGGAGTTGGTCCCGGGCGGGAGGAGAGAAAACCGGTAGAAGATACAAGTAGCGGTCGGGGAGAGAGCGGATTGCATATATCACATGAAACTGAGAAAAAAGCGGAGATCCGCTGGGCCAGAGGTGTGTGTTTCGGGGCAAAAGGCGGCCGGTGACAGCAGTCAAAATAGCTGAATTCCTGCGAGCCCGCCCTTCTCTGTGCGCTAATTACGTTCTCAGCTGTAAAAACAACGGTTCGGTTGTCTCCAAACGGTGCGGACCGGAGATAAATGTCCTCATCACGTCGCCAGGGCGGACGTGCAATTATCTATGGCTCGACGGGTGAAACGGTACAAAACCAGGCGAAGTGTTTTGTAAGTGATGATTCAGCCGCTGTGCCGCCTTCCCTCTCTGCCTATCCCCCTAGTGTCTTCTTCTCCTCCGGCTGTCTGCTGCTCGCACACACACACGCACGCACGCTCTTCTTTGCGCAGACGAGGGGAGAAACAAGGCCGTGCGCATGCGTCCGTCCCCCCGTCCCCCCTCCTCTCTGGTGAATCCATAAAGGATATGCTGCAGCCCATCCATTCCGTTATTCCGTCTATAGAAAGTGTAGAGGATTTAAAGGAATCTGCGTCCGCTTTGTGTTTGTTTGGTTCAACGACAAAAAGCTGTATTTTTTTAATGGAATTAGAACCCGTATGCAATTTGCTATGATATCTGAGCAATTTAAATATACTAACGTCATTAATGAAAGAAAGAGAATGCATTCATTAATGTGAAACAGGTTAACGATGACGTCACGTTTCGATTACATTAACGGTGATATCGCCTATACGTTACAACAGCGTGGCCTACTGGTGGTGTTTGGTATTGTATTCCGAACCCTTTTTATCTTAGGGGAAGGTTATAAGTGGGACGTACATGGATTGCCTATTGTGTTGGGTATGTAACATACAGTTTAATCATGTGTGTGCATCAATAGTGAGAGGTTTGTGGAATTCAAATGCCTTAACGGCGTTATTAACTTACCGGCTCCAGAGGGAGTCTCGGGAGGGGAAGCTGGAGAGTCGGGAAGAAGACGCTCTCATCTCGGCATATTGGCTCACTATCAGTCCCTGAAATGTCCAGTAGGGGAGAAATCTTCAAACACCACATAATTGGGTAACAAATTATAATCAAAAGAGGAGTTTATTGGGACAATAGGAGCCGACTCAATGATAAAATATATCACTATACCTATACCACGGTTATTACATCCGTTAGGTCTAGATGGCAAATCTGTCCGAGTCCAGAACCAAAGGAATAATACAGCAGCGAGTTACCACAGGGAAAGTTGTGTGGAAAAGGCAAGCCACGCCCAACTCACCAAATAAAGCGCGTTGCTGCAACTGAACCGCTACTTTTTAGACGTTAAACTTTAACTGAGCTGAATGTATCCTTGACTTTTATATCCGAAACTCCTGCATCTTCAGAGTCGTTAAGACCTACATTGCGGCAGCCACTGCCAGTCTTGTTGGCAGTGTGGGCCTATCATACACGGCTGTATAGGTACAATCTGACCGCGAGAATGGGGGAGGCTGTTCTGGATCTGAGCAGCACAGATTCGTCTCAGGGTGGACAGGAAACGGCCAGTGGCCATGTGGGGTGGTGGTTGTGGTGGGTTCGTGTGGGAGGGAATCTCTGAAACGGTGTCCACTTTAACAGAAGGCTCACCGGTTCTGATCATGTCCTCAGACCTCTCGCACTTGTCCTCTAACGTGGGCTCAGACAGTGGTTTATATTGTAGTCAATAAAGTCCATTAAAGTTCAGGAAAGTTTTGATGAGCTGTTCATCAAAACACATTATTTGGGAGTGCAGATTTGGTTGATGGAATGGACCTTTTTATGATCATATATGATACAAAAAAGTTTCACATATACTTATACCATATTATTGAAGGTTAGTTGACTTATTTTCATATTTTCATCATATCTCATATTTTTTATGAAATTGTATCGATAGTATGTGCATCCATATGCACAAATGAAAAAATCACGCTGAATACAATATTATTGAGAACCATTTCAGTGATCAACTCACGATCAGATCTCAAGTGTATGCCCTATGACTGAGGTCCAGTTTGGACGGCCTGTATGTGGAGCATGAATCCACGATGTAGAGACGATGCTCCCTTTAATCCTGAAAAAATAAAAGGCCATGTGTCCGTGACAGGTCCATACGAAAGAGGCTGAACCTTTTTACAGTCAGTCCCACGAGTTTGGCCAAGACAGTGAGCAGCGATTAGTGGCTTTGGAGTAAAGCAAAAAGAGAGAAAACTACTTTTCCCAGCAGCGCATTAAACCGGTGAGACGTCCGGTCCGACCAGCAACCCGGAAGTGTGAACTGCGAAGTGGAAGCCAGAAATATTTTGCCAGCTGGCTAACGTCAACTACAATGTGGTTTCTAACACTAACAGTAAGATTGTTTGATCATTTATTTGTTTCGAAAAACCATTACAAATCGGATGGTTTCGCATCGTGACACCGACGAGTATAGTAGATGAGGGATTTCTTCTGCGATGGTGAAGCAACACCAGCAGTCGGACTGGAGTCGAACTCGCTAACCAGGTTGTTGAAACTGGTCCAAACTACGCGATATACAAACCTTTCCGTCCAGTCAACACGTGTTTTTATTGAAGCTTTTTAGTGGGCAGATATATTTTGCACATTGATATAGAAGTGACGATTGCCTTCCCGTGTGCAAGCAGAATTTATAAAGCGACAATATGTTTCTATGTTAAGTGTCGCGTCAGCTGAAAGCTTTACTTAAATAACAAGAGGAGCATTGACCCTACAGGTTAGAATAATGGACGCTATCCTTCTTGGATGGGAAACCAAACACACCAACCCTTTGGCGTATAAACTACCGAACGAGACCTTCTATTATGATGAGTAACCTCAGTTTACTTCCCCGTTAAAATGATGCATCTTGTGTCATCGTGTCTTTTTATGAGTCATCAGTTACAGGTGCATCGCCGGCTCTACCAAACTCCTCCTGAGACTATCATATATGTCGGGCAAAACATCCCTCGTGTGTATGTTTTAATGTCTTATTTTTTATTACAAGGATCTCCTAGTTATAACACGATTGCAGATTTATTCTGAAGTACAGCGGGTTGAAAATTTGACTACCAGCTTACCTGCTGGACTGTAGAACGATAACGCCTGACGCCAGCCAAACTGATAACCGTTGTCTTCATTCTTGTTCTACCAGTGCCCGTCTGTGCATTTTGACAGATGGAGACGTTTTGGTTCTGATAGTGATGCAACTGTTTGACAAATGGTGATGTTATGACGATTAAGTCATGGTTCTGATGGTGATGGCATGGTTCTGATGGTGATGTCATGGTGATGTCGTGATTGTGACGGTGATGTCGTGTTTTTGTTGGTGATGTCGTAGTGGCGGTAATGATCTGGTTGTGATGCTGATGCTCTTGAAGTTTCGCTGTGATGCCGGTGTTGACATGATGGTGTTGATGCTGGTGGGGATATGGTGGTGTTGCTGTGGATGCTGATGGTGAAATGATGGTGTTACAGCTGATGCTGGTGGGGATATGGTGGTGGTGATATGTATGTTTGTGTGCCTGCTGGTAGTGATATGTGTTGGTGGGGACATGATGGTACTGGTGTTGCTATGATGGTGCTGGTGGTGACATGATGGTGTTGGTGGTGATATGAAAGTGTTGGCTGGTTTATGAGAGTGATATGATGGTGTTGGTGGTGTTATGATGGTGTAATTATGGTGATATGATGATGTTGGTGGTGACATGATGGTGCTGGGGGTGATATGATGATGGTGATATGATGGGTTTGATGGTGATATGATGGTGTTATTATGGTGATATGATGGTGTTGGTGGTGATATGATGGTGTTGGGGGTGATATGATGATGGTGATATGATGGTGTTGGGGGTGATATGATGATGGTGTTGGGGTTGATATGATGTTGGAGACATGATGGTGATATGATGGTGTTGGGGGTGGTTTGATGTTGGAGACATGATGGTGATATGATGGTGTTGGGGGTGATTTGATGGTGGAGACATGATGGTGATATGATGGTGTTGGGGGTGGTTTGATGGTGGAGACATGATGGTGATATGATGGTGTTGGGGGTGATTTGATGGTGGAGACATGATGGTGATATGATGGTGTTGGGGGTGATGTGATGGTGGAGACATGATGGTGATATGATGGTGTTGGGGGTGATTTGATGGTGGAGACATGATGGTGATATGATGGTGTAGGGGGTGATTTGATGGTGGAGACATGATGGTGATATGATGGGGTTGGTGGTGATATGATGATGGTGTTGGGGGTGATATGATGGTGTTGGTGGTGATATGATGGTGGAGACATGATGGTGATATGATGGTGGAGACATGATGGTGATATGATGGTGTCGTACCCTGCAGCTGCTGAGCCCTGCGTTGCCTTAGTGCCAGAGCCCGCGTCCCCGGGGGCCCGCCGCCATGGCGCTCATCGAGGGGGTGGGAGATGAGGTCACCCTGCTGTTTGGGCTCCTGCTGGTCCTGATGGTGCTGGTCCTGGCCTGGGCCTCCACCCACACCGCTGAAACCGCAGAGAGCATCTTCAGCCCCCCCACCGCTGCCAGCGCCAGCTCCTCTCTGGAACAGCACGCCGCCCTTGCCACCACCGCCACCACCGTCTCCTCCGACGCTGGCTCACAGACTCTGGCCCCGCCTCCCGGAGAGGAGGGCAAGACGGACGGCGTGGAGGGGGATAGGAGTGCGGGAGGGGGAAATGGCGGAGAAGGAGGAGGAGCAGATGCCGCCGGAGAGGGGGATGAGGCGGGGGAGGACGGAGGAGAGAGGAGCGTGTTGGGAGACGGGCTGAGGCGTAGAGAGGCAGTCGCCACACCAGAGGCAGGCGGGGAGGGCCAAGGGCAGAGGAACATGGTGGTCCGCCTGAAGTTCCTCAACGACACGGAGAGGCTGGCCCAAGTTGAGCCCCAGGACACTATCGGATACATCAAACGGTACCGCAGCCACTCTACACACTGTACCCTGCTGTACTCGCGCTACTAAACTCTCTAATGCAATACTATACGCTGTAATACAATAGTATTCACTGCAGCATTCAGTTGCTCTCTAATGCAATACTAGACCCTGCAGTACTCACACCGCTATTCTCTAATGCAAAGCTATTCCCTGCAGTACTCACAATAATATACTCTCTAATGCAATACCAGAGCCTGCAGTACTCGCACCACTATTCTCTCCAATACAATACTGTAACCTGCAGTACACACTACTATGCTCTCTATTGCAATACTATACTGCTATACAATACTATACTCTAATACAATACTATAATATTTTATACAATATAGAATACTATATAATACATTATGTTTTATACTAGTGTATAAAACAATACTATACCCTTCAATAAAAATATTATACCATCTACATTACACTATAATCTGTAGAACTCACACTACTGTACTATCTAATACAATGCTATATTCTGCAGTATTCTCATTTCAAATAATGTAGTCTGTGATCCTCTCACTTCAAATAGTCTAGCCTCCAATCTTCTTCCCTCATTTAAAGTCTCCTCTGCTATCCTCTCTGAGGCCGGACTCAGTTGTCCTCCCCTTGTCTTCGTCTCCAGGCTCCCTCTTGTTCACCTCCCCTTTAACTTCCCTAGTTTCCCAGCAACAAGGAAATGCCCAGGCAGACAGGATAAGCAAAGATTGTTGCAAACTAGATAACTCCAGTTTGTGATTAGGGTCTTTAGAGATACAACTTTGTTTTTATTATAACATTTAGTCACTTAGCAGAAGCTGTTATCTAGAGCATCGCCAAGTGATTGACTAACAATTGAATTTGGAATAAACACTTGTCACAGAGGTGTCGCCTGAGGACAAACACCGGCGTCGCTCACAGGTAGGAACTAAGCTCGTGAGGATGGCACAAATTGAACGTGGACCACATAGGCATATATACAGTTGTCTTCACTAGTTTAGACAACTACCTGTGCCCTGGTGCATACAAGCAGACCCATAATTAGTGTGTTAGGAGCCACACCTGTGTTTCTCTTAACGTGACGCCTCTGTGAAAAAGGGTCTCTTGAACAAGGATCGACCTGACCGCCATTTCCCCCCCTCCCCCTCCCCCACCAGGACATACTTCGCGGGCCAGGAGCACCAGGTGCGGCTCATCTACCAGGGCCAGCTGCTGCAGAACGACGCCCAGACGCTGGCCTCCCTCAACCTGGCCCACAACTGCGTGCTCCACTGCCACATCTCCCAGCATGCAGCGCGCAGCACGCCGGTGGGAGCCCCCCCCACCCACCAGGTTCAGGTGGCGCTCAACGTGGGCAGCCTGATGGTGCCCCTGTTCCTGCTCATGCTGTCGGTGCTGTGGTACTGCCAGATCCAGTACCGGCACTTCTTCACCGCGCCCGCCACCGCCTCCCTGGTGGGTGTCACCATCTTCTTCAGCCTGGTGGCGTTCAGCGTCTACCGCCGCTGAAGGCCACACCCCCTCCCTCCCTTAAAGACGTGCCCATCCCCATGAAGTCACATGCCTTCTCCTTCCCTCAAGCCTCGCCCCCTCCCTCAAGCCCCACCCACATAACAGGCTCCTCCACATCAAGCTACACCCCAGGCTCCATGAAGCCACGCCCCCTACCTGCTCTCAGCCAATGCCTCCCGCAATTCTCTCGCGCTAGCTAGCTAGGCTGCTTTCTACTTTGCTATAAATGCATCTTTGCCTGTTTGCCGTAATGCAGAAGAACGCACGCAGGAGCGGCTGCGCTATGACCCAAACCAACTTCCTGTATCCTGACCTTAGCCCCGCCTCCGCAGCCCCACACCTCTGACCTTGTGGACCTCTGAGCTCCAGAGAGAAAGACTGCTCCGGCTTGCCGTTAAGAGTCTGCTTGCCCCCCCCCCCCCCTATTTGCTACGCTGGACGGTATTCGAGGGGAGACGTTGCCGTGACGACTGAGCTGGAGAGATTAGCGTTTTTGTTTGGTTTATTTAGATGATTACAGTTGACTCATGGTGCCTGGTGTCGCTGCCTGTGTCGTCCAGCCCAGACCGGGCTGGCATGTAAGCACAGGAGCATTTCTGTCTGTCTTTCTGTCCATCAGTCTGCTCACTAATTGATGAACACCCCCGCACACCCCTCTCCACAACTCCCCTGTCTGTCTCTCTCTCTCTCTCTCTCATTGATACTAGGATAATCTACAGAGGGACTGTTTGTCTGCCATTATGGAAGTGTAAAATCTTTAGTGTAAAATAACACTTTTGAAGAAAAATTAGTTATATTAAATATTTCTTTTATTTATACTTGTCGTCTTTGCTTTTTTGTCATGTAACCGCCAAACATTGGATATTTTCCAAATAGAAACAAATAATCGAGGAGTGTTTGATTATAGCATGGTGGTTGACTGGGACCGGTTGTGCCTACTCTCCCAGAATCCCATGGGGCGGGAAGTCGTCGTTTAGTGACATCACACGTGCGCGGGTTCACCCGTGGACTGTAATTGATAGGGTTAGTCTAACCAGTGGACTGTACCAAAAACATCCAGGGGAACACTCCCACTGGTGGTACCACTTTGGGGCAGAGGTCAGCTGCAGGTCCGAGCACAGCACTCTGTAGTATATAAGACAATAATAGTTTGTTTCATCAATAGCATAATGAGGTGTAGAATTACAAATTAAAAGTCTGTACATCCCTGGTAGTGGATACTCCCTGTTGGAAGGCCATTTTGGGTCTCTTCCCAATTGTCAACAGACCAGCGCCTACGGGCGCTCCTACTAAACACACGTTATGCGTAATGGGCAAAGTCTATTCGACCTTCAGCAGACGCTTTTATCCAAAGTGACTTACATGGAGGGGATCGCGAATGTCTTTCCGTGCTGGTGCAGCCAACCTATAATCAAGCAGAAAAGAATCGACCATTAAAAACATTCATAACTTGTAGAAATTTTTTTTGAAATTTTTCGCTCAAATTCCTTATTTTTTTAACGTTCGTTGTAGAAATATAATACTGGCTAGTAAAGCTTGAGGCATTGAAACTAAACTGCTTGTAGAACCTACAAGCAGTTTATGTTGACGAACCTGCCCGTTGTGAGGTAGAAGTAGGTCCTACTGTGGTATATGTGGTCGCCACAGGGTGGCAGTGCAGTCCAAACAGTCTAATAGTTGACGGGTTATTATCTTAGATCCATAAAGGGCACAGTTTGGGTCAATAATCAATTGACAAAAGTGTAAATGCTGTGTATAAAATTGACTGGTAAAGTCAGAGTGTGTGCGTGTCTGTCTGTGTGTTTTTTAACACGTTTAATTTGTTAAAAAGTGTATGTTTGGCCGACAAGTGTGTGACTTAAATGTGAAAGGAAAAGGTATTTTCACAACACCTGTGTGACCGCAGGTTTCATGGATCAGAGGGTAAAAAAAAAAAACCCTATGACACTTATAGCTTCTGGTTTCTGAGATTCAAACGATAGCTAAACACATTATGTTCACATGGGGGCTGTTCTTGGGGGGCCTCAAAATCATTGGAAGTAGGATATGAACATAATCAATATGCATCTCTCTTTCTATATATCTATATGGATGTGTGTGTGTGTTTCATTTAGCTGTGTGTGTGTGTGTGTGTGTGTTTGTGTGTGTGTGTGTGTGTGTGTGTGTGTGTGTGTGTGTGTGTGTGTGTGCGTGTGTGAAGGTATGAAAGTGTGCATGTGTGTGTTGTAAACAATCTGATAGCTGTAACGGGAAGTGGATCACTGTGTGGTTTCGTCTCCTCCAGTTCTGAGTACACCGTGCCACACCACAGCTCAGCAGAC
Source organism: Pollachius pollachius (assembly GCF_949987615.1). Taxonomy (NCBI): domain Eukaryota; kingdom Metazoa; phylum Chordata; class Actinopteri; order Gadiformes; family Gadidae; genus Pollachius; species Pollachius pollachius. The sequence continues at coordinate 14,117,759 of NC_136947.1, read as the reverse complement.
ACGCCACCAACCACAACAAGGGGATCAAAACTCCTTCCAGTTAACCCTGTGTTATCTTAGAGACCTTGAACCTAGACCCCCGTCTGGACCGTAGTCCTCCCCCCTAGACCCCAGTCTGGACCGTAGTCCTCCCCCCTAGACCCCAGTCTGGACCGTAGTCCTCCCCCCTAGACCCCAGTCTGGACAATAGTCTTCCCCCCTAGACCCCAGTCTGGACCGTAGTCCTCCCCCCTAGACCCCAATCTGGACCGTAGTCCTCCCCCCTAGACCCCAGTCTGGACCGTAGTCCTCCCCCCTAGACCCCAATCTGGACCGTAGTCCTCCCCCCTAGACCCCAGTCTGGACCGTAGTCCTCCCCCCTAGACCCCAGTCTGGACCGTAGTCCTCCCCCCTAGACCCCATTCTGGACCATAGTCCTCCCCCCTAGACCCCAGTCTGGACCGTAGTCCTCCCCCCTAGACCCCAGTCTGGACCGTAGTCCTCCCCCCTAGACCCCAGTCTGGACCATAGTCCTCCCCCCTAGACCCCAGTCTGGAACGTAGTCCTCCCCCCTAGACCCCAGTCTGGACCGTAGTCCTCCCCCCTAGACCCCAGTCTGGACCGTAGTCCTCCCCCCTAGACCCCAGTCTGGACCGTAGTCCTCCCCCCTAGACCCCAGTCTGGACCATAGTCCTCCCCCCTAGACCCAAGTCTGGAACATAGTCCTCCCCCCTAGACCCCAGTCTGGACTGTAGTCCTCCCCCCTAGACCCCAGTCTGGACCGTAGTCCTCCCCCCTAGACCCCAGTCTGGACCGTAGTCCTCCCCCCTAGACCCCAGTCTGGACCATAGTCCTCCCCCCTAGACCCCAGTCTGGACCATAGTCCTCCCCCCTAGACCCCAGTCTGGACCGTAGAGCTCCAGACCTGCCTCAAGGTCAATTCCACTGTGGTATAAGCATGAATTGTGTTTTGTTTTTAAACACGGCAGTACCATTGAAGAATATGGAATCGTGTCACCTTTTAAAAAAATCTTTTATTCTCAGATCATCAAACTTTTTGAACAAAAAAGGTTTGGTTTTGTTTGGCTTTGTACAAGTGGCAGCATTCAGATATTATGGGATACGTCTTGACACAGCCTACATTCATATGTACATTTACATTTTGGAACCTAAAAGACACTTTTAAGTAATACATAGACCCTTTCATGTTTTTAGATGTCCAGCAATATATACATAATGAACCTAAAACACTAGAGACTTTGAGAACCAAGATGAGTTCACAACTAAACAGAGCGGGACCAGAGGTTCCTCTATTCGTCTATCCCAATTTGACCATGTCCACAGTCACACAAACAACAGTGTCAGTGTTAACCTGCACCAGAGAAGCCTGTCGCTGAATAGACTATGTTGGCCCGGAGGTCAAGAGAGAAGGGGACTGTCCTGAAAGGGTTTAAAGTGACAGAGTGTGGGTGTTGTCCGGGTCCGATGGCATGGAGGCCCGCGACAGAGGGGCTTTATTGCTGAGGTTACTGAGTGGACGCGTGGGCGGCCAACACCGGTACGCCTGGAGAACCCTCACCATGTCCTTCTGGAACCGCACCCCCACAAAGGCGTAGAGGAAGGGATTGATGCACGCATGCACATAGGCCAGGCTCTTCAGGACCTGCCCCACGATGTCAAGGCGCTTGATCTGGTCGCAGTTGGCCATGGTCACGTTGTTGGCCAGTGTGGCCTCCAGCATCAGGCTGCAGTTGTACGGCATCTTGGAGAGGACAAACACCGCCACCACCACCAGGATGACGCGCATGGCCTTGTGCTTGCCAAAGTTGCGGGCCTTCAGAAGAGTGTAGACGATCATGGAGTAACAGAACACCATGATGATGAAGGGCAGGCAGAAACCCATAATAATCTGAACAGCCAGTACCAGGACCTTGATTCTGTTCTCATTCCCTCCAGGGAACACCATCCTGCAGAACTTTGTGTCCTCATATTTCTTGATGTTGGAGAAGATAAACTCTGGGAGGGCCAGGAGCAGAGCCAGCAGCCACACAACACCGCAAACCAGCTTGCTGTAGCAGAGCCGCTGGCTTTTGGAGTTCTGTGCGCTGGTCGTCTTTACGATCACCACGTAGCGGTCTGCGCTGATGCAGGTGAGCAGCATTGTGCTGCTGAACAGGTTGATCTTGTACAGGGCTGAGTTGACCCTGCAGAGGCCCAGGCCGAAGGTCCAACCCTGTCCAGCCTCTGTCGCCCAGAGGGGCAGCGTGCCCAGGAAGAGCAGGTCGGCCACAGCCAGATTCAGTAGGTACACGTCCGTCATGGTCTTTAGACGCTGGCGGAGGTGAAGGAAGGTCCACACCACCATCAGGTTGCCAAGCCCACCCACCACGGCGATGGTCCAGTAGAGGGGGGGTTCATACTGGGCTCTAAAGACTCTGGCGGCGAAGCGGTCACAGTAAATCTCTGAGTAATCCCAGTCTTCGTCTGTTGTAGTGATGGAGGCATAGTCCATGGTTGATGTCACCATGGACGTATAGTCCAGAGTAGAAGAATCCTGGGGAAACAGGAATAACACAGACTGCCGTTTAAAATCATCCAGACAAAGAGATAATCAGATGGTAAAGAGTGGAGACACTGGGACAGGTTAGTGTAGTGGCTAGTTACTTCTAGGAACAAAAAAAAAGGTACTGGGTTAGATTTCCATGGCTTGCAATATACCAGTAATCATCTAGAGCCTAACCCCTTCATGTGAATTTAAAAAGTGACCGCTCTTAGCAAACATTTACTAAGGGGTATCAATAAGAAATCATTTGGTTTCCTACCTGGATCGCCCAAACTGTGCTCATTTCAGCAGTTGATGTCATCTTTGAAGAAAGATGTGAACAAGCTCGGAGTGAGGGGGGATACCCAAAGATATTTTGATATTTCCACTTTACAAAACAAAAATGCAATTAAGTCACAAAGTGCATCCTCTTATCAATGTCCTTGATTAGGCTTTCATGCAGAGTGTGAGTGAATAAGCACATGAATAATGACAGTAAAGTTGGACCAAAACATTACTATTGCACCAATAATATGTATTGTTTTTATATATTATATATAAATGTGAACATATAAAGGGTACACTTACGTTTGAGCTGAGCAGGCATATGTCAGAAGTAGAGTTTGCGGTGTGTGATACTCGTGTTGCTGACTTAGAGAAGTCTGAGAGTCTAAAGTCTGAGGGTAGACTGGGGAGGGAACTGTGGTTATACACTAAGGTGACGTTGTGGGTGGAAGACAAAAGTAGAAGTATCTCACGCTACCTGCCCCCCTTCAGACTCTGACGTATCACTACTGTGATTTAGTAATTTAGCCATAGTAGCACTTTGGCCCTAGGGGCCTCACAGGGTCTGTAAGCAGCATGGAGGGGGCTAGGCATCCTGCTCAAGGACGCCTGTTAGGTAGAAGGGGTGATTGGGGTTTGAACCCAGACCTTTTTAAGGCCATCTGCCCTTTTCCTCTAGAGCATCTTCTTATGCTATTCTCCTATTTCTTTTTTTGCATATTCTCTTCATCGTCTTAAAACATATTATTTATCTTTGACATATTCTATATCTTCTTGCTCATGCTTCAATGATCTATGATCGTGTTTAACTTATGTGTCATTTGATCTATCTTCAACATATTCTGTATCTTCAACGATTTATATTAACTATCTTCAGCATATTATATTATGTATCTTCAACACAATATATTATGTATCTTCAGCGTATAATTTTTTGTATCTTCAGCATATTATATTTTGTATCTTCAACATTGACAGTGTGCCAACAGTAGCTGTGTTCGAAATCGTTCCCTATTCACTCACTCACTATTTCCTATATAGTGTTCCCTATATAGTGTTCGACACTACGCTGAACATTTCTAAGAGTAACATGTAGGGAACATCGTATGTTCACTCAAATTTGGGGTATTTTATGTCCACTGTATAGTGAATGAAATAAACCACTGAGAATTCGGACACCACTACAAAATGGCGAGCACCCTATAGTGCAATATATCTGTGATAGGGAACGATTTCACAAGCGAGTGTGTACCTGATGACGTACAACGACCAAACCAGCTCCACAGGTGCTCTGAGTGAAACTAGGAGGCGGCATCGTGACCTGGGGTGAAGATAAGCTTGTAGATTTTGATAACTTCTCTATATTCAGAGATGAAGGGAACGGTACCTCTCTATTATGTCAGGTTTTTCCTTTGTTTCCTTATTTAAATAACTTCGTGACTGTGTAGGTATATATCATCTAGACGTCACTCTTGCCTGGGCGGTTGCCATGGTGATAAGGTAGACAGTTGACTGGTGGGTTACTATGACGCACCTTCACACTGACACCAAAAAAAAGGGAAGACTTTGGTCTGCGAGCAGGGCAGTGTGGGTTTGTGCGTCTCTGTTGGCAAACAATGTCCCTTTTCAACCACTTCCTGTAGAGAGACCACACGTCCAGCGCGAGTGCATGCTGCCACGCGCAGTTTGGGTAAAACGATGCGAAGCGTGGTCCCAGTCAGATGATTGGCTGTCATCGGGCGGCCCATCATCTGAGAGCATCGTTCGGGCCGGGGTGTCGATTAGCGCTTCAAATATTGCTCATATCTTAGTTGTGTCCGAGTATTTTATATTTTCTGCTTCTTCTGTTATTTACAACAGCCTCTGAATAACGCTATCCTTATTAGGAAGCATTTGGTGCGATCATCTTGTAAATATAACATTTCATTTTGTCAAGCGTCTTTGAGTCTTAGAAAAGCGCTATATACCTCTTATGTATTATTATTATTATTATTATTATTGTTATTATTATTATTAATATTAATAATAACAATAATGATAATAATAAATAACTGTAACATTTTTAACTACGAAAACAAGTCAAACGCATAGTTGTTTATTATTCTTCAACTTCCGCTTTCAACTGTCGTTAGGCTGAGTTCACGGATGGCGTGACTAGACAACTAATGTGGTGGGGAAATACACATGCCAGTTTCACAGAGACAGCCTCACGCAACACCTCGTGACTGCATGCAAAGAGAAATTTATCAGATGTTTTTCACACGTTTTCACTCTTGAGAAACTTTTATTTTAAGACCAGCCAATGGATGAGTGCGCCAACCCTTTGTAGACACTTGGGTAGGCTACGTGCTACTGTGCTAAAGCACACACACACACGCACACACACGCACACACACACACACACACACACACACACACACACACACACACACACACACACACACACACACACTGAAATTAAATCTTTATACATATTATGCATACACTCATATATAGATACATAGATACATGCATACATAGTTATGTGTGTATACCCATCTCTCAGTCTCCATGTGGTGCTGGTGGAGGTACAGAAGGCTGGTATGAAAGAGGCTCTTGGTTCTTCTGCGTCATGGAGCCTTCCTGACAGAGCCTCAGTGCTGAGGCAGCTCTCCCAAAACACAAAGCCCCCTGCAGCCGCTAGAAGGCCCAGCACGGCCACCCCGCTCACAAACACCCCTGCAGAACAAAGAGCTGCCGCTTTCCAGAAGGCCTGGTGACCATAAAGGGCCCGGAGCAGCAGCTCTCTGGCTGTTTACAACACAGGTCGTTGCAGCTTCTTCATCACACCTCCAGCCTCACCACACCATGCCTCTTCCTCGACGACGATCCTCCTTCCTGGGGCAGCCCTCCTCCCCCAGCGCCCCGACTGGCACCAGCGCCGCCGCCGGCAGGATGGGCTTCGCGGCGGGCGGCACCACGGCCCCCCGGGGGGTATTTGTGGGCAGCGCGCCCCACATGGGCGTGGCGTCCTCCGGCCTGGGGACCCGGGTGTCGCGCCGCGCCCTGGGCATCAGCAGCGTGTTCCTGCAGGGCATGCGGAGCAGCGCCGTGGCGGTGGTGCCGCGCGCTGGCGAGCGCGCCCACGCCGGGGCCTCACAGGGCCTCAACGGCTGCCTGATGGAGTACCGGGACAAGGTGCGGGCCCTGGAGCAGCTGAACCAGCAGCTGGAGGAGCAGATCCGCCTGGGCCTGGACCGCAAGGCCTCCAGCGCAGGGTCCTGGGGGGCCCTCAGGAGGGACTGGGAGGACGTCTACAGACAGGTAGGGGAGAGAGACGGGTAGGTGAAGGAACAGACAGGGAGCAGAGAGACAGGTAGGGGAGAGAGACGGGTAGGTGAAGGAACAGACAGGGAGCAGAGAGACGGGTAGGGGAGAGAGACGGGTAGGTGGAGGAACAGACAGGGAGCAGAGGGACGGGTAGGGGAGAGAGACGGGTAGGTGAAGGAACAGACAGGGAGCAGAGAGACGGGTAGGGGAGAGAGACGGGTAGGTGAAGGAACAGACAGGGAGCAGAGGGACGGGTAGGGGAGAGAGACGGGTAGGTGAAGGAACAGACAGGGAGCAGAGAGACGGGTAGGGGAGAGAGACGGGTAGGTGAAGGAACAGACAGGGAGCAGAGAGACGGGTAGGGGAGAGAGACGGGTAGGTGAAGGAACAGACAGGGAGCAGAGGGACGGGTAGGGGAGAGAGACGGGTAGGTGAAGGAACAGACAGGGAGCAGAGAGACAGGTAGGGGAGAGAGACGGGTAGGTGAAGGAACAGACAGGGAGCAGAGAGACAGGTAGGGGAGAGAGACGGGTAGGTGAAGGAACAGACAGGGAGCAGAGAGACAGGTAGGAGAGAGAGAGACGGGTAGGTGAATGAACAAACAGGGAGCAGAGAGACAGGTATGAGAGAGACAGGTAGGTGAATGAACAAACAGGGAGCAGAGATAGGTAAATGAACAGACAGGGAGCAGAGACACAGGTATGAGAGAGAGACGGGTAGGTGAATGAACAGACAGGGAGCAGAGAGACAGGTAGGAGAGAGAGGCAGGTAGGTGAATGAACAAACAGGGAGCAGAGAGGCAGGTAGGTGAATGAACAAACAGGGAGCAGAGATAGGTGAATGAACATACAAGGAGTAGAGAGACGGGTAGGTGAATGAACAGACAGGGAGCAGAGAGACAGGTAGAAGAGAGAGACACGGGTATAGATGAAAAGACAGGGAGCAGGGAGACAGGTTGGTGAATGAAAAAACGGGGCAGAGAGACAGGTTGGAGAGAGACACAGGTAGATAGATGAAGAGACAGGTAGGTGAATGAACAGACAGGAAGCAGAGAGACAGGTAGATGAATGAACAATCAGGGGGCAGAGAGACAGGTAGGAGAGAGAGACACAGGTAGATAGATGAACAGACAGGGAGCGGAGAGACTCAGGTAGGCAGATGTGCAAACAGGGAGCAGGGAGACCGGTAGATAGATGAACAGAAAGGGAGCAGAGAGATAGATAGTGGTAGATGAACAAACAGGGGGCAGAGAGACAGGTAGGAGAGAGAGACACAGGTAGATAGATGAACAGACAGGGAGTAGAGAGAAGATAGGTAGATGTGCAAACAGGAGCAGAGAGACAGGTAGGATAGAGAGACAAGACAAGAGAGGGAGACATGCTGGAGACAGGTTGATTTTTAACAGAAAGACAGACCGGTAGGAGAAAAGATGGAAAGAGAAAGCGAGGGACAGGTAGAAAGGACTTCATGTGTGTACAAAACATTCCCTTAAAGCTGTCTCTGCAGTGACCTCCGGACTGGAGACAGGTGCTTAGCAGGGTCTCTTGTCTCCTTAGGTGAGTGAGGCCTTTCTGGACAACGCCAGGCTGATGCTGCAGACGGAGAACGTCCAAGCCAGCGCTGAGGACTTCAAAGACAGGTGAGATGAGCGTCTCATGGCACCGTTCCATGTGGACTCGTACCGAACTTGAACCCACTATTCCACTGCCAACAGCTTTAAGCTGTAAACTTCAAACAGACCTCAAGTCTGGTCATCTGAAACAGACTAGGTGTCTCAATCCCATCAGTCAGCTGTAACGTCAGTGATGTTGTGATTATGGTTGTCCTTTTCCGAGCAACAAGATGTTGTACAAGAGGAAATGAAGTCTCTAACCCTATTGTGTTGTGTTATGTCTGAAAAAGGAAGCATTCGAGTACAAAACAGATTTGATCACAAAAACCCCAAAAACTCCTTGGGTGCCTTTTTCTTTGGACCAAACTTTATTTTCATGTTGTAGTCTAACCTTTGTAATTTCTATCTTTGCACGCGTGCATGTGTGTGCATGCACGTATGCCTGCATGCATGGGTGCCCGTGTGTATGCATGCGTGTCCGTGTGGGTGTGTGCGTGCCTGTGTGTGCATGCGTGTTTCCAGGTATGACAACGAGCAGCCCTTCCGGAAGGCTGTGGAGGAGGAGATCAGCTCTCTCTACAAGGTGATGGAGGACGCCCGCGAGACCCAGGCTGACCTGGAGCAGCAGATGGAGAACATGAGAGCCGAGATCCAGGACCTGGAGCAGAACCACGAGGAGGTGCGTCCACAACCTCCGGGGAAGCGGGATGGTTGACACCATCGACCCGGGGTTGTATGCTGCGAGTTATGTTGAATTGATGTTGCAGTACCAGAAGATTTTTTCCATACATGTGTATGAGGCAATGATCTCTTATAGTCACCAACACCTTGTTAGTTGATTAACTACAGTAGGTGTTGGTTGGAAGCAACTGACAAATGAATGTCAGTTCAATGTAACTGCAAGAATTACAACCACTATATCATAATTATGCATATAGTATGTATAGCATAGCCATACAAACAGGATCTTAAAGGAGAAGGGTAGTCCAGTGGTTAGGGGGTTTGAATCCCAACTGAAATGTTCTGGGTTCCAGCACTGCTGTCTGCAGACTACCTGTAGACATCCTCGACTGCAGGTAGTCAATGAGGCCCCTCCTGCCATGCGTCAGTCTGGATGGCCCCACATGCTCCCTGATCCAGTCCTCTGATCCCGTGTCTGCAGGACGTCAGGGTTCTGTACCACCAGATGGCCGGCCTTGATGTGGACGAGTCAGAGGCTCCGATCCAGACCAACCTGGACCAGATCCTGGCCTACATCAGGTCCCACTGGGAGAAGGTCATTGAGAGGAACCGCGCCGAGACTGACAACTACCTGGAGTACAAGGTACAGACTGCTTCCTAGATTACAGGATACAGATTATTCCATGGAATACAAGGTACAGTCTCCTCCCTAGAATAAAAGACACATACTATTACCTGGAATACAAGGTAGAAACTACTCCTTAGAATAAGGAAACATTACAGACTACCACCTAGAATACAAACAGACTACTACCTCCAATACAGGATAGACTACTACCTAGAATACAGGATACAGACTACTACCTAGAATACAGGATACAGACTACTTCCTAGAATACAGGATACAGACTACTACCTAGAATACATACAGACCACAACATAGAATACAGACTAGTAATTTACAAGATACAGATTACTAACTAGTATTTAGGGTACAGACTACTAATACAGTATACAATCTAGTCACTCTTATACTATAACAGAAGAGTAGCTAGTATACCATAATCTAATGTTTGTGTTCAGCAGGAAGACGGTCTGGGCGGTAAAATGAGTCGCGGGCAGGAGGAGATGGAGGGCCTGAAGACCCAGTGTTCAGAGTCGGGCTGCAAGATCCAGTCTCTCCAGGCCGAGACCGAGTCCATCAGAGCCCTGGTGAGCACAGCACCCCCCGGCACACTCTGCGAGGCCTAGAAATATACATTCACTGTACAAACCGAAAATGAGGGCTACCCATGCCACCATGACCCAACAGTGGATGTCCAGGGTACAACGAATGTTTTTGGTTTACGTTTAAAAAAAATAGATCATCAACATTTATATGAATTATTAACGGGGAAATGAGGGGTTCTTGGCTCCGCCTGGTGGTGGGGGTCCCTGAGCAAAAGAATCAATATATCAGTTCATGCATTGAGGAATTGAACTGACTAAACACATAACACGGTGTATGTCACTCTAGCCAACGGGTGCAATGTATTTGTTTTAAAATAATGCATATTATTTTTAAAAAATACATATAACCTACATATAGGCCAAGGGATCGTTCAGCAAGATGCTCTTCATGCATGACCTTATAGTAAGTCTGTTTGGATAAAAGCGACAGCTAAATGAATGCAATGTAATGACATTAGTTTCCAGCTCTAAAAGTCTGCTTTCTACAGAAACGAGGACTGGAGAACTCGCTGAGCGACGCCAGGCACTGGCACGACATCGAGCTGCAGAACCTGGGCTCGGTGGTCGGCAAGCTGGAGGCGGAGCTGAGCGAGGTGCGCGGCGACATCGACCAGCAGCGCCGCGACTACGATACGCTGATGAGCAACAAGACTCGCCTAGAGCAGGAGATCGGCGCTTACCACGGCATCCTGGACTGGGAGGAGAGACGCTACCAGCCCTGCCACGCCACGTGAGACACGCAGTTAGCTAGAACGGTGGTTAGCTTGACCGACGGTAAGCTGGCCCTACAGAACTTAGCTAGAGTGACTGTTCTGTAAAATAAAGTTTGTACATTCTATTTCTTTTATCCGTTTTTCTGTAATCTTGTACAGTAGCCTAAAACCACAGATGGGGCACAGGTGTTGGTCTCTTGTGACAAAACTGATTTTATATTTTGAAAAAAGATAATAAATGTGGTAATGAAGTTGGTAGCTTCATTATTTTTTTTGTTATTATGGAAAGATATAAGCCTGGTAGAGAATCTGTAATGAATAACAAAAACCTCCCGACAGGATCTCAGCCACTCCCTGTGAGACCCAAGGCGCCACAAAAACAACCCAAATCTCCAATGACAGCCCTGCACAATAGAGACCCCCCAGACATCAAGACGAGGACCACCACCTGGTTTACAAGTTCTGCTGTGAATCCAGAAACCTGAGCACCAACATCTTGATTAAATAGTGAACCGTTATCCGACAGAATATCCCAGGATAGTTCTGGGTGGGGGGGCGTGTGGACCTCGTGTTTAGTGGCATGTAGGCCTACTCAAATCTAAAATGTACTAGCTATATTTTAAAACATTTACAGGTTTACAGTTTCATTTTTACCTTGAACTCTGAAATACATGGTTGTTGTTACCTTTTCCTTTGATGGAATAATAACTGAATGCACTGTTCCTTTCCTTATGATTAGGTTAAGAATGAAATAAATGTAATGCATTGAAAAAAATAAATAAAGTACCAAATACCAAATTGTACTGTAATTGCATGTTGGGTCGTCTGAAATGACTGAATGCAATTATTATGGGATGTCAGAAAAATTGCTGAAATAAAAGTTATGTAACTTTTTACTTCTATTTAGCCCTTACAATTGCATTTTTTTCCAAAGCAGTGTACTATTTTCAGATACATAAACTTATGGCTGATTTCTCAAGCAGGGAATGGCTGTAAACAGTTATAAATATTGTAACTTTTATGCACAGTTTAAAAAACGTGAGGAAGATGACAGGAAGGAGCTCAGCAGTCCCACTGTCCTATTGGACAACAGCAGTGCAGCGGGCGTTTCTAAAATCCCAGCTCAACAGTGGTGTGATCGGCCCCATAGTTCTGTGTTGACATGTGTGTAGATAAAATAAATAGATTCAGAGGCAGGTTTCCCATAAGGACGTGACTGTTTAAAAACAGATTCAAAGCAGTTCACCCTATTCAAGTCTCATTTCATTTCTTTTCCAAACAACAGTCTCTTGCTATTCCGGTCAATACAGTCAAATGTAAAATCAATAATTACAGTCAAAACATATGCAGAACACCAACTAGTCCCACAAAAGGCCACTAAAGATTTTATGAAGAATCCCACAGTTCTACCCAACTGCTTCCTAACCAGGAAGGTCTCTGAAGGGCTGCCGTCGGGCCGTGCCCTCGGCGAGGGCGTCGACCTCCCAGCGAGTACCTACTCAGATCGCCATGGAGACATCACATGTGTGTGAATCGACAGTTTGTACACGTCTCCGCCGGCTCTCCGTGTGCCAGTGGCTGAGATGATGAGTGGGGGGGGAGGAGGAGAAGTTGGGAGGTCCAGTCGTCGTCGAGCTAGGCAGGGTGAAGCGGCACGCATCCCACGCCGACTCCGCCCTCGTGCCACGCCATGGGCGCCAGGAAGGCCCAGTGGTTGGTGTTTGCGTTAAACGTCTCCACAGAGTTCAGGTTGGACTGGCCGTCGTATCCGCCCACGGCGTACAGGCGGCCGCACGTGGCCACCAGCGACACCCGGCTACGCCGCGTGTTCATGGCCACCAGGTGGCTCCACTGGCCGGCGGCCGCGCTGTACACCTCCGCCCCGCTGAGGAAGCCCGAGCCGTCGTAACCGCCGGCGACATACATGTGGCTGCCCAGGGCGGCGGCGCCGTGGCGACAGCGCTTGTTGATCATGGCCGACACCGGGTGCCAGCAGTCCGTGTGGTGGTTGTAGAACTCCACCTGCAGGCGGGCAGAAGGAACAGCAGCTCATTGAGACTGGAGGTGACACCGGGAGACACAACAACAACAGGCTCCATTCGTTTTGAATGGAGCTGGGTGGGAGGAGCTAAGCCTGGGCGTGGGTGCACTGGGAAGAGGACAATGCAAATGAGCAGCGATGCAAATGACCTGCCGGGCATCTGCCCTGAACGACACCGCCCTGGTCTGTGATCTCAAATTGGAGAACGTGTTGGTTCTCTTCCAACAATGTAAAGTGCAGCTTAACGAATAGCAGCTCTTTCGGACGTAATAATTACACGGATGTGTTAACATAATACTGGTGTTATGGTGTTAGTACTGCAGAATTGTAGCAGCACTGTGTGTCCGTATCACAAAGTTTACATCATCCAAACTGACCGTGTTAAAGATCTGCAGCCCGTCATGGCCGCCCGACACGAATATCCTCCCGTCGAACACGGTAACGCCCGCCGCGCTCCGACAAGCACTCATCTCCGTGACGACCGTCCACCTGACAGAAAACAACAAAACAACCCTTCCGATGACTTTGTCATTGTTGCAGTTGAAAGTTCACTGTTCAGGGGAATGAAGAGATCTCTAGAACGTGAAGGCGTGTGACGGTTTTCTAAAGTGGTGTCATGTTCATTGCCTTTTCATTTATATACTTAAACACTCTTGTGTGTTTGCTCAAGGGACATTGCCTGGGCTTCTTCTTTGTCGCTTTCAAACCGTTTCCCCGGTATTTCCCCATTAGGTGACCTATTTCGGAGAATAACTAACCCAAGTACCCTTGATGAGTCAAAAGTTCAATTTACCGGTCTGTTTCTGGGGAGTAGCACTCCACTGAGTTCAGAGAAGACTTGCCGTCGTAGCCTCCACACACGTAGATGTGGCCGTCAATCACCACAGTTCCCATGGCGCTGGAGAGAAAGAGAGTGTGAGAATGAGAGGGGGGGAACCCAAGTACCTCTTGCTTTACAACGCATCATGTTCACGTCCAAGTGTATTCTTTCTTGTGATGAAGAGACATTGTGACCTTTTGAGTCAATTCCACCTCAACTGCTAGTAACGAAGACAACAGGTCGAGTTGACTCAAAAGGTCTTAATATACAAGAACAAGACCGTAAATCAGAAAAACAAGGCCTATTAATATTATTTTCATGAAACCTTTAATTAATTATTATTAATATTATTTTCATGAAACCTTTTCTAGGAATTCTCAAACTTCTGGAATTCTGTAGAGGAATGATATTCAAATATCTAGCCGAATCCAGCTACTGGTTTCTCCAAATTTCCTTAACTTTCCCATCCAAGAACCAGTGAAGCCCATTTGCGTACAACAAAGGTTTGTTTGAAAAGGAGGAAATGTAACATGACATGTTTTTAAGAATGTTTGACAGCTTTAAAATACATTATTTATATAAAATCATGCAAATCTATGCAAGGAATTGCCGTCATCCAACTTTCACAAGATGGACGACACGAGTGTGCAGCAGACCACGTCAGCCCTACTCTCTAAACCCGTCGACAGTATCTTGCACACTGACTAAGGCATGTTTCCACCGACCTGCGCTGGCTGTTCATACTGGAAACCCGCGCCCATGTGTCCGTCTCCGGGTTATAGACCTCCACCGTGCTGAGCCGCGATTGGCCATCGAATCCCCCAATGGCGTACAGCAGCCCGTTGACAACAGCCACGCCCACTCTGCTCCGTGACGTTTTCATTGGCTGGCATCGCTCCCAAAAGTTTCCGATAGGGTCAAAGACCTCCGCGATGTTTAACGAGTCCCCTGAACGAAGAAGAGAAACAGAACTCAGCATGTCTCCACCTGAGGTGATTTATTGATTTGAAATAGTTGAGGCAATTCTCTCATTATTTGCCAATATGTTAAATGTGTCGTTTAAACTCCCATTTTAGTTAAATTAGAGATTAACAGTTGAACCGAATAACAAATTACAATTAACAGAAAACACTGGTTTCTTAATCCCAGAAGGGAAATTCATGTGTTTAAGAGCAAGAACTACAGACAATCTGTTGCTTATGTACATGGAATATCTATGTACATGATCGACAGATAGTCCGTCATCCATCAACATACCATGAACAACATGTGAAGCCACAGCGAGGATAAAAACAGCCGTGTTCTAAAACAGTTTGTCCGTGATCCATCAACATACTGTACTTAAAGTTTTACCGAAGATGAAACGGCTGTGTTTTATAACAAATAGTTCACTGATGGATCAAAGACTATCCCCGACATGTCAGTGCCCAGGGAGGACAGGGCAGCAGTGTGGCCAGCCAGGCTGGGTCGTACCAGAGCTGTTGAGGCCTCCCACTGCGTAGATGAGGCCCGTGATGGATGTGCAGCAGCGCGGGCGCGTCTTGAAGGCCGGCAGGTGGGGCCGGCGGTCGGGCATGAGATGGAAGTCTTTGGCTTCGTCCACCAGGTCTCTGGAGGAAACAGGAAGCACAGCGGCGGACGCACACCGTCAGCCCCAGGTTAAAAGCCTGTCAAAAGCCACTGCCAGTTAGACATTTTGAACGAAATCGCCGAAAATCCAGACGCCATTTGACCTGCTATTCTGTAATTCAGCAGATGCTTTATCCAAAGCTATTAACGTTCGGCGTCTTTCTCAAGGGATCCTACAGGTAGTCAGGAAGGGATAGGCTATAGGGACCCCCTAGGGACATGTGAATCAAGCCCAGTCACTTTGGTCTGGCCACGGCCCCACCCTTTCACGGGGAAGTGAATCCTCACCCGGTGACGTCACTCACCGACATTTATGACAGCAGCGCACCAGCTCCTCCTGCTGGACGCGGTCCGCTAGGAACTGCGGCCGGCACAACGGGAGACGGATCTTGGACAACAGCTCCGGCAGCAGCACCTCTCGCTCCTTCGGGTCATGCCGGACCCAGGCCAAGACCGCCTCAAACACCTAAGGGATGCGGGTGCACACACGCGCGCGCGCACACACGCACACGCACACACACACACACACACACACGCGCGCGCGTTAAGTTCAGACCCAAATGAGAGCTAGCGATATTTCAATCTTCGCGCGTCAAAGGCCTGACCTCTGACCCCTGACCCCACCTGCTCTTCCGCCTTGATGTTGAGCTCGTCACAGCCCACCAACTCCACCAGCTCCTCCCCCCGCAGGCTCAGGAACTCCTCCGACAGGGACACCTCCGCAAAGTGCTGGTGGACGAAGCAGTTGGCCGAGTCGTACAGCGTCGTGCACATCATGGTCTCGGCAAACTGCCGCACGCCGAGGCAGTTCTTTGGGTGGAGCCTTCGGAAGCGGATGGAGGAGAAGGGGAGGACGGAAGGCTTCTGTTAAGGCTGCTTAAACACGTTGGTCGGGCAGCATGGAATGATAGTACTGTAATTGTATTATCATGTATGACAGTGTCCATCCGGACAACGTACAGAATATTATCAACGTATCTGCCCTAATGAGAGTCTTTTACATCAGGATATTTAATCATTTGTGTGTGCGAAGTTTTGCAGCGGTACCGCTTGATTTGAATACTTGATTTCTCAAACAAGGAGATGTAGTTGAATTTGACACCAAAAAAGATGCTGTTCAGATATTGTGTACTCTTCCATCAACACCTAAACCAAAACGGAATTTCCTTCCACAAAACTGTTTAAAAGACATTCAGAAACTGATGTTGTAGTGTACGCACGCAAACGGAGGGCGTTTGAATACACTGACAGATGATTGCGACGTGAAACAGATATCGAACGCATGCTAAAGTAGCTGGCTTTACATTCGGCCGTCATGGCGTGGACATGGCCTTCGTCCACCGTATCTAACACCACTCCCTCACTGGTTGTGGGGGCAGAGAGTGGGACAAACAGGGAGGACGGCTCACCTCTCCTGGAGGAAGGAGCAGCAGGCGTCCTTCACGTTCTGGAGCTGCAGGAAGCTGGCACCGATCAGCAGGCACTGAACGTTCTGCTGGTCGATGGCCACGTGGCCGTTGTATGCAAAGTTTATCAGAGACTCTAGTGCACTGGGGAGAGAATAGCAACGTTTATAATTCAACCAGTATGTATTCTACTGATGGACAATGGGAGATGCCCACTACAACAACAGTCTTCTACTGGTGGAAACTGGGAGCTACCCAGTACAATCACAGTCTTCTACTGTTGGACACTGGCAGGCTGCCAAGTCCAACCCCAGTCTTTGACTGGTGGACACGCGGGGAGCTGCCCAGTACAACCAGTCGTCTTCTGGTGGGCACTGGGAGCGGCCCAGTACGAACATCAGTGGTGTACGGTGAGTGTATCGTGTGCCTGGGCTCACCTGGGGTCCATGCCCTGCATGACGATCTCGTCCTGCTTGCACTCCACCATGTCGTTGGTGAACATGGCGTGGAAGTAGGGTATGGACGCCGCCAGGACGATCCGGTGGGCACTGAACTTGTGATCCCCGACCTGCCGAAGGAGACAGACCAACGTCACTTCCACTCAATGTAGCTAACGCAGAACCTGATGTACTTATGCCCATGCAAGGGCTGCATAGAAAAACGGACTACCAAAACGACTACCACTGCCGATATGTATCGTATTGCATCATTAGATCTCATGAAGATTTAATGGAGAAATTGACACTTTTCATGAATCAATAACATAATTCAATCTCATGCTGTATTTATATAAGGAAATGAATACCAGTGGACACCTAACTCATGATAACTTGATAAAACCACACATCCATATTGGTTGGTTGACATTGATTATGTGACACACGGTAGAGCTGCTTGATGTTAAATCCTCCCCCCCCCCCCCATAAACCATTGATTTAATCGAGCATAATCCTGATTACAATAATATGTAGGTCAGCGGTAAAGCTTTCCATTCCAGGCGGGGAACACCCAACTATCAGAGAGGTATTCCACCTGTTTTTTCTCACGACGTCTTCTTTTGACAAAAGTAAAAATGATAATGATAATATACTGTCTGTCAACACAGTCAATTAATAAAGCGAATTGTGTGCTTAATAATTTGCCAATATGTGTACGAATTTACTGCTGTTGACCAATAGTGGTCCAGTGAAAGTGAACCCATTGCATCCTGTTTAGGTCATCTTTAGGGACGTTAACTAGCTAGGTTAGGATTTGGTCACCACTGGCCATCTCTAGTGAAGTAACAATGGAAGAGCTCAACACGGGCTGCACAAGAAGTGTGGACAGGGGACTTTGTCCACTCAGCTGACAGGAAATTTAGGCTCAATCGTTTCTCCAAATTACATCCCAGTTGTTTCCGTTTCCTGACTATTGGCCAGTTCCTGTTAAATGTCAATTTAATAATGAATTATTACCGGCGTAATGACAGCGAATAATTAACGCATAAGTTGAATTGAGGGATGTGCTGGCCACTGACTACAATGTGACCAGTTTGACACTTATCCCGTTCAGGTTGATCTCATACTTTATCTTCCACATGACAAGCCCTCTGGTAACCATGGTAACCCCGTAAAACCTTAGCGTTAATTAAATGAAAAGCCTGCAGGAATGGTGATTATGTACGAGCTGGTGAGTCCGCGTCATTAGCTTGTGTGTGCAGACGGGGTGTAAACTGGTGGCTAGCTAACTAGCCTTCAGGATCTACTAGTTCTTGTATCTCTGGTTACCTTGAGCGTCACGTCACACAGCTTCCCCTGCCGTCGGATCTCCTCCATGACAGCATATCCGCGACCGGGCAAATCATGGACCGAGAAGTGTACTAGATCCTCCAATTCTTCGCATATAACGTCTCCCATCGTCATGAGGGTAACAGGTTCAGCGGATCTCGTACGCGCATAGCAAGGGGCAGAGTGGCCGCGACGCTACACCGTAGGAAGACAGGAAGCGCCGAGAACGACACCGGCCAGCTGAGAGGGGTTTCAAAGTAAAGGCATAGCCGACACTATAACGATACTCGTTTCCCAGTCGTTCTACCATTGCTTTTCACTTTTTGACATATTGTCGATACACAAATGATTGAGCCTTGTATTTATTACTGTATTCAACTATTGATGTGAGGAGGATCACTTGTTTTAAACGATCTCTAGATTCCTGAGCATGTCTAACAACCGGATCAAATCGGTTTACTTATTTACGGCGTCCAAATCTAACCTCAACCCTAATTGACAGGCCCAGTGACATTCCATAACAACCTTTCAAACACCTGATGATAGCATGATTGGAATGCGTTTTACTCCAATCGAAGCCCGTTCTCATCAATGGTGGGCATGGCTTCGAGGGCTGACCCAATCAACACTCACAACAGCCTCCTGGTGCCAGTTCAGTCTGAACGAATGTCATCAGCATTTATGCGTCAGCAGATAGCGATGCTTGGAAGTTGTAATCTTTAAAGACCTAAAAACGTCCATGGATCTGTTAAATCGTTTTTGTAAAAACCTTTGAGTTGGGTTATGTACCTCTCTAGTGTTGCTTACAAGACCAACCACGCAAATACATTATCACAGGGTGTGCATCGAAGTCTGCATAGACCAAAAACCTCACATATATAGGGAGTATTATTGTCAATAAGAATAAGAGTTACTAGGCAAATGTCAGTGTTTTCAGCAGTTTATTGCAAGAACAGACGCAGCTGTCATATAAGTGTTTTATGGCAGTACCAGAGCAAACCAGGTGGGAAACATTTAAAGGTTACTGCAAGCCCCAGCTTTCCAAAGAACTTCTTCACGGCGATTCCTCCATTAAACTTAAACCACGTACAACACAAAGACAACCATGTAACCGCCTGGAGAACGGTTGACATTCTTTTTGCATTTACGACAGTTTTTTTTATATATGATTGATGAAAAATAATGGTTTGATGATAGAAAGCCAATAATTCAACAAGTTGGTACACTTGAAAATTGACTTCAAAATACAACCAACTTTTCCATAGATTTCATTGGTCACCAGTTAACATCCATGTCCTCGAGAATCTCCTTAAAAGCCTCCTCCACCACCAGAGAAGAGGAGAAGGAGTAGTATTTCATGTGTCAGAGCATCAGTCTCACTAATTCATAGCTTTCATGGCACCATCTGAATCAGTCACTCTGGTACAAACTCTAGCCGAACGCAGGTGGTGGAGGTGGAAGAGGTGGTGTTGGGGGGGGCTTGACTCTCTCGCTCCCCCAGTCCTTCGCTCTGTCTCTGGGCGGCAGGCGAGAGCACTGGGCCAGTCCTTCCTGGAGCTCCCAGTCCGTGCGCCCCGGCCTCATGAAAAAGGTGTCCCGTGATGTCCGCAGCCTCCTGATTGGTGGAGGAGCGTGGGGAGGGTCTTTAAAAGGGCATGTCCTTGGAGATCTGCCGCGCAACCTGCTCCTCCTGGCTTTCCTCCGGCTCCTCCTTCCTCTCCCTGTTCCAGTCCTTCAGGCCCTCCGGGAGGGAGGTGTCCTCCTCCGAGCCCCCCGTCCCCTCCACAAAGTCCTCGTAGGTGGACTTCTCGGCGAAGGGCCGTGGGCCCAGCAGCTCCACCATGTCCTCCTTGTTGAGCACCTCCTTCTCCAGCAGCCGCAGCGCCACCTGGGGGAGGGGAGGGGCAGTCGCGTCAGCGTGTATAGCGGGAGGGGAACAGAACCTGGCGGAGGCGGGCCTAATCTGAGCGTTCCTCTTTAGGAAAGATTTGAATAGAGGTCAGCTGGCGAGGCACCGTTGTATTGCTTGGTTGAGATAGAAAGGGTCTCAACGGCAGCCGATGGTTGGTCATTACAAGGACTCTGATTCACTTTTAAATAGGAGTTGATTGTAAGACGGAGAGCGCCACAGAACCAGACATCGTTTGCACAGGCTAGGCTAACTGAGTGCTGAATGTCCCTTTACCTGCTAGCACCCTGCTACGTAAGCTAACCTGCATGACCTTTGCTTGGTTCAGTTAGTTTTACCCTGATCCTTGTCCAACAGTATACAAAAAAAAGAAAAGTGTAAGATTACCAGCCTCAATCCAGTTTGAGTCACTTGGCCTGTTAAACAATTAAGTCATAATACCGTTATATTAATATATTGTATTATATAGCACTTCTCTAGGGTACCCAGAGCCCTTATCATAGTGTGCTTTTGTGCGGGCGTGCAGGGCATGACGAACACCTCCTCCACGACCAGTGGAACCAGAAGACGCTCTCACCTTCTCCACATCCGACTTCTTCTCGACCAGCAGTGCCTGCGTGTGCTGGTAGGCGTCGTTGATGAGGCCGCGCACCTCCGAGTCGATCAGCCGCGCGGTGGCCTCGCTGTAGGGCTTCTCCAGCACCATCTCCCCCTGCCGCGGCAGGTCGAACGACACCTGGCCCACCTTGGAGTTCATCCCGAACTGGACGATCTGGAGAAGGAACACCAAACCCTCCCATGGATCAGCTACCTGCAGTATTCCTCTGACAGTAGTGATGAAGCCAGGGCATCAAACCTGCACCGGAACCGTTTCAACACGCACATCGGCCCCTGGCACCGTGACGCCCTCTTCATCATAACTCCAACTTAGCCACTCCCTAACTACATCCTCACAATAAGTATGTACACCGAACAAACACCATGATCTCCTCTACACCTTGACTGCATGGTCATAGTGCATCAGCATGGGACTCTTCATAACATCACAGACAGAGCAGATCCTGAAGAATGCCAACACTACATATGATATATAATCATTCTACTGACCTTGGAGTAGGGGAAACACATAATATCGTACAATAGCACTACTGACCTGGGTGTATGCGCTCTGGGTGACCATAGAGTATAAGATAATAGACAGTATAATAGTAAAGTATAGATTAGTACTACGTACCTGGGCGTAGGCGCTCTGGGTGACCATAGAGTATAAGATAATAGACAGTATAATAGTAAAGTATAGATTAGTACTACGTACCTGGGCGTAGGCGCTCTGGGTGACCATAGAGTATAAGATAATAGACAGTATATTAGTAAAGTATATATCAGTACTACGTACCTGGGCGTAGGCGCTCTGCGTGACCTTGCGGAGGTCATCCTGCGCCCCGGTGGTGATGCGTCCGAAGAAGATCTCCTCGGCCACGCGGCCCCCCAGCGCCATGCACATCCTGTCCAGCAACTGCTCCGCCGTGTACAGGTACTGCTCCTTGGGCAGGTACTGGGCATAGCCCAGACCCTTCCCCCGCGGGATGATGGAGACCTGCGCACGCACACACGCACGCACGCGGTCAGCACAGTTCATTGGTCAGTCTGAGAGTCCGTCGGAAACAAAATCAAACAGGAAGTCCGGCAGCAAAGCGACACCTACATGTCTTTTTTCCTATCCATTAGCCTGAAAGGAGGGTTGACCCTACTCGTGGCTGGTGTGGCTTGTTGAGGCACTGTCTAATCAACGTTTGTGTAACGACGCGTGTAGAAGAGTTGCGTTTGGCAAGAATGTGTGGCGCGATGCAGCAATATGTACAAGGGTCATGTAGTATCAAGTGTGTTGATGAAGGGTAAGCGTAGAAGAGTTGTGCAGTGGTATCGCTGTGTATGTTGGAGCATTGTGAGCGTGGGAGTGAGTGAGTGAGAGTGTGTGAGTGAGTGTGGGAGTGACTGAGTGAGGGTGGGAGTGAGTGCGGGAGTGTGTAAGAGTGAGTTAGTGATTGAGTTTGTGTGTGTATGGGAGTGAATGAGTGGGAGCGAGTATGTGTGAGGGAGCGAGTGAGTGAATGTGTGTGTGGGACAGAATGAGTGAGTGAGTGAGTGAGTGAGTGAGTGAGTGAGTGAGTACTTTGAGCAGCGGGTCGGCGTGCTCCAGGTACCAGCCCGCCACGGCGTGTCCCGCCTCGTGATAGGCCACCGTCTTCTTCTCCTCGGGCTGCAGGACCTGGGTCTTCTTCTCAAGACCTGCACAACCAGGGCCGAGAGGAACCATCAGGAACCAGTACCAACCAGTATCATCAGAAACCAGTACCATCAGGAACCAGTACCAACCACAACCAACAGGAACCAGTACCATCAGGAACCAGTACCAACCAAAACCATCAGGAACCAGTACCAACCAGTACCATCGGGAACCAGTACCAACCACAACCAACAGAAACCAGTACCATCAGGAACCAGTACCAACCAGAACCATCAGGAACCAGTACCAACCAGTACCATCAGGAACCAGTACCAACCAGAACCATCAGGAACCAGTACCATCAGGAACCAGTACCAACCACAACCAACAGGAACCAGTACCATCAGGAACCAGTACCAACCAGAACCATCAGGAACCAGTACCAACCAGTACCATCAGGAACCAGTACCAATCAGAACCATCAGGAACCAGTACCAACCACAACCATCAGGAACCAGTGCCAACCACAACCATCAGAAACCAGTACCAACCAGAACCATCAGGAACCAGTACCAACCAGAACCATCAGGAACCAGTACTATCACGAACCAGTACCAACCACAACCAACAGGAACCAGTACCAACCAGAACCAACAGGAACCAGTACCAACCACAACCATCAGGAACCAGTACCAACCAGAACCAGTACCATCAGGAACCAGTCCCAACCAGAACCATCAGGAACCCGTACCAACCAGTACCAGTACCATCAGGAACCAGTACCAACCACAACCAGAACCATCAGGAACCAGTATCAACCAGAACCATTAGGAGCCAGTACAAACCAGAACCATCGAAGTGTCCTGTCTGTCAGTACATGTGTGTGTGTCAGTACATATATGTGTTTGGTTCAATACATTTATGCATGCATGCGTGTTTGTGTCAGTACGTGTGGGTCCGTCCATGTTTGTGTGTCCCTCCATGAGTGCGTCACCTCCGATCACCCTCTCGATGGCCTGCTCAAAGTGCTTCTGGTCGATGGAGTCCGCCAGATGGCGAGCAGCGATCAGCGCCGCCTCGTTGCACACGTTGGCGATGTCAGCGCCTACACACACACACACACAAAATATATAGAAAGAAGAGCACATTTAGAAAGATTCTAGATCAAAGACCTTCCAGGACGAAGCACGCGGTCTTCCAACTCCACCTCTCATCGAAGGTGATTACCTGAGAACCCAGGTGTGAGGGCGGCCATCTTCCTGGCCAGAGCGTCTTTGTCCATCTTCAGGTCCAGCTTCAGAGGCCGGAGGTGGACCTTAAAGATGGACGACCGGCCCTTGATGTCGGGATGGCCTGAGGGACAGAAGAGATGGGGCAGAAGGTTTGTTGTGCGTCTTATTGTTCTGTCCTTACTGCCGACCACAAACAAATGGAGTTTGCGTGTATTGGCAACGACGCAGGGGCCTCTGGCCTTTAGGTAAACATCTCCCTCCTGTAGGGATAAGTGCCTTGTGGGGAGGGGATGAAACTGTATTCCCATTCTGTGAAACAGTATTCTGAGATCTGCTAGAGAGGAGACTGGTGTAGGAGCACATTAAATAAGTTCACTTCTACAACTATTGTGTGCTTTTTTGCATTTAGGATCCTTATCTGTCCTAGATGCAAGATCTCACTCCTGAAATGCCACGGCAGGTTCTAGCGGCCGTCTCAGCTCACTAGCTAGCCCCCTGGCTCCTCACCGATGTAGATCTGCCGGTCGAAGCGTCCGGGCCGCATCAGCGCAGGGTCCAGGATGTCAGGTCGGTTGGTCCCGGCCAGGACCACCACGTTGGTGGCCGTGTTGAAGCCTGAGCAGAACACGAGGAGATAAGGGTCTCTCTAGCTCTGCCTTTATCGTTGTATCCACGCATCAAATGGTTCGTTATTTTTACACACACACACACACACACACACACACACACACACATTTGTTTATGATGGACATTTTGTGCCTTTAGGTCAGGACATGGGGGGGGGGGGGGGGGGGGGGTTCAGTTCGCAATAATATATACAACCACCTGATGCCGCCGTTTCTATTCCATCAAAAAGCTTTATGGCACGACTATTGATGTGAACAGTATTACCAATGCATTATTTATCTTTATTTTTTGTACCTGATGGGAGTATGTTCTCTTTCCCTGAGAGTTTTGTACTTTCTTAATGCATTATAATAAAAAAAAAAAAGAGTATACATTGGTAGTCAAGGCGGGGCCCTATTGTTGT
The DNA here is from genome assembly GCF_949987615.1 of Pollachius pollachius. Classification (NCBI taxonomy): domain Eukaryota; kingdom Metazoa; phylum Chordata; class Actinopteri; order Gadiformes; family Gadidae; genus Pollachius; species Pollachius pollachius. Next base: position 14,093,348 of record NC_136947.1, on the reverse strand, counting down.
TAACCACACAGTGCTGGGGGAAACGATGTAGCATAGTTGGAATCAATCCTTAAGGACATCTGTGCGGCTCTTCATGGATCCCTTCGTTAGGTAGACGTTAGTGAACAGCACCAAGTCATGGACTCTGCAAGCACTCTCTGAAGGTGTGGGCGTGAGGGGGACCGTCCTACCATCCATCTCCACCAGCAGCTGGTTCAGGGTGTTCTCCTGCTCGCTCTGGCCCCCGAAGTTCCCCCTCCCCCTCTTCCGGCCCACCGCGTCGATCTCGTCGATGAAGAGGATGCACGGCGCGTTCTTCCTCGCCAGGACAAACAGATCTCTGACCTGACGGAAGGAAATGGCGGAGGGATAAGATAAGTATATTGATTATGTGTTGTAATACTTTGTGTATATGTGGTGGTTTGTTGTTATACAGTGTGTGTTTGGGTTGCATTATAATACAGTATGTGTGAATTGTATTATAGTACAGTGAGTGTGTTGTTTAATAATACAGTGTGTGTATTGTATTATAATACAGTGTGTGTGTGTTGTATAATAATACAGTGTGTGTATTGTATAATAATACAGTGTGTGTGTTTTATAATAATACAGTGTGTGTATTGTATTATAATACAGTGTGTATATTGTATAATAGTACAGTGTATGTGTGTATGTGGTCATATAATACAGTGTATATTGTATAATAGTACAGTGTGTGTGTGTGTGTGTGTGTGTGTGTGTGTGTGTGTGTGTGTGTGTGTGTGTGTGTGTGTGTGTGCGTGGTAGTGTGTTACCACATAATGCAGTGTATATTGTATAATAGTACAGTGTGTGTATTGTATTATAATGCAGTGTATATTGTATAATAGTACAGTGTGTGTGTGTATGTGGTAGTGTGTTACCATATAATGCAGTGTATATTGTATAATAGTACAGTGTGTGTGTGTGTGTGTGTGTGTATGTGGTAGTGTGTTACCACATAATGCAGTGTATATTGTATAATAGTACAGTGTGTGTGTGTATGTGGTAGTGTGTTACCATATAATGCAGTGTGTATATTGTATAATAGTACAGTGTGTGTATTGTATTATAATGCAGTGTATATTGTATAATAGTACAGTGTGTGTATTGCATTATAATGCAGTGTGTATATTGTATAATAGTACAGTGTGTGTGGTGATGTGAGGCTACAGGGGCCCTACTCACCCGGGCGGGGCCGACGCCCACAAACATCTCCAGGAACTCTGAGCCGTTGACGGTGATGAACGGGACGTCTGCCTCCCCCGCCGTGGCCTTGGCCAGGAGGGTCTTCCCCGTGCCGGGGGGCCCCGTTAGGATGGCCCCCTGATAGGGGGAAAAAGAAAGAAAGAAAGAAAGAAAGAAAGAAAGAAAGAACGAAAGAAAGAGCTTCGTTAGCCGAGAGTAACAAAGGTGAAGTCCAAAGAACACAGCGACTTTTAATTCACATGAGCTCACACTGCCAGAGCGCTCATCGCACAGGACAGAGGTCTACCACAAGGCCCGGCAGACCTGCGGCTAAAGCTAGCGAGCTAGTCCGTGTTTAGGGGGAGTGGGTTTGGAAGGAGGCCGGATTCAAGGGATTTTTGTTGGGTTTGATACATTGAAAAAAATTCTAGCTTACTCTTCAGCTGGTCTCTCCACATGCCCCCGTCCCCCCCGTCCCCACACACACACACACACACACACACACACACACACACACACACACACACACACACACACACACACACACACACACACACACACACACACACACACACACACACACACACACACACACACACACACACACACACCCTTCCCTAAACAAGGATGAGGTTGGTGGGGCCTGGACTGACCTTGGGGATCTTGGCCCCCAGGTCCTGGTACTGCTTGGGGTTCTTCAGGAAGTTGACGAACTCCATGATCTCCAGCTTGGCCTCCTCGCAGCCCGCCACGTCCTTGAACTTCACCTCGATCTCCTCCCGCAGCACCTTGGCCGTGGTCTCGCTCACGCTGAACAGCCCGCCCATCCCCCCCCGGCCCGGGCGCCCGGCTCCGCCCGGCCCCCGCCGCACCATGAATAGCAGGAAGCCGATGATCAGCACCGTGGGGAGCATGCTCAGTAGGAACGTTCTGGAGGAGAGACGGAGAGACAGAGAAGGAGAGGAACACGCGTTAGATCATTGGATCCAGTTCCATCGGTCGGACCAGTAGGACCAGTAGGAATGACAGGAAAAGGTTGACAGTGCTGGTTGGTTTACAGTGCTGGATGGAAGCGCATGTGTGGCAGGACAGTGCAGTGGCTAGGGTAGGTTCAACCTCTCGGCCATAAGGCACTGGGATCGAACCCCAATGTCTACCTGTTGCTTTAGGACGGAGTTGAGGATGAATCCCAATTAACTGTAAGTGAGTATTGGACAAACATGTCTGGTACTTTTTAAGATTAAATGATAGTAGGTGTATGGCGGCAGGGTAGTGTAGTGGCAGATTGGTTCTGGGTTCGATACCCCGTGTCCACACTCCTTTGGCGATACACCTTAACTCCTACCGGCTCCTGGATGAGGTGTATCTGTCTATCTGAGCGTGGCTCTGGATGAAAGCGACCGCTGGACGGTAATAGGTAGTGAGCAGCTGGTGCCGTCAGTAGGGTAGTGGCCTCCTCACCCGTCGCTCTCCGTGGAGTAGACCACGGGCAGACGCTTCTCCCCTTCGATGCCCAGCTCGTACTGGGCCGTCTCCAGGTTCCTCTCGAACGTGTCCACGCTGCCGATGTTGAACCACACGTACTGGACGAAACACACCAACACAACAACACAGGAAAAGTATATCAGAGGGATGCTGGGACCGTGGGTGCTGTAGGACATGCGGTTAATCTGCACCCTGGCTCTGGGACCCTCCCCCCCCCCCCCACACACACACACACACACACACACACACACACACACACACACACCTCCATCAATGAGACTCACTACTTAAAAAAGCAAAAGAAATCTCTATCAAACCCAATTTCTACAAGTAATCTAACTCTGTTTGTATCCCGTCTGCTCTGTTTATATCCGTTTACTCCTGTTGGTTTCTGCTTAAGAGTGTCTTCGATGTCATATCTCATTACTTCTAACTTTATATGTTTACCAGATAGATAGATAGATAGATAGATAGATAGATAGATAGATAGATAGATAGACACACACACTGTTCTACAACTGTGACCTGGAAAATCCTAAAAGGCTTGGTAAAATGTATACAATGATGTATGCATTAGTATCATCTTAATCATCGTCATCTTCTCATATTGAAACTATCACTCACCCCATCGACGGGCGTCCCCGGAGTGGACACCACCTTGACGTAGCGCTTGTTCACCACCTCCAGCCGCTCCACCTGTGGAGACACCACACCAGTTAATCACTGGAAACAAACTGGCTCAACCCTGCCCGGCAACACAGTGATGGTCCTTAGAGACGGTACGAAATGAACCAATCACACAGCTCCAACGTGAGAAAGGGGCTAGCTAATGAGTGGTTTGGGTGGCTCCACTCCCAATTGTACTAACGAATTAAAACAGAATGAGACACTGCGTCACGACAAAGCCTTCGGTTTTGAAGGGGCGTGGGAACCTTACCGTTCCTTTGGCGAGGCAGTTGTTGACAAAGTCCTTCCAGGTGACCTCGCGGCCTCCGTCCCGGAGCAGGTAGGTGACGGTGCCCCCGAAAGCGACCGCGCTCAGGAGGACCAGTCGGAACTCCTTGTCGTCCCAAGGCACATCACCCTGGCAACAACAGTGTTTTGGCGTCAATGCCACGATATCGGCCAAAGCTTCGGCACTCAGGTTAATAAACGTGTAATTAATGTTTATGTTTGAGGGACAGGGTCATTGTCCCTCTAACCTTCTGACCCTCGTGGCCCATCATCATTACATTCTTAATGACATCATCCCACTATTACTCTGGCCCTAGTGACGTCATCCCTCTCAGAAGTCTCACCTTCTGCAGACGACTCTGCCAAGTGGAGTCCTCTTTCCGGGCTCCTCTCTTTCCTCCTCCACCTCCTCCCGAGGCTCCTCCCCCTCCTCCCCCCGATCTCCCAGAGCTCTTCTGCCCATTGCTTGGCTTGGCCTCTGAGGGGAGGGGGCGGGGCAGATGGGGTATGTGTCAGTATGTCATCAAGCAGTATTCAGAGTGGAGAGAAGCAGTCTTTAGCAAGACCATAAAAAGGTGGTTGAGGGGGGGGGTACCTTTGGCCGCTTCAGCGCTGGACGGTGTCTTCTTGCCCTCGGGGAAGTACTTCTCGAACCCTGAGACAGGAAGAGACCCAGCATGACCTCAGTAGAGACAACAATGTCGACTCGTGTAGTCATGGCAACAGCCATATGCAGGCAGACACAGGTATTGGGCAAACCGCCACCTTTCGTGGGGGTCGTACCTTTCGGAGGTTTGGCGCAGAAACGTCTCACAGCTCCTAGTACCGCCGCTAGCACGGTATCTCCCTCCGCTACGGCCTGGCTCCCGGTGGGACTAAGCACCTACGGGCCGCACCGCAAGACAGACGTTACCTTCTGTAGATAGCCATGATAAAGCGCCTGTGTTTCACAACAGGTGCTTCTAGGTTACAGACTGGTCAATTAATATGGTCCAAAACGTTAACACATGCGACAGGTGTCGACAATTAGCTGTGCCATGCGTTTCGACGAGTCACTGCAGGTGTGCAGACTGCAGACGGAGTCTGCACACCTGCCAATGTACTGTTACAACTGTTATACAACTGTCATTATGTGAAAATGAATGACTGGTCACACTCTGAGCACCGGTCTGTGGTGGAAGCGAACACACAGCGTTTACCTTGGAGAAACCACACGACCCCATGATCATAATGTGAATGTCCTCCAACATTTCAGAGATCAGGTATTACAGGTGTTATTTAACAGAGGTCATGATGTTTATTGAGCCGACTAGACGTCAGTGATACCAAATAGGCAGTTTTGTCTGCTGACAGTGAAAAAAGACAGTATTACACATCTCAGGTCTAGTGTGGCCATTTGTTGTGTAACCCAGCTTCACTTGTCAGAGCAAAACAACAGCATCAATGTCAATGCGGGGCCTCTGGTCCACAGCGGCAGCACGCTGCGAGACAACACAAAGTCACGGACACGCCAAGTCCTGTTTCGTCCGCACACAGACCTCTGCAAAGGCTGTAACCGTAATACGGACACGCGGTATGGGTCATTTAGATTCACGGGACACTTGATTTCTTAAGCGGATCGTTCAAAACGTGCGAGACACATACCAGGCGCGCAGTGCTCGGAGCCGCTGCGACTTGGGGCGGCAGGCGTCTCAGCAGGTGCCTGCACCCCTCCGATAGCCGGAGGTACCGGTGAGCCATCGTGGACCCTCAAGATTGTTTAATTTGAGTGAGACGTTTTGATAACAGGAGCAATACGGTCGCGGTCAAACACCGAGGAAAAGTCCCTTTCCATGGCCCAACTCCTGCGCCATCTTTACTGTTATCGAATGTAGACGTGAGCTGCGCGATGACGTATGCAATGTGACGTAAACCATTTGTTACCTAACATTACACTCTTGTGAATCACTTTGTTATACAATTTAGTGTGTCTGCCACTTTTGTGAGAAAATTCTGAAGAGCGGTAATTAATCAAGAAAATTAAAGCAAACATATTACTATTAATACATTTACTTATTCTAATTAGCATTATTATTATTGTTATTATTATCATCATTATGATATTAATTTTACACATACCACTATATTCACTCATGTACACACTGCTACCCATGTAGAACAATGTGTGACTGTTATATAGAATGGATGGTTTTAGAGCGCCCTCTGGTGGTGAAAGTACTCCGACATGTTACATACTAACTGTGCCAGTTCATCTATTAGCCAGCAGGGGGCGACAAGCGGCGGCGTGAAACTACTAAAGACACCAGACGAAGAAGTTCGCTGTTGCAGTTGCACTTCGGGAAGGAAAAGATGGCGTTCGCCGGGGCTGCTCGCCAGAAGTGAAGCTGCTGTCATCGGGGCTATTCTGTCCGTTCATTACTCATATAGCAAGCAACCAGACTATCGTACTTCAACATTTTACGAGTGCGGATGTTTGCAAACTATGAGGTAATCTGTTCAAAACACACACTGTCATTACTATACCGACACCCAGCGACCTATGTCCGACCGCTGGAAGCCCATTAGCCACTCCAACCCAAAGTCAGTTCGTGTATTTTTAGACCGGGTAACCAGTAATAAAACCAAACTCGTTTTGTCCACACAATGGATCATGACTACACGGCTGTTGACCCAGGTTGGAGGGTGGATCTGGAAACTTTGTAATGTGAAAAGATGCACAAGTCTGCACGACCAAGGAGCCAACGTAGTTAGAGACGCTAAACGTCAATTATTTAAAAATAGGCCATCAATGGAATTGTAGCTGTGGGTGCCACTTGCAAAGAAACTCGAGTTCACGCTTGGATCGACTAACAATCTGATGAAACGTTTCAGAAAGAATGGCCCAGGGCTAGCAGCGAGCTAGCAGTAGCTGCACTCAGGCTTCGTTTCTCTAGTTGAGCACCTCAGATTGCCTTAGAGAAAAATGTAAGTATGTTCATTACATGCTCACTTTGCATCGCTTTTCTCTTTACCTTTGCACATATGACTTTAACAGAAATGTCAAGCTCCTTGACTTGTGTCTTTAAGTCCCCTAGCTCACTGCTAACGTTCACTTGCATCAGCCAACGCCTTGATTGTCAGCGTGAATCATTTCACATACATCCGATTTTAAATCGACCCTGTATGTGACCCTGCGGTGGTTGGGGTTGAGGGGATCCATCCGATGGAAACGATCGCGTGTTTCATTGCAGTGAATGACGTCAGCTTTAGTCCAACAAGAATTAAAAGACCTGCGCCCTGGGGTCTATTACGAATATTGAGTTGTATGAACGATAATAATGTGTATTAAGCCAAATTATTAGTTATTACTTTTCCCAGTACAGCGCGTTGATTTTTGGGTTTTGAATGGACTTTGTTAAACATTGAATAGAGATCTATGCATGCATACGTGTTGAAACATGTTGCTAGATTGTGAATGCATACCGGTTGGTTGGGAGGATTATGCATAGGAAGGGTATATGAGAAGCTACAACCGTGAATGCATAGACATGTAGGTACTCGTTTACCATAAGTGTGTTTAGTAATATTTGATTTGTGGTGGCCATGATGCTGTTGCCATGGTGGGTGTCGGACCACTTCTTTCAATCTCCAGATTCAGTAACATAAGGAAACAGGAGGATACTTTAGCATACTTTGTTGGAAACTATTGTTAACAGCATTAACATCAACGTCAGATCCTTTACCAGTAACACTGCTGATTAGACTTCATGGTAGAGTTTCAACTGAAGATCAACTCTAATCCTATAACTCAAGTTATTTGACATACAAATGCAGAGCAACCTATAATACAATTTAATACTAGAGCCAATACAGGAAATATTTGCATAATTAGTGTTTGAATCTTCTGCTGAAAGGTGGACTGCTTTCCAAGAATGGATTACTTGCCAGGTTAATGACTGTTTCTATTGTACTCTTCTTGTTGTCCTGCTGCGTTCGCTATTGTTTTGTGTGTCTCACCCTCTCTGACTCTATCACAATGCCTCTCGCAATCTCTACTACCTCTTGACTGTCAGGATGTAGTGTCTCTCAACCATTTATTCCCTCTTGACTGTTTGTCAGACTCTGTCTAAATGTCTTTAGCCATATAACCACCTCCTCCTGTTAGTCTTAACTGTCTGTCAGTGTTCCTCTCTCAATTCAATGCAGCGGGTGATTCAGCATGGGTATAAAAAAGAAAATTAGGCTTCAAATATGGAAATGATCAAACCACAACACAATAACCCTCTCCATCTCTGTCTCTCGCTGTCTGTCTGTTTGTCTGTGTGCAGGTGTAGTGAGTGCTGCTGCCCCTCTGGGCCAGCTTCTGGACTATGCTGCGTCTCCTCTCTGGCTGGAAGCTCCTGAGCTCCGGCAGCCTCCACCTCCCCTCCTCCCCCTCCTCCCCCTCCTCCCCCGCCTCCCTCCGCACCCTCCCCCTGGCCGCCATGTACACCACGCGCCTCTACAGCTCCGCCGGCGCCGGTGGGGGTGGTGGGCCAGCCGGGGGTAAGCCGGCCCGCAGGACACAGCTCTCAGCGGGTGGAGGCGGAGCTATGACCTTGATGGAGAACCACCACCACCACCTCCACCACCACCACCACCCCGCCGCCCAGAGCCCCGCCTACCCCCTCTACCAGGGCCGCGCAGAGCCTCACCGCGGGCCCCACTTCCACGGCCATCACCCACCCCACCACGCCCCGCCCCCTGCACACCTGGCCCCGCCCACACACCTGGCTCCTCCCCTGGTTCCACCCCCGCACCTCCACCACTTCCAGCAGCAGCACGCCCACCTGCACCACCACCACTACAGCCACGGGCCCGGCGGGCCCGCCCAGGGCGGCGGCGGCCTGGCCTCCGGGCGCAAGAAGACGTGGAACTTCATCCAGGAGAAGATGAGCTACGACACGTTCTTCACCCTCAAGCGGCTGATCGAGCGCTCGCACCGGCCTGACGAGGTGCTGCGCTGGGTCACCCAGAACCCGGGCAAGATCTCCCACAACCACTACCCCATCGCCCTGCACAAGATCAGCCAGCTGCTGCAGGCCGGTGGCGGCGGCGGCGGCAGCGGCCCAGCGGCGTGGACGGGAACCTCCACCACTGCCGCCGCCGCCGCCGCCTCCGACGACGGCGGCGGGGCTCCGGCAGGGGTGGCGTCGTGCCCGCCCGGAGGGGGAGGAGCCGAGGAGGGCGAGGGGCGGGACATCCTGGAGCAGCAGGACTTCCAGACACTATGCGACGACATCATCGGCGACTGCGCCAAGTTCGACAACTTCAGCGTGGTCAACTGTCTGTACGCCGTGGCGGCCCTCGGTGAGGCCTCCTTCCCGCCCTCACTGCACTCAGATTTAACCTCTTAAGCCCCAGCCTATTTCTAATTGTCTAATTTGTCTAATTATTATGCTTGGTGTTTGAGTTGTGTTTGGTGTGTGTAAAAAGGACCTATATGGGCTTGTAGCGGAGTTTCTCATGTTTAATTCGATATGACTGTTTCTACATAATAAGGGCAGTGTTGTATGCCTTTTGCTGCGAGAGTGATCACGGTCTTCCCAAATCTGGGGAACCTCGAGTTTAAGAGATTAAAATCACACGACATAGGGATGAGAGATATGAGTCTGTTACTGTAGCTCAACACGTCACTACTCAAGGAAGGACAGTGCAGGGTTTAGTGTATTTGGCTTCAAAACCCCAATGAGCGCAGGCTGCACAGCCTACCTGTAGGCGATTGCTGTTTTGGAACCAGATCACTAGTTCTGGCCTGAGATGTTTCGCAGTTCCCATCTCATATGCAAAGCTAAGTTAAGATGTCCCTTATCGATCCCTCTACCTTGCCTATTCTATGCACTGGTCTGTATGTGTCTGTCTCAGGCCTGTACTGGTCTCTGTGGCTCTGTACTGGTCTACGTCAGTGTGTACGTTACACGCTGTGTGGTGGTGCGCTCCCCCAGGCCTGCCCAGCGACTGCAGGGTGGTGGAGGTGCTGGAGGCCGAGTGCCAGGCCCGGCTGGGCCAGTTCAACCAGAAGGACGTGTCCATGGTGTTCAGCTCCAGCATGAAGCTCCACCTGGGCTGCCAGCACCCGCTGACGGAGGCCTGCCTGGCGGCGCTGGAGAAGAACCTGGAGCGCGAGCGCCACCCCCAGACCCTCTTCCTACTGCTGTCCTACTACCGGCTGAAGCTACGCACGCTGCAGCCACCAGAGGGCGCCAACGGCCCCGCGGCCTCCAGCCCAGAGCTGCTGCTAGCTAACAGGTGGGTGTGAGGAGGAGTACTGGGTACGCTGGCGATGTGGTTCCGTGGGCTGTCTGGGTCAGTATATACTATGTATTGGGTCAGTATCTATTCTGGTGCTATATGACTCAGCGTGTGTGTGTCTGAACGTACTACGTCACTATGTTACCGTGTGTTGGGTGGATGTGTCAGAACATACTCTGGTGCTGTCTGTTTTGTGTTGTTTATGTGTCAGTATGCAGAACTCGGTTACTGTGTGTGTTTCAGTATGGAGTACTGTTACTGTGTGTGTGCGTGTCAGTATGTAGTACTCTGTTACTGTGTGTGTGTGTTAGTATGTAGTACTCTGTTACTGTGTGTGTCAGTATGTAGTACTCTGTTACTGTGTGTGTGTGTGTTAGTATGTAGTACTCTGTTACTGTGTGTGTGTGTGTCAGTATGTAGTACTCTGTTACTGTGTGTGTGTGTGTGTGTGTGTGTGTCAGTATGTAGTACTCTGTTACTGTGTGTGTGTGTGTGTCAGTATGCAGAACTCTGTTTCTGCGCTTTGAGTGTGTGTCAGTTTGTAGTACTTTGTTACATACAAGCTGTGTGTGTGTGTGTGTGTGTGTGTGTGTGTGTGTGCGTGTACGTGCTCCGTTTCACGCCCTCCCTCCCCGCGCAGGAAGACCCTGCGCCTGGTGAAGCACACGCTGGGCAGCGTGAGCGGCGTGCGGGAGCAGGAGATGGCGCTGTTGGACGAGATGCTGGCGGCGTGCGTCCGTGAGGCCAGCAACAAGAGCCTGGAGCTCATCTTCAGCTCCCACCTCTTCTACCAGAACCGGCAGGAGAGGTTCATCGCCAGCCTGGCCAGTACGGACCGCACGCACGCACGCACGCACGCACGCACGCACGCACGCACGCACGCACGCACGCACGCACACACACGCACACACACGCACGCACACACGCAACATAGCTAGGATGTGGTGCAGAAGGCTAGTAGGGTTGAATCATAGCATCGTCCACTGTGGGTTCACCTAATCCCGGGGGTTCTCAAACTCTCTCCTGCCATGTCCGACCCTGAAAGGGGGGCACCGTTGAGCAACAAAGAAAAGTTTGCAGTGAAAGGATTATTACGGACACATAAGTTCTCATTACCAAACCCGAAAAGTGAGATCATACTTCAAACATAGACATGGTGAAATAGGAACAGACGAGGCATGTAGACATGCGGATGCAGTTTTGAAATCAAATCGTTGTGTAAAGCCATCCTTTCAACTGCTGTGACCTACTTAATGGACGACCCGCGCGTTTTGTAAACCACCGACCTGGCTGGTTCAGAACAAGGAACCTGGCCGGTTGAGAACACACTGCGCACAGGAAGAAGCCTAGGTTAAGGTGCAGAGAATAGGAGCCGGCTGCGAGCGTTCGGAGGTGACTGTGTGTCTGCTGCCCTTCCCTGCAGAGGAGCTTCCTAAGAAGGTGGACAGCATCACACCCTACACCATGGCCCTCATCGCCAAGTACGTGGCCCGCCACCGCCTGCGGGAGACCCAGTTGCTGGACACCATCGCAGACTTCCTGGTCAAGAAGGCAGAGTACCTGGACAGCAAGGTGAGCGGCCGGAGCCCCCGGAACGACCCCTTGTTGTGGGAATGTATAAACTGATGGGACCTTATTAACATTGTTGCCAAGCAATTTAAAACTGGGTCATGTATCATTTATATGCCCTTTTATATAATCATCATCGTAATATTATTAAAAGATAATGCAAGTGATATAACCGTGTTAACATTGTGACAAAGCGATTCAAAACAGTGTACCTGTTTGGGTTAGTTTTCTTCCTGAAAATGCAAATCTTACTGGCTGTTGGATGTGGATTCCTCTCTGATCGGCTGTCGATACCTCTCTCTGATTGACTGTTGAACCCCCTCTCTGATTGGCTGTTGAACCCCCTCTCTGATTGGTTGTTGAACCTCCTCTCTGATTGGCTGTTGAACCCCCTCTCTGATGGGTCCCCAGGTGATCCAGAAGCTGGTGTTCCCCTTCAGCAGGATGAGCTACCGGCCGGCCAACGAGCAGCAGCTCTTCTCCAAGCTGGAGGTGGTGCTGGAGCTGAAGGCGCTGAGCTCGCCGCTGGCCACCGTCAACATCCTCATGTCCCTGTTCCAGCTGGGCCACTTCCCCTCCCTGGTGCTGCACCGCGTCTTCTCCCCCAGCTTCATCAGCAACGTCACCAGTCAGTACACCGCCACACAGGATACTCCACCACACAGGATAGACCCCCACACAGGATACTCCACCACACAGGATACTCCACCACACAGGATAGACCCCCACACAGGATAGACCACCAGGCAGGACAGACCACCACACACACACAGTTACACAAATCAGCAGTACACATACCAGTCAACACATGCATACACCAAAGTGTTGAGCAGGACACCCTAACGGATCCCGAGCTGCTGGCTGTCGCCTTGCATGAATGGGTGAATGAATGTGTTTCTGCATGCGAGTATGAATGTGTGTATGAACGGGTGAATGTGAGGCACCAACAGTAAAGCGCTTTGGTCTGGCCACCGGGCAGAAACACCGCGTCACAACCCTTAACCCTGTCGCGCCCCCCTGCAGACAGCCCGTACGCGCTGATCGTGCGGCGCTACCTGTCCCTGCTGGACGCCACGGTGCAGCTGGAGTACCGGGACTACACGGGCCCCCGCCTGCAGGACGCCCACAAGGTGCTCATGTTCGACCACGCCCTCACCGCCGACGAGGTCAACCGCAAGTACAGGTGAGCCGGGGGCATGAGGTCACGGCTATGGTAGGGGACGTCAAATACACAGGTAGGCTAGGGGCCAACACACAGGTAGGCTAGGGGCCAACACACAGGTAGGCTAGGGGAGGGCCAACACACAGGTAGGGGCCAACACACAGGCAGGCTAGGGGCCAACACACAGGTAGGCTAGGGGCCAACACACAGGTAGGGGCCAACACACAGGTAGGCTAGGGGAGGTCCAACACACAGGTACGCTAGGGACGTTAAATACAATATTGTGTCTTCTCTCTGATCGGCTGTTGTGTTGTGTCTGCTCTCTGATTGGCTGTTATGTTGTGTCTGCTCTCTGATTGGCTGTTGTGTGTGTGGGTTCTGATTGCTTGCTGCGGGTGTCAGTTATAAGGGTCTGGTGGCTGAAGCGCTGAGGCAGCTGGTGGGAGAACAGAGCTACAAGCAGGACGAGGTGCTGGCTCCAGGATACTACACAGGTACGCTGCCAATACGGGTAGTAGAGCAGTACTACTAACAGTACTGTGAATACTACGGATAGTACTGGGAATACCATCGTTAGTACTATGAATGCTACCGTTAGTAGTCTGGTAGTTAATAGTGCTGATTGTTCATGCCAGTTTAATTATAAAGCTCTTTGGATGCATTTATATTTAAAAGTTGCCTGATCTGAATCGTCTCGGGGCCCGCCTTCAGTCCACTCGTGTGTGGTGATGTCACTTCCTGCAGACTTCCTGATCTTAATGGACGCGTCGGGGCGAATCCTCCCCGTTCGGCCCGGAGCCGGCGTGCCCCCGCCCACCTGCATCGCCGTGGCTACGCCCAAGGCCGACGGTGCGGTTTCCCTGACAACGCTGACCTCGGACTTCCAGAAGTTCTCCCCGTTCAGCCCGCTGAAGGGGGAGGGGCCGGACACGGAGGGGGCCGTCCCGGAGCCCTTCCTCCCGCCGCACCTCCGAGGCTCCCCAGGGCCCAACGGCGCCGGGGGCCTGGCGGAGTACGGCTCCTACTACGCCTCGGGGCCCGACTACTACTCTGGCCTGGCCACGGACGCCTCCCTGGAGAGCCAGGACAGCTCCACGCTGAGCAGCCCCCCCTCTGACAGCCTGGCGCCGCCGCTGCCGCCGCCCGGGGCCCCGGGGCCCGACTCCCTCTTCCAGTTCTCCATCGGTCAGATCCTGGAGGAGGAGGAGTCAGGGGGAGTGGCGGCTCCTCCCCCCGGGCAGGAGGCGGACTGCGAGCTGCAGGGGTTCTACGAGGGCGTGGCCTATTCTGAGAGCTCCGCCTCCGAGGGGCCGGCCACAGCCCCCCTCTCCGGGGGGCACCCTGCGGAGAGGAGCGATGCGGACGTCGCCGCCGGCGACCTACGGGCCATCCGCAGGTGGGCTGGAACATCCCAGTGTCACCTACATTGGTCTCATGGTGCTTTTTGGTGGACCCTTTCCCACAATGCATCTGGTTTGTGCAGGGTGGTGATGTCTGTGAACGACAAGTGGCACTACTGTCACAACTCGGTGGTGCTGGTGGGCTCACGCGCCATGAGGGACCGCCACCTGCAGCTCCTCGGCTACATCATCCTACAGGTAACACACACCTGGTAGCCAGTACAAAAGGCACTGGAACAGGTCAGAATGTGGTTCTGGAAGCAGCAGATCATTCTAGAACCGTGTTAACCGATTGCAGCCGAACGGGTCCCAGTGGCATGATCCATCCCTCTGTCTTCCTCTCTGCAGCTGCCCTACCAGGAGCTGGAGAAGCTCAACGGCATCGAAGAGGTGAAGCAGTACCTCCACAAGAAGCTGCTCTCGGTGCCCTTATGACAGCAGACCGGCCGGGGGGAGGGGGGGGAACAGATGAGGGGGCTGCTGGTGGTAATTTGAATTTGAGATTAAAGGGGGTTTATAGAATCATACTCTTAAATTAGAGTGACATTTTTCTAGATAGTCGACAACTATCTTGTGTTCAGCCGAGTAGAAATGTTATTTTCGGGGGGAGGGGGGGGGATATAAAAAAAAGGAATAGGCTTTCTTGTTTTAACCGCCATCCTGTCCAGAGACAGCGGGTCCGAGACGGATTAGCACTGCGGCGGCGGTTAGCGTAGCACAAACCGTTCTCGTCTGTCTGCGACGGAACCTCGCAGCTCAATAATCCGACAAACTAACGTTTGTGGCTGGGAGTTTTTAACGTGACAGGTAAACCATTTTCAGTCTCATGACATAAAAAAACAAACATGTATTTGATATTCTAGGGACAAAAAACAAAACTGTGGGTTGCTTGGGGGAAAAAAAAGCGTGAGGAATTTTCACCTGGGGACAACCAAATAGGTTTTTGACTAATCATGCTGGCAAACTAGCGCCGCGCTGATGCATGTCCGGGGAAGGTGGGGGGGGGGGGGGTTGGGTTAAGGGTAATCTTTGGATGGGGAAGAGGGTTTCCAATGGGACACTAATCCATCAATGTGGGGGGTTTATATGTGGCTCATTCATGTGTGTGTGGAGACGAATCTTGTAAATCATTGAGTGACCCTTGCGTTCCACTGTTGCTGGGGGATGGATGACGTTACTATGGTAAAGACGCCGTCTCCCCGGGGGGGGAAATCTATTTATTTGTGGTACCGGGCCAGGGGGGGTGGGTGGGGGCCCAGATGTGGGAAAGCTTGTTTATATTCTATATATAAATCTATCGACCTCAAATGTCTATATAAAATATAAAAATCTAACCCCGGTGTCTTGTCATTCCTTGAGGCGTGATGCCGCTTTGAAGCGTTTGGATTACAAAAACCTCCGAGACCGGATGAGAAAAGTGCATTTTAATTCTTAACGTTTTGTCCAAAATGGTTGAGTGGGAACTGAAGAACTTCCTCCCAACCCTGGACAACCAGTCAGCAACCGGGACCTCAAAAGTCCCCTTCCTGTTCAACTGTACAAATCCCAGTCTTAAAAAAAACTAAATCAAAAAGCTTAAACGCGCTTGTTAAAGTTTATAGTCATGATAAAAAATAGTGACACATCAAGGTTAAAGGCCATTTTTTGTCTTAAAATGTAAACCAAACAAACGGTAACGCCCAACAAACACTTGGGGAACACATGTAACAACCCCCGCGAGAGGCGCAGAGCGTCCTTCAGGAACGTTAGCGTAACGTAGGTCCTGCGGGCGGGGCCAGGATCACGGCAGTCTGGTGTCGCCGCTGCCCATTGGTCCGCCGGAAAAACCAAAACAAAAAATGGCTTGTGAGGAGGCGTGGCCTGCACAACTTCTCCTGTCCTGTGCTGCTAGTCCGTGTCCGAGTCACTGCTCTCCTCCGAGGAGCTGCTGTCGCCCGACTGCTCCTCGTCGTCTTCGTCGTTCTGTGGGCGGGAGGAAGACGGGGAGAGGTTACGATAACGGGCCACACTAGACCTGGTAGGTCTGGTGGCCAGCCATCGGCTTGGCCTAGTCTAATCTGGTTACAGGGGTTCTAGTCTGACTTGGTTGAGGCAGAGCTTCGGGGTGAAAAAACGCTGGAACGTCTGGCAGAGCTTCAGATTATCATGAGACACACACTCAAAACGGGGCCCCTTTAAACCGCCGGCAACAGGTGGAGGAACCCACCTCGTCGTCGTCTTCGTCACTGTCGCTGCTTCCTGACGACTCGTCGTCGTCGTCCGAGTCCGAAGAGTCGCTCTTGTCGTCATCCTCGTCCGACTCAGACGTGTCCTGCTGGAGAACACATTGAAGAAAACATACACCTGTAGGAGACCCTTCTGTTTGACCAGCTCACCAATGAGCAGGTGGGCTTTTAATTACACAACACACACCTGTTGGAGACCCTTCTGTTATGACGCCGTACTACACACACATGGCTGGTGAGTAAGGTGTACATGTTGAATATATAGTATTGAGTGTGTGTGGCTTCCTGTCCTTCTGTAAGCATAGTCTTGGGAAAGCGTGCTTGTGTTTTTTACCTTGGCCCGGTACGCCATAGAGCGTTTCCCCACGGCGACCCCCGGGGCCGGACCCCTGGCCGTGACCCGCACCTTGGCCCCGGGCCCCTGAACCCTGGTGCTGCTTCTCCGCTTCTGTAACACACATACACACCCACAGTGAGTGAGACATGTGGCGACCTTCCACCGCCACGCCGGCTGAGGTCATGGTAGCATGTGTGGCTGACGGAGGCTGCGTGGTGAGAGAGGACAGGTGCAGGTCCTACTCACCGTGGACGAGAACTCTTTGTAGAGCGCCCGCTCCTGGGGGGAGAGAGACTGGTGGAGAGAGAGGGGGAGGGTCGCTTAACATACAATATATAGAGTCGTGCAGGGCGAAGCATTGAGGTTCAGATCCTTGTCTTTAAATGCTCAAATATGTACAGAATAATGTACGCTTATATTTGGGTGCATGGGTTGTTTTGGTTAAGAAGAAAATGCCCTGCCTGGAATCTAAACGGTCTCAGCCGGACCGAAGAGGTATTCTTAGAGCATTTCACTCACTCAACGCTGACGGATTGCTACGGCACTTCTAACAAATCAGACTTGACTAAAGGCTCTTAAATCTTACATACAACAACTTTATGTTTTTAGTTTGGTAACAGTGCGTGTGTGTGTGTGTTGGGCGTACCTTGACCCAGGAGTCCAGCTCGGCCTTGTACTCCACCTGCTGCTCCTCCACCATCTTCTTGTACTTGTCCTTGTGGGCCAGGCTGAGCTTGTGCCAGCGCTTCCCGATCTCCACCATGCGCTCCTTCAGGCTGAGCCGGTTCAGCTCCCCGTTCGTCAGCAGCTCCTGGCTGAACATCTGGTAGCCGCTCCTAAAAGAGCCACCGCAGTACACACACACACACACACACACACGTTATATATATATACACACACACACACACACACGTACAGATGTTATTCACACAAACACCACACCCAGCACCCACAACACAAACACACAAACACACACGTTTCACTTACACAGGAGGCTTCTTGGGCTCCCCCTCAAACTTGGGCTTCCTGTTGGTTTGTCCCCCAGCAGGCGTCCTGTTCTCCAGCAGCTCCCTCTGCAGGACGGAAGGACTGGTTACACACTATACACACACACACCGCTTCACTAGAACCCCAGCACATCAGCAACTGACCCGAGGCCCCCGGCCTCATGTGAGAGAGTGACCGCACGGGGAGTGTCCCATCGCTGGGGGTGACGCGCGGGGCTTACGACGTGACATTCACCGCCAGGTGTGGGACCGTACCTGCAGGGCTGCAGCCCCGATGTGGTCCGAATACACTGGGGCGTTCCACGCCTAGCTCAATGTTTTACTACATTTTAGGAACTATTTAGAGAGGGGTGAACAAGTCGCACCGAAACGACGAGTGCTACCACGGCGCGGAGAGAGGGGAGATTTGGACTGGGGGAGGGGGGGAAGGTGGAGGAGGGAGGAGGGAGGGGAGGGGGGGGGGGGGGGGGGGGTCACTGACCACAGCTTGATACTGAACCTCGTATCTCTTCTGGTCCTCAGCAGCCTTCTTGATCCAGGGGATCTTCTCCTTCTTCTCCATGGACCTCCACGCCCCCTCCATTGCGCCCTGGGCCTTCTTGCGGTCGCTCTGCAGCAGGACACACAGCACCGTTGTTCTACTACTGTGGTGAACCAGTAGGGTTACTATAGTGGGACAGTACTGGTAGTGGGGGAGAAGGAGGAGGGGATGGAGGAGGAGGAGGCGATAGTAGTGATGGAGGAGGAGGGGGATATCAGTGATGGAGGAGGGGATAGTAGTGATGGAGGAGGAGGGGGATATTAGTGATGGAGGAGGAGGGGATATTAATGATGGAGGAGGGGATAGTAGTGATGGAGGAGGAGGTGTTAGTGGTGGAGATGCGATGAAGAACTGAAAAGGTGGAGGAGCTGAGTAATATGCTGCAATAGAAGGAAGAGGAGGAGGAGGAGGAGGGCTCACCCGGTACTTGGCCAGGTAGTCTCCGATCACGCTCTGCTGCCACAGGTCCTCGGCAGTGCGCGGCGTCTCCGGGAGCTTGGTCCTCTTCCGGGCCTCCCGGCGCTCCTTGGCCGTGGTCCCCTGGACCCAGTTCTCCGGCTCCGGCTCCCGGCTGCGCTCCTGGAACCATCAGAACCATCAGGTCTGGCCCCCACCAGACGCTCTATAAAGGGTTCACCTGAGTCCCGGAGGGAGGAAGCATACCTTGGCGGTGAGGGCTTTGGTTCGGTGGGGGCTGCCGGCCACGCCCATACCCAATTTGGACCCGCCCAGTTTCTCCTCTGTCAGGATGCGGTCCCTCTCTCCTTCTGGAAGACTCTGGAGAGGTAACAGACACACACAGACACACAAAGACACACACAGACACACGTCAGCCATTGCTGTGCTAGCTATTGAATAAACCATACAGGCTTAGGACAGGCTATTGTAGTGATGGTGTGTGTGACTCGGAGACGAAGACGTTAAGTTATGGGTTTGAACCCTAATACCTGCGTCTACCTGAAGGCCAACATGAGCCGGATTGTCAAACCCTACCTGCTCATTAATGAAGTGTATCTTTACAATTGAATGTAAATCACGTGGGATACAATGGTGAACTACTAGATCACTAGATGGCGCTGGACAGAGCCAACTTGACAGGCTTCCTTCTGATCGACTCCAGTGGGTTATTTTCCTACTCAGAAAGGCTTGTCTCTCTTAGTTGAACGGGGCAGCCAAGGTGTTGCATGCTGGGAGCATTAGTCCGATAGCGTGTGACCAGAGGCTAGCACTCACCTCTAGAAACCGCTGCAGGTCCACGTCGTACTGCTTCTTTCTCTGGTGAGGGAGAGGGGGACAGGACGTCAGAAACCAGAGATAGCAGCAGGATGGCCTGGTGGTGAGGGGTTGGACTCCCAGTGAAATGTTCTGGGTTTAAAGGCCCAATGTCCCCAGTCTAGCCGATCCTTAATGACATGCATCCTTCTCAAATATGTTCAGATAAAAAAGTTAAGATGTCTTTAACAGATAAACAGATTTTTTTACAGTAATAACAAAACTTGGGCAATTGTAATAATAAATAATAACTCGGATATGTCACCTTTGAAAAGCAAATATAAAACAACTAAATTAAAACAGAAAAATACCAAATACCAAAAACGTACGGATGTGCCAGTAAGTTAAAGCATCAGAAGGTATAAGCTATTTCGTAAAAATAAAACATTGTCTAAAGCTATTTGGCAAGAATGAGTCTTATGGAGGTGGCCGTCAGTGGCTGGTTGTTTTTGTGGCGGGCAGGTGGGTTGGTAGTTAGTAAGTTAGTGTTCCCTAACCTGTTCGCAGCGTTTCTGGAACATGTCCTTCTCCTTCTGGGTCATCATCTTCCACTGCTTGCTGCACAGCACCATGCGCTCCGTGCTCGGGACGTCCTTCATGTTCACCATCAGCTCAGCGCAGTACAGGGAGTAGCCGTTCCTGAAGGACCCATAGAGAACCTTCAACTAAAGAACACATCCAGGACAGAACCGTCTCAACTACAAAACACATCCGGGACAGAACCGTCTCAACTACAGAACACATCCAGGACAGAACCGTCTCAACTACAGAACACATCCAGAACAGAACAGAACCGTCTCAACTACAGAACACATCCAGGACAGAACAGTCTCAACTACAGAACACATCCAGGACAGAACCGTCTCAACTACAGAACACATCCAGGACAGAACCGTCTCAACTAAAGAACACATCCAGGACAGAACCGTCTCATCTACAGAACACATCCAGAACAGAACAGAACCGTCTCAACTACAGAACACATCCAGGACAGAACCGTCTCAACTACAGAACACATCCAGAACAGAACAGAACCGTCTCAACTACAGAACACATCCAGGACAGAACCACATCCAGGAAAGAACCTTCAACTACAGAACACATCTAGGACAGAACCTTAAACTACAGAACACATGCAGGACAGAACCTGCTCAACTACAGAACACATCCAGGACAGAACCTTCAACTACAGAACACATCCAGAACCTTCTCAACAACAGAACACTTCCAGGACAGAACCTTCTCAACTACAGAACACATCCAAGACAGAACCACATCCAGGACAGAACCTTCTCAACTACAGAACACATCTGGGAGAGCAATTCAAGGCTCCAGACGTAGGCTCAGACAGAGTTCTAGCAGTGTCTGAAATGTAGGCCCATAATCTACTGTGTTACAACCCTTAGAAAAAAAGGGCTATAGGCAAGATTTAAGAGCTCTAATTTTAGTAATTGTGTAAGACCGTAGCCACCTGTCAGCTGTTAGTGAGTGAAAAGCACTGTGAGAATATCCGTTTCTAGTTGACTGCGCCTGCCTCTGTGTGAGACTTCATTTAGATGCTAGACCGCTCCTGGCTTATTTCTTAGGCTTCAGGGCATCTCTTCTCTGATTGGTTCGGTTGACTTATAATTCCTGTCAATCAGGCGCCTGAACGCAACACGTATGAATAGAGGAGAAGCGTACAAGGCAGGGAGCAGAGAGGGAGGAGATTTTTTTTCTCTCCGTTTCTACTCACTCTTTAGAATCATACCCATAAAACCTTTAATAAAAAACCAAATTAAAACGACAACAAAAAAGGACGGCCAGGTCAGAGCATGTAATGAGCCTTGAGACAAGACTCTGGCTTCAATGTGGAGGACTTACCCAGGGGAAAGCAATAAAAAAGGTGCAGGAGGACTAGTGGAGAGGGGGGGGGGTCACAGTAGAGGTCGTACCCAGGGCAAAGCATTAAAGCTGCAGGCTTACGGTGGAGGTTTGGTGGGCCGGCCGTCAAACTTGTCTTTGAGCTGCCTTTCTGCCTTGGTGAGGACGGACTTGACATGTTCCTCCGAGGTCAGATCTGGGTGGGCCTCATGGTACACTCTCATGCTGTCCTGGAACACACAAACACACACCCACACAGTTAGACCATCCCACTTTCTATCAATCAGTCTCACTGTCTGTCTCTCTCTCTCTCTCTTTCGAAAGACTTTCAGACTTAATGTTTTTGGTTTCATTTAATTTCAAATTCTCCATCACTCACACGCATTCTCTCTTGCCCACGCTCTCTCTCTCGCCCATGCTCTTTCATGTGATTCCCGCTCTCCCTCTCTGAATGTGATGCCCTCTCTCTCTCTGTGTGTGGTGCTCTCTCACCCCGTAGTCCTTCTGTAGCTCAAGAGCCTTGCTGATCCACTTGAGTCTCTTCTTATCCAGCAGTTGAGACCACTGTCTCCTCAGGGCCTCCTTCAGCTCCTTCTGACTCACCTGGAACACACAAATTATATTAAACAGAAATACACAAACACACACACACACACACATACTGTTTATATTATACATTATCAATACACACACACACACACGTGTGTGTGGGAGTGTGCGTACCTCCGGGTGGAGCTTCATGTAGGTCTTCTTCTCGTGGTTGTACCACAGCTGCTGGGGGGTCTTGGGTTTCTCCGGGAGGTCTGACTTCTTCTTCTCCTCTATCAGCTCGGGGTGGTCCTCCCTGCACACACATACAGCCCATTAAACATAGGATGGCCCCCTCCCAGATTGGACTTGCCCTAATCAGGCAGCCAATGGAGGTTCCTAATCAAGCAGCCAATCGATTGCGAGTATTAGCCTGCGGTGTGAACCAGACGTACTTGAAGCGCGCCATGTTCTTCTCAAACGACTCCTTCTCCCTCTGGAACTCTGTGATGTACTTTTGCTGTAGAAAGGATAACAACTGAGTTCAGCTCATCATTCAGATGGGTGGACAGACGGACAGAAACGGAGAGACCATGCAAACCGACACACATAAAGACTGGCAGACAGACACACAGGACAGAGCATTGAAACCGAAACACAGACAGACAGGCAGACAGAAAGACAGGATAGAGCATGCAGACCAACAGACAGGCAGGCAGGAATGCCAGGGCATTGCATGCAGCCAGATGGACAGACAGACAGGACAAACCATGCAGACAGGCAGGGAGACAGACCTTCTTCTTTTCGGGCAGCTCCTTGTACTTCTTGGACAGGATCTTGGTGAGGTCCAGGTTGCTCATCTCCGGGTGGATCTTGGCGTACTTGGCTCGTTTCTCCATGAAGAAGCGGAAGTACGGCGTCAAGGGCTTCTTGGGGAATTCTGGGTGGGTCTGGGAGGGAGTCAACAGCGAATAATAAATGAGCGACGCCATCCCCATCGGCCAAGGGTAGCAACCTCTATCTCAAAGTCTGGATTATCTCGCCCCGCTAAATGGTTGTGTCTTAAATGATGGAGTTAGGTCATCGTCTATCCTTTTCGGTCTTTAGTGTCTGTGCCGTTTGTAACGTTTTGCTTTAGACATTTCGACCACCATGAACTTCAAGCTGATCCTAAGAGCTTGTCCCGTGTGTCCAAGAGGCCTCTGCGCCTCTTCCCAAACGGAGTGCTGCTACGCTTCGTAACCTCGGAGGTAATCATGATTCAAGCTCCAGGCGGCGATCTGATCGACAACGCCCAGAGTTGTGTTGCCTCCGCGTGGGCCTAACCGTGGACAGTCAGTCCCCCCAGCACCATGAGGGGTCTCGTCTTGAGGCGAGGAGGTCGGTCTGACCTTTAGCTTCTTGCCCTTGTAGGGGTTCTTCACAAACTCCATCGCATCCGCCAGGAGCTCCGTCATGGTACGGTACTTCCGCACCTGCACACAGAAACACCACCTTCATCACCCTCCTCCATCAACCATGATTAGAGTCATATCCAACCGAGTGTGCCGGTCTGACAAGGTGTGTGAACAACTAGTGCTAGAATATACGTGATACATTCCTCACACTTTTAGATACAAATGCTTCTTTAGACATCGCCTTAGTGGGTGAGATATAGCAGCACACTTGTATCATAACAAGCCAACTTTAGATGGAGCATTTTCAACAAGAAGTTTAAGAAATATCCAAAGTACCCTTGGTTTATTACGACAGTAGGATGTGGAAGAAGACAGAATAAAGGCGGAGGAGGAGAAAGAAGAGGATGAGTGGAAGAGTGTATGTGTCTTTGTGTGTGTTTAAAGAACTCATACCTCTGTGGAGACCTTCTGCCACTTCTGTTTGCACATGTCGCTGGTGTAGCTCCCAAAGCACACCTTCTCCCAGTCAAAGTGGGACTCCGTTGTCTTGTACTTCATGGAGTCTGCTTCAGGGAGGATACCCCTGATCCTCTCTAACAGGGCCACACAGTCCTCCTTGCTCCACCCATCTGATACACAAACACAGTAGGCTATAAAGAAAATACACCAAGATACTGCTACCTTCCCACATTACTTAAACACTATGAAATCGGACCATTATTGTAGGAATACCTTCTTGGTTTTTGAGCCGTGAGTTGTGCGAAGCGGTGGAAACTCCGCTGCCGTTCATGCTGACGACCGGTTACAGCCCCCGCCGTCCGCTGTCACTATAGGAACATAAACCAACTGTTATCGTAATTTGCAATATTGAGGGTCCATCTGTTGCGTTCCCTCCGGGCCGCGTTCCAAAACATGCCATGAGACTTTCATTCAAATGCTGGAATTGGTCCGAGATATTCACGGCATGAGATAACAGACAAGAGCAACGCTGGAGTAACGATGTAACGTTTATATTGACAGCTTTTGTTTTAATTAGAATTGGTCAGTCCCGAGTGTTAAGGTTCACGTGATTGTCAGGGATTCGTTCTTGTTGTCTGATTAAAGAAAAACTGGTTTTAATGCAGCCGTCAAGAAAATGCATCACGAATCTTTGTCAGCTGTCACGCCAAACAAGCAACAAGAAGTGTTCTCATACAAAGCGGCTGTAGTGTTTCGGAACCGGTTAAATGTGTGGCTGAGCTACCCGCTAAGAGCCGCCGGTGTGCGGGCTTCTCTCCGCCCGCCTGTGCAGCGGGGGGAGGCGCGGCTGCGTAGCCGGCCAAGGCAACGTTTCCCTGGTGTGCACAGTCATCGATGCCCGAAGGTCAAACGAAGGGCTGTTTGTTTACATTTAACGTCCCTTTCTGTTGTAAATGTCAACTTTAATGCACATTCAAGTTGAAAGGGAATCGTGTATTCTAAGAATGCCAGCTGGTTAAAAGTTTGAGCCCTTTTAATAGGGAACATACAGGCATGTTGTGGCCGGGTTATACGCCACAGACATCTGCCGAGCAGCCCAGCATTAGCTGCCCCAGTAATGGCGCCCGTACTCCGGCAGTAGTCCCGACGCAGCTTCCGTTGGCAAGCTACTCAAGGGCTTCTTCAGCAAGACCCAGCCACTTCTCGACAACACGCGAAAAACACGACGTTGTATTGAACGAGACACCATAAAACACACCTATCCACACGACCACTTCAACAGTAGCCGAGCGTCATGCTCTATTTGACACGTGCGAATGCCAAATAATCGCATTATAACAAAACTGATTAAACGCGTAAAATTATTGATGCTTTGCTCAAAGCTGCTCGAATATATATGCACAGGGAAAAGAGTAGATAGTGGCCAAAATGACAATGTGAAAATAGTGGAAAATCATTGAATAATCCAACTAGTAAGCCAGCTGGCGCCTTGGCTAACTTGCTGTCGCCCAAAAGCCCTCACTGCAAAGCCGCCATGAATTTTGTGAACACTCGGGGACAGACAACTAGAAAACCGTCTATATCGGATTGAAATCACGGCTTAGTACTCACCCTTCGCTTCAAATATGAACCAGAAGTATTTCTGCAAAACTATGGAATTGTTTTTATTATTTAGGGGTTTTAGGGGGGATATTTGTCAGTCGTAAACCCCGGGGAGCCAGATCGAAACGGATCCGACAAAAGGAGCGTCTAGTTCGGTATGAAACTCCGCCCAACGCCGCAGGGGGAGGAACTCAGAGGGAAAACATGCGACTGAGAGCACAGAGGCGGAGGTTGAAACGAGAGACAGCGGGACAAGACCAACCAAACCCGGCTAAAAAAAAAATCACATCGGGGTTTAAGGGTTTTCCAACTACGTTTACTTGAATAACACTATAGTTTTTAAATAGTTACGCTACATAAGTCCCATGAATGTTTATTATAACCTTTGTCGATTCCAGATGCGGAACAGGCGAGGGAACATCCACACCGGGCGACAGAAGCAACCGCGGGATGGTCTGTCAGCGGGCACGAGAAATCAGGTGATGCGGCGTTCGACATCCGTTGCATCCGTGGGCTCCTTCTGTCCCTATCCGGGTCCACTGGAGAAATGTCCACGAATCATGAGACTTGTCGGCTTCAACAAGAGGTTTCCCCGTCACGGATTTCATCCTGAGAGGCGATATTCTCGCGTGGGAGTGGGATGAGATGTTTATCAAGGTACGAGTGACAGCAACACGCCGCTCAGAAAGGGTGGAGGCTGAACTGCCGCTGATGTTCCCGGGGAATCCGAGCCGAGGGAACCGGGGGAGGGCCATCATTCCGCACGCACACACCTTCTTCCACAACACGACCACCCCACCACGCGTGGACAAGCCTTCCACACAATCAATCAATAAAACCATGACATATTTCATTCGTCTGTAGATGTGCTCCACAGAAAAATGGGACAGATTAACCTAAAATAAGTACATTTCTTCATTGACTTAGATCGGCTCGCTGAAAAGACCAAACGACTTCTTCCTGTGATTGTGCCTCGTTCCTTGTCTCGCTCCATCTGTCTCTCTCTCACACACACACACACACACACACACACACACACACACACACACACACACACACACACACACACACACACACACACACACACACACACACACACACACACAATATTATATTAGATTGTGTGTGCAATTTTTCTGTGGATATTTCCATTCCACACTTTTAAATATCTAATCAAAGGAATAGATGTATCTTTCTTTATTGACTTATCAGCAGATCGGCTCGCTGAATATTTCGCAAGGTGGACGTAGGCTATGGGTGGTTGTTCTGGTTTTATACCATGTTTAATGTGCTTTTATATTTCGTATTTTGCATGTAGTGTGTTTAAGCTTTTATTGTCTTTGGGGTTTACTTGTGGGTTTTATTGGGTTGATGACGTTTATTTGTGTGCTTGTTTTTACTTGCATGTTGTGTTTAAGGAATGCAGCGGTTTTTTTTGTTACTTATTCCAAACATTTGAATATTTGAATATATATATTTTAGATTTTTATTAATAAACGTTTTAAACGTACCCGTGGTAATCTGGCTCCTCCTTGGTTATACAGTTGCTCTCCAGCCGATCAGAAAGCATCCTGTAAGGTCTTCTCCCCTTTCCCCCCATCCTCCTTACAGATAGACCAATCTTCCTGTGATTGTGTCTTGCCCCTTGTCTAGCTCCATCACACACACACACACACACACACACACACACACACACACACACACACACACACACACACACACACACACACACACACACACCCTCTACCCTTTCTTCCAACTCAAGCCCCCAAATCCCAGTTCATAAGATTAAAACATGTGAAGAAAAGTGTCTTTCTGATGCTTTGCGTTTCATCGCTAATATCAACCGTCAGAAAGCAAGACTGGAGCGGCAGCGCCATCTCTTGCTAAAAATAGGTAACGACAGCTCAAGATTGACTGAAACTTGCTGAAGTTTATCTGCTGTCAGTAAATTATTTAGGAAGTCGTTGACAGAGAGAACGACACCATTAAACCGTAGTGACCCATTAGCTAGTATTTAATGAATAAATCTTTAATGTTTTTCTGATGAAGATGTAGAATACAAATCTTTCCCAGGAGGATAATCACAACAATTTTGCCCCATGTAATGCCACATTTTGCAGGAATCGTTATTTTGCTGTGATGAGGTAAACGCGCACGCTTCACACAGGAAATTTGACTTTGAATATTTATTTGTAGTACATATTAGAACAAGGGTTATTATCAAACAGAATATATCCTCAAGGTGAGGTGATTCTCTAACAAAAATAGCATATATATACGCGGTTCCACTAAATGTAAATTTCTTCTAAATAAAAAGAAAATGCCCAGTGCAGTCTGGAGCTAAACTTGATCTGTGACGGGGGGAGCCTCTGGTCTGTCAGCCGCCCTCGGTCCCCACAACGCAGTCCCCAATAAGTGGTCCTCACAAGACAAGGTGTGTGTAACTAATCCACAGTGAGCAGCAGCAGTGTTGGGGGTTCAAGGTCACACAGGCATCTGCATCTGTGTGTATTCGTCCTGAACCTGCAGGTCGTCCAGACGAGGCTCAGCGTCGTCCGCGTCAAGCTGGAACACAGAGGACCAGCAGGTCAAGGGTCAATATCAGACAGCACTGTGGTAGGGACCAGCAAGGGTGTGTGTTTGTGAGTGTGTAGCTCACACAGTGTATCTCAAGGGGGCTGAAGATGTATCGAATATCTAAACCTTAAATTGAGGGTATTTAGCAGGCGCCTTTGTCCAAAGCGATTTATACACACATTCACACACCGACGGAGGCGTCAACCGTACAGGGCGACAGACAGCTCGACTGGAGCCGTTAGGGGGAGGCTTCTTGCTCAGGGGACACCTTGACACTCCACCAGGAAAAGCCGGGGATCGAACTAGCAACCCTACGGTTACAAGTCTACCTCCTTAGCTACTGACGCCCGAAGATGCGTATTAGTGCGTGTGTGTGTGCAAGTCACATACTGTATCTCCCTGGGGGTGAAGATGCGTGTATGCGTGTGTGTGTGTGTGTGTGTGTGTGTGTGTGTAACTCCCACATTGTATCTCACAGGAGGTGCAGATGTGTGTGTGTGTGTGTGTGTGTGTGTGTCTGTATGTGTGTGTGTAACTCACACACTGTATCTCACAGGGGTGAAGACACATGAGTGTGTGTGCATGCGTGTGTGTAACTCACACACTGTATCTCGCGGTGGGTGAAGATGCGGGGCAGCAGCAATCTCTTTACAGGGATGGTGAGGAGCAGGACAAAAGGGAAGGCCAGTGCGGCGGCCGTGGACATGACGACCCACAGCAGAGACAGACAAAGCAGCTGCACGCAGGTGAACAGGTGCATCCGCACCGTCCGCACCTGCACACACACACACACACACACACAATACACACGTTTATACACGTACATATACATCTACACAGAGAGGGCATGCACAGACACAGCACAGACTCAAACACACATGTACTGTGTAATGATGAAGAACTACCTCAACGTAAACACACACACATACATGCCACGCAAGCACAACCACGCCAACGCACACACGCCAACACAAACACACTCAATGCACACATATGCAACACACTGACACACATACACACAGCACATAAATGTCATGCACACATATAAACACACACACACTGTACTATATATACTCTCGATACACACAGACTAGTCTGTTTTATACGACCACAAACGCCACCCCAACACTAAGCTCCAGTGTTTCAGGCTCCAGGGCTGGGGGGGGGGGTCTGACCTTGGTGACATAGCTGAGGTCAGGGTGGTACTTGGCGGGCATCATGAGCAGCAGCAAGCGGTCGGTCAGCTGGATGCCGTTCAGCGACATGACCCCCATGTAGAGGAAGATCCCGAACAGGACGGGCAGAGGAATCTGTCTCAGGACCTCCCCCATGACGATGGACAGGCCTGCGCATGCACGTGCACGCGCACACACACACACACACACACACACACACACACACACACACACACACACACACACACACACACACACACACACCTCTTAAACTACAAACACGACTACAAACAAAGCTTTTTAATAACCACATTCTGGTTTTGGTGGTTTTCGCTTGTGTTGTATGCACTGTATTGTATTGTACTGAGCTATTTTATGCAATTTTTTTACTCTACTGCACTATATTGTAATGTATTCTATTGCTCTGCACTGTATTTTGTTTAACTCTATTGTACTGCATTGTACTGAGCTCTTTCTTCTGATCCCTTGGAGCATTCGGAGCATCTTCAGCTAACGGCGTTCAGCATGCATCGCTCATGACTATTAGATATGGATGACAACAACAGAACACAGCGCTAATGGTTCCCCTCGTTAGCGACGGCACCGCAGACCCACCGACCAGCACGGCCACCAGGAACCCGGTCACCCTCTGCTCCTTGACCTCCTGGACACGGGGCTTGTCTCCTGGGGCGACGGCCTTGCTCATCACGGTTAGGGCGTTGGTGTGCGTGACGGAGCGCACGGTGGCGGCCGACAGCCAGGGCAGGCCGAACATGGCGGAGATCCCGCCCACCGCCACGATGATCAGCAGGTCCAGGTGGAAGCCCGTCCCCTTGGTAAGCATGCGCTCCTTTTTGCTACAAATCAGCCTGGGGAGACATGCGCTAGCGGGTTAGCTGTTAGTGGTTAACGGTAAGCTGTCAGTGGTTAGCAGTTTTTTTTTCTTTCAAATATGCATATCAAAGTCGGACAATGTGTGCATCCAAATGTGTGTGCATGCATGTGTGTGTGTGGGTGTGTGTGTGTGTGTATATGTGTGTGTGTTCCTATGCGTGACTGTAGGATTGTTTAAGTGTCTGTTTGTGTGTGTGTGTGTGTAGATGTGCGTGTGTGTGTGCATGTGTAGATGTTTAAATGTGTGTGTGGTCCTACGCGGTGATCTGGGACTCCATGAAGACGAGGATGAAGACGAGGATGGCTGGCAGGACGCTGGCGCACATCATCCACACAGGAAACTGTCCGTCGGAGCCCAGCGGGGAGATGAACCAATCACGCTTCTCCGGCGTGGATACCGAGAAGCCACTGGGCACGCTCAGTTTCTGGGAACAGGAAACAGGAAAAATACTGTCAAACTGCCTTGACTTATTCACATAGCGGCCATATTGGTTCTAGAATCTTTGGAAACCATGGCAACCTCGATGCATTAGAAGTTCAATGGCATTTAAAGTTCTACATTCCGTTTCCCAAACCAGGTAGCATTGAAAAGCATTTCCATTGAGTTGTCATGGTTTCAACCAGGATTCAAGAAGGTTTTTGTGGAGTATCTATATCAAGAGTGAGGAGGGGAACCCCTTCAGCGTGTTGATGATGTCGTGGACTGTGGTTCAAACATTCAGAGCAGATGTTGTCATCTCACCTGGGTGTAGGCGTCGGCAATACTCCAGTCCACCAGCACCATGATGAGGATAGCAATGGGGACGCCAAAGTCTCCGATGATCCGCCGTAGCTGAAGAACAACAAAGCAATATTAATATTCAAATCATGAAGCAATATTTAGTAGTCAGGTTACCATTGGACTGAATCCTGCCCAAGTACCTATGAACCTCCATTCTTAAAGCTTCATTTTACGACATAATATGTGAACAAACTCATCATTATAGTACATTTAGTAAACGTCATTGTAGGAAGGGGGTTAGAGCATCTTCCTCCAGGATGCAAACAGGTCCATTGAAGATAGGCTGGGACTTGAAGGGAAACACCTTAGCTACTACTGCACTGTCCTTCCCGCGTTATGGACAGAGCATTGCAGAACACACACCTAATGGGCCCAACCCCTCACTCACCCTGCCGGGGAAGAAGACGCTGTTTTTGAACTTGCGGAGGTAGAAGGCCATGAGGAAGGTTCCGGACATAAGCACCAGGGACAGGAGGGCGGTGTTGGGCTCTCCCACAACCTTCCCAGCAGGGCTCACATCCAGGGTGGAGTTGAACGGGTACAAGGTCTCGTTGATGGGGGCGGAGCAGTTGCTTTTCAGAGGGTGCTCTTGGAAGATCTGGGGACCAGATAGGCCAGCACACACTGAAGATACGAGGAGTTTGAGCAAGGCACTAGCTGCACTTTGGTTAAGGGTTAGTGGTTTCATTCCCTGTGTCGCAGAAACATATAATGATAAAGGCAGTGGAAATTGTGGAAAAGGTTAGAAATGATGGACAGGTCAAACTGCTGACATGTTTGGTGTCTTTCATCTTTCTGCCAAGGTACCCGGGTTAGCCTCTGCATGAGAACCATCAAACCCCACCTTGACCAGCTTGGAGAAGGTCTCGTAGATGAAGATGAAGGAGATGAGGAAGGAGAAGATCTCCTGGGTGAAGCGGGAGACGAAGCGGACCAGGAAGCTGCCCTCGAAGGCCACGGTGAGAACCACGATCAGGACCAACCAGAACCCGATCCACACCCGCGCCGTCAGGTACTCCATCTCAGTCTGCTTGCAGAACTGGACCCGGCATGAGAAGATCAATTCACACGTGGAATTGTGAACACATGGTGGAGATCGTTGTATTTGCGTTATTGTTTTGTTAATATCAGCTACTAGTTCATACCGAGGGTTAAAAGGTGACATATTACACAACCAGGTGCGAGTGTGATAAGCCATAACAAGCCGTTTAAAAAATGTGCCTCTTCTGACATCACAAGTGGGCGTGTCTGCCTAGATGTGTGCTGAATAGATTAGCAAATTTGGCTAAAGTACACTGGGTAGGCTGGTAGAATGAATCATCCAGCAAACATCTAGGTGGACACGCCCACCTGTGATGTCAGAAAAGGCCGATTTTCAAAACGGCTTGTAACGGCTGATCCCACTCACAACTTTTAGGTGTTTGCATTCAAATGGTAAAAACAATTTGCAACAACTACCGGAATATTCTATTTCTTTAATATTGACAATGTTTTAAAATACAATTCTTTGGAAGTTCCCATAAGTAAGTTGTTAAAAACGTCGCTTCGACCAAACGCCACATAGAGTACTGCACCCACCGAGTAGAAGGCTTCCTCAAACACCAGCAGGGGCCCTGAGAAGCCCACTATGAGCAGCGGCTGGGCTCCCAGGATGCTGAACACCAGGCCATGTAGCGCCGTGGCAACGATCAACTCAGACACGCCGATCAGCCCTTCAGTCTTCTCACCTGTGACGATGACCGAATGCCATTAATACAATATTATAGATGTAATACTCATATTTATTTTAATCTTGTCTTGGTCGTGTGTGTCTCCCAACTGTAATGCTTGCTGTCTATGTCATGCGTATGTGATAATATCTTTGAAATTTCCGGTTTAATAAAGTCTATTGCATCATATCGTGTCTGGCTCATATCCTTCTGGCTGGGCCGCGATTGGTCTACATGGGTTTGAAACCAACGAGCCACTACACACTCTACACCCGGATTGTGATTTGATAACTGCTAAATCTGCTGCTCAGACCAGGTGATATTTCCTCCATGAAAGACAGAGGAGTGACATAGAGAGGACTATTCCTTCGCATTCCTTTGGGCTCAAATCAACCGTAACGAGCAGATAAAGAGTTCCATCACTGTGTGGACTGAATGTGGACCGGGACAGTGCCGGTGCGTTGGGGTACCGGCCCTGGGTGGACTGTTGAGAGGAACAGTCCCAGGGCCTTCGGGGGCCAGCCCGGCCGCACCATACGTACCCAGGAGGCCTCCGAAGGTGATGGCCGGCGACAGGGCGGCGAAGTATATGAAGATGACGGCGGCCATGCACTGGGGGTTCATGGCGTCCCGGATGTCGGTGAGGTACTGGGGGTACCGCCGCGCCACGTCCTTCACCAGCCCCCCGAACAGACGACCCGTCCGCCTCAGGGGGTCGTCGCCGGGCTTGGACGGGTCCGGGGCGCCTGGGGACGGGAGGGTAGACCGTGAGGGGTTCATTTTGGAGTGGAGAGTTTATCTGGAAACACCGGTGCTGTACCTGAGGAAAACTAGACCACTGGACCATTTCTAGACCAGTAGATTGAGTCCACATCGAGAAGGCTTCTAGAACACATTCTCTCTGAGCTTGGATTAGGCTTTTACGTGATAAATGATCTGAAACCTGTTTGCTGAGCCGAATTTGATCCCTGCATCTAGAAGACAGACCATACGTAACCACATCTTAAAGTCACTTCGACCACATCAAGATCACATCTAGAAGACCACATCTGGGCCTTTCTTGGCATTCATCAGAATCCTGTACTAATCTAAGACTAGAAAACCCCTAGAAGTCACATAGATAGACCACCTACATTTCTTTGAACTTGGAGGGCCCCTGAAAGCCCTTCAAGACTAGGTCACCTCTGATACCTGGACCTGAGAACTGTATCTCTGTATCTCTGTATCTCTGTATCTCTTCTCACCCGCGTCCTTGAAGCCTTCGGGTTCCTTGGTGGCCGCGCCGCCGTCAATGCTCTTGCGGAGCATGTCTCTCTGGAAGTGGGAGACGGAGCGCAGCATGTCGTCTCCCTCCATCTCCGATGGCGGGAGGACCACGCTGCTGTCCAGGAAGCAGTTGATGGCCGTCAGCAGGTCCTGCCGTTCGTCTGCCATGTAGGCCGCCTCGTGGAACTTCTGCAAAAGAAACGGGGAAAACTGGGGTTTTGACATACGATAAACTGTGGTAGATTTTGTGCAAATTCACTTCAGATTTAGTAATTCGCTTATCAGTTGTATTGACTATATCCACAAATCCACACAGCTTGAATTCTGTGAGATTGACGACTCGGACCTTGTCGGACATGAGTGTGGAGATTGAGCGTCCAATCTGGTGGTAGTCGATGTTGGCGGTGGGCGGGCCCAGAAGCAGGAAGAGGAAACGGACAGGAACCGGAACTTCCAGAACCGACTCCAGCGGGACCGCCTCCTGGAGCCGAACGAAGGCCATGGAGGGCTGGTCCAGGAAGCCCACGCTGCCTGGAGAGACACAGACCAGGCTCACACATCTCCAGTCCACATCTGAGGGGGCACCTAAGCAACATCTAGGTGACGTGTAGACCACATCTAGATACGGTTGCGTGGTCGTCGTTGCCTTCCAGTGGCAGATAGTGGTTACGTACCTACTAGGACCACGGTGGCTTCAGCCTTCTCAGGGATCTTCTCCAGTAACTTCAGCTCCTGTTTGGACCTTGAGCGACGCAAAGGGTGGAACTCTCTCTAGAGAAGACAGAAAGACACACACACACACATGCGCACAAAGAGAGGTCAAAGGTAGGTATCAAACTACAACATCATCCTTGACCCCCCCCCCCTTGCCCTATCGACGGCCATCAGACACCTCATTCCTGTCCGGCTCCAGTTCTGTGTCTCCGTGGTAACCGTCTCCCCCAGATCCCCCGGTCTGTCTCTGGGAGGGGTCGGGGTGGGTGACCACGCCTCCTTTGAGGGGGGTCATGCTTGCCGCCGGGACGTTCCTGCTGTAGGAGCTGAACTCCTTCTCACGGCTCGGATGACTGGGGAGCACACACATGCATGCACGCACACACACGCACACACACGCACATACACACGAACGCACACACACAGACACATTCATGTAACCATGCTAAGAGATGCTGAGTTTAACAAGTTGGTGAAAACCCCGGCGACGGAGGCTGCGTGTACCTGTGTTTGAGCAGCAGGGCTCTCAGGACGTTGCCGCGGTCCTCGGCTCTGATCTGGTCCGAGATCACCATCTGCTCCACCACCTGCTGGGCGATGCCCGGGAGGGTCTTCTGGTCCAGGTCCAGCAGAACCGCGCCTACACACAGAGGACCATTGTCCTGTTAATCAATCTCTCAGTGATAAGTGGATGAGAGGAAGTGGATGAGAGGAAGTGGATGAGGAACAAACAGGAACTCATTTACACTATGAGCACACCTTATAAATTATTAGATATAGATATTTACATCATCTCATTGAATAAAAAAAAGAGAATATATTGCCCTTAGCTGCATCTGGGGTCGTAGTATTTATGACCCCCGCGCCTAACCCTGCCCCGCCCAAACCTAAGCCCGCCCGGCCCACTGCCCCAGTGCACCATGGGAGAGGGTCCTGCGTAGCTCCAGCAGGGAGCGGAAGGAGAGCGAGGCGACGTGGGGACGCCCCCACCTCTCCGTCTCCTCCTCCACGTCTTCCTCAAACTTGATCCAGCGCGCCGTCTCGCGCCACTGGACCTGCTGGTTCTGGTCTACCACCAGCTCGTTCAGCTCCACAAACACCTGGTACACACACACATACACACAAACACATGAACATATACTGTATATACACTCTATATACACAAACACCTGGTACACACAGACATACACATGAACATATACTGAATATACACTCTATATACACTAACACCTGGTACACACAGACATACACATGAACATATACTGTATATACACTCTATATATACAAACACCTGGGTATACAGATGAACATATACTGTATATACACTATATATACACAAACAACTGGGTATACACATGAACATATACTATATATACACTATATATACACAAACACCTGGATACACATACACATCAATATCTATATGTATATTCAAAAACACCTGGGATACACATATACACATGAATATATATATATATATATATATATATATATATATGTATATACAAAGACGCCTGCGACACACATACACATGAATATACAGGTATATACAGTGGGGCAAAAAAGTATTTAGTCAGCCACCAATTGTGCAAGTTCTCCCACTTAAAAAGACGAGAGAGGCCTGTAATTTTCATCATAGGTAAACCTCAGCTATGAGAGACAAAATGAAAAAAAAAAATCTAGAAAATCACATTGTCTGATTTTTTAAGAATTTATTTGCAAATTATGGTGGAAAATAAGTATTTGGTCACCTACAAACCAGCAAGATTTCTGGCTGTCACAGACCTGTAACTTCTTCTTTAAGAGGCTCCTCTGTCCTCCACTCGCTACGTGTATTAATGGCACCTGTTTGAACTCCTTATCAGTATAAAAGACACCTGTCCACAACCTCAAACAGTCACACTCCAAACTCCACTATGGCCAAGACCAAAGAGCTGTCAAAGGACACCAGAAACACAATTGTAGACCTGCACCAGGCTGGGAAGTCTGAATCTGCAATAGGTAAGCAGCTTGGTGTGAAGAAATCAACTGTGGGAGCAATTATTAGGAAATGGAATACATACAAGACCACTGATAATCTCCTCGATCTGGGGCTCCACGCAAGATCTCACCCTGTGGGGTCAAAATGATCACAAGAACGGTGAACAAAAATCCCAGAACCACACGGGGGGACCTAGTGAATGACCTCCAGAGAGCTGGGACGAAAGTAACAAAGGCTACCATCACTAACACACTACGCCGCCAGGGACTCAAATCCTGCAGTGCCAGACGTGTACCCCTGCTAAAGCCAGTGCATGTCCGGGCCCGTTTGAAGTTTGCTAGAGAGCATTTGGATGAACCAGAACAGGATTGGGAGAATGTCATATGGTCAGATGAAACCAAAATAGAACTTTTTTTAAAAACTCAACTCTTCGTGTTTGGAGGAGAAAGAATGCTGAGTTGCATCCAAAGAACACCATACCTACAGTGAAGCATGGGGGTGGAAACATCATGCTTTGGGGCTGTTTTTCTGCCAAGGGACCAGGACGTCTGATCCGTGTGACGGAAAGAATGAATGGGGCCATGTATCGTGAGATTTTGATTGAAAACCTCCTTCCATCAGCAAGGGCACTGAAGATGAAACGTGGCTGGGTCTTTCAGCATGACAATGAACCCAAACACACCGCCCGGGCAACGAAGGAGTGGCTTCGTAAGAAGCATTTCAAGGTCCTGGAGTGGCCTAGCCAGTCTCCAGATCTCAACCCCATAGAAAATCTTTGGAGGGAGTTGAAAGTCTGTGTTGCCCAGCGAAGGCCCAAAAACATCACTGCTCTAGAGGAGATCTGCATGGAGGAATGGGCCAAAATACCAGCAGCAGTGTGTGAAAACCTTGTAAAGACTTACAGAAAACGTTTGACCTCTGTCATTGCCAACAAAGGGCATGTAACAAAGTATTGAGATGACCTTTTGTTATTGACCAAATACTTATTTTCCACCATAATTTGCAAATAAATTCTTTAAAAATCAGACAGTGATTTTCTAGATTTTTTTTTTTCATTTTGTCTCTCATAGCTGAGGTTTACCTATGATGAAAATTACAGGCCTCTCTCATCTTTTTAAGTGGGAGAACTTGCACAATTGGTGGCTGACTAAATACTTTTTTGCCCCACTGTATATATACACAAACACCTGGGAAACACAGTACACACACATATATATATATATATATATATATACAGGGTGCGATTTGCCGGTGGGGATGGTGGGGATTATCCCCCCCTCTGGTTTACACGTCCTACCCTCTGCTGAATTATTTTTATCCTCGGTGGGAATAAAAATTATCCCCCCCACCCAAAGTATTTTCACCATTACATCGTAATAATTAACAACCAAAATACACAGGGTCCGTCTTCATTTTGAAACATTTTAAAATGTTTCTCAAAATTATCCCCCCCTCTGGTTTTTTCACAAATCGCACCCTGTATATATATATATATATATATATATACTGTATTTAGTTAAACAAACACACGCATAAAGGAGATATACACATGCACAATTACGTCCAGATAGACAGATGAACAGACACACATACACAAACACAAACACACACACATAAAAAACACACAAACACACATGAAGATAACTCAGATCATTTGGATAATTTATTTCATTCATGAAACAACTTGAAAAGTTGAAAAGCATTACAAGCTCAGAATCCCTTATCTTAGGCGTCAACACTTACTCCTACAAAATAATTATTTACACAACTCAGAGATTAAAACACTACAAACAAGCATCCCCCAACCAAACAATAACACACAGTTAATATCCCAGACAGAGCCTGGGTTCTCTGTGGTTCTACTGGGTTCCAGCGGGCCTACCTTGCTGTCCTGGGCCATTTGCCGGAGCTGATCCAGCTGGACCATCTTCCACCCCTGGACAATGTGAGTCCGACCAGATACCTGCAGGGTCTGAGGGTTTGGACCCCAACACGACCCCTATCCCTCCCCTCTAGCCTCTCTCTCCACTTTTATCTCCCCCTCTCCTCTTTCTCTATCTCTCGAACCCCACCCTCATCATCTCAACCCGACACTCACCACCCAGACCTCCTATTCAGCCGCTTAAGACTCAGGTTAAGACTCTTGATCCTGCTCTCCCCCCCCCCCGTTCACACCTGTAAACAAGCGCCCCATCAGGTGGGAACCGGAGGGGGAACACCGGTGGGAAGGGTTCAACACTGCACCCAAACACCACCAACTAAATCTCTGCTTTGTTGGTGGCGTTATGAGAATAGGAAACATTGGGCTAGCTTTGGGAGAATGCAATCTTTCACACGGCACTTTGTTTAACTTGAGGAACACTCTGTAAGCTAGGATATTCAAGCTGATTTGGAATGTAACTGATTTGGAATGTAACTGACTTGGAATCAAACTGATTCGGAATCAAACTGACTTGGAATCCCACATCAGACCACTCTATTTGGCCGATTCCAGAGGTGATCTTGGCCTCGGGGCGGGGCTGGGGGGGGGGGAGGACTGACCTCGTGCGGAGAGCGGTCCGGTTTGGGGTTGTGGCCGGCGGTCTCTGAGCGGGGGTCCCCGGAGACGTAAACAAGCGGTCCCCTGGCGCTCTTGCTGACCAGGTGACGTCGCATGGCCGAGACATCATCCAATCGGTGACCTGGGCGGGATGAGGTCAACCGGGATAACATTGGTGGGAAGGTATGAGAAAGGACCACACACACAGAGACACACACACAAATACAAATACACACAGACAAACACACTCACACAAACACACACTGCACACATACACTCGTGTACGTACGCACACACACACACAAACACAAATACAAACTGCACACAAACATTTGTGTATGTACGCGCACACACACACACACACACACACACACATACACACAAATGCACACGTACCCGCATACAAACACATGCACACAAACACGCTCAAAAATACACACACACACACACACACAAACACAAACACACACATACAGCAACAAACAAACACACACACCCTTCATGGGAAGGTGTTCTGAGACAGGTGAGTGGTTCTCAGGCTTGGCTGAGCATCATTTAGCGTTGAGCCACGATGACGCAGGTCTTCTAATCTGTCCTTTCACACGCATCTCTCCGGACACAAAGACCTGGCCTGGACCTCCAAGCCTCAGACAACACATTCCCACATCGCCAGGGACAAGGTTGGGATATAAACTCTCTTCCCCCTCTAACCCGCGGGTCGGAACACCACGCAGGGACTGCTCCAGCGAGAGCAGAAGAGACCTATCCGATGCCGAGGTCTAGGAGCAAGTCTCCAACCAAAACACGTTTAACGCAAAAAGCATGCAATTAGAGAGATTTAGAAACACAGACAGGTAGGAAAATAGCTAAACATTTCTTACAAACATCACAGAAAACAAGGAGCATGAACTCACCTTTGAGCGAATCCCTTCTCAAAAATAGTTTTTACTACAGATTGTAGAACATTCAGATTTGACCATTCGGAATTTTATATATACATGTGGTATCCCCAGTTTACTAAGCCATGAATACAACAGGCACACGCCTCATCCTTCCAGCAGAACTTATTCTGGTACTAACAGCATTAGGCGTCCC
Organism: Pollachius pollachius; assembly: GCF_949987615.1. Classification (NCBI taxonomy): domain Eukaryota; kingdom Metazoa; phylum Chordata; class Actinopteri; order Gadiformes; family Gadidae; genus Pollachius; species Pollachius pollachius. Next base: position 14,053,358 of record NC_136947.1, on the reverse strand, counting down.
TCTGGGCAAAAACTTGTTCTTACAAATCTCTTTAATGTCTCATAGATCATTGCATGTTTTCATCTCTGGCAGAGCTGAGTCACCACTTAATCATAATCAGAAAGACCGCCCTAGTCCCCAGTGCAAATACAAACACACACAGACAGGCACTCGCATACACGCGCAGGCACACACAGACTCACACTATCTCATACACAAGAACGCACACACACACACACACACACACACACTCATGAACACACACACCCACTCATGAATACACAAACACGAGTACACGCACATGCACACATGCAGAAACACTCACACACAAACACACACACACACACACACACACACACACACACACACACACACACACACACACACACACACACACACACACACTATACACTTACACAAACAGAATCAGGCATGAGAGAGGTCCTTGTGATGGAGTGTGTAGGATGACCATTGTTTCTCAACAAGGGATCATATGACAAACATCTGACACACAAAACAAAACACACAAATACACATGCACAAACAACAGACAAACCACTCAACAAAACGCCTCAAGCTTGGCAGCAAATGAGATTATCCCCCTGCTACTGGCTAGCCACGCGTTCACCTGTTGGCTAAAAGTTTACCCTTTAACCGGTAGCTCCTGGTTTAGCCGCTCTGGCTAGCTCGAAGATCACCTGTTACCTGCTAGCTACGAATTAACTTGTTGCTGGCTAGCTAGCTACAAGTTTAGCTGCTAACAGGTAGCTATAAGTCCACCTGTAACCTACTGGGTACAAGGTCACATACTACCTGCTATCTACAAGTTCACCTGCTCTCTATTAGCTATAAGTTCACCTGCTACCTGCTGGCAACAAGTTCACCTCCTAACTGCCAGCTAAAAGTTCAGCCACTACTGGCTAGCTACAAGTTCACCTGCTTCCTGCTAGCTACTGTCTGCTACAAGTTGACCTGTTTGCCTGATGTACGTTGAGACTCACTCTTGATCCCATCCAGGTCAATGGAGGCCAGGGTCTCACTCTCATCTGGAAGGCCCCAGGTCTCTCTGCCCTGCAGCATGTAGCTGCCACACCGGCCATTAGGGGGCGCTGCCCTGGAGGACACAACAACATGAACATATGATTTGCATCCTGACCAGTACAACAGGCGTTGTGCTGTGTCAGTGCTCGTCCACTGTATGTATAACAGACTCCATCTGGAAGTCCTGTCCTACTCTAAATCAGCATGCTTGTGGGGTTACCTTGGACTGTTTTATAGCACTAGAACTATGGGATGTTTTTGAGTGTCCGACTCACTCAGTTTGTCTGTTGTTCAATGGCTGATGGTCACCTGGTGCTCTCACTGTTGCCACGGTGACCGGGTGGGATGGAGACGCACTGATGGCCTGGGGAAAAACACATTGTCATCTGTGTGAGTGTGTGTGTGTGTGCGTGTGTGCACGCATGTGTGTTAACTGCACACACACAGATTATTTGTCAATTGTTTTCATATTTGTGTGAGTGTGTGTGTGCATTTATTTGTGTGTGTGTGCGTGTTTGTTTTTGTGTGTGTGTTTGTGTGTGTGTGTTTTTGTGTGGGTGTGTGTTTGTGTGTATGTGTGTGTGTGTGTGTGTGTTTGTGTCTGTGTTTGTGTCTGTGTGTATGTATTTGTGCGTTTCTTGGTGCGTATGCGTGTTTGTGTGCGGATGAATGTGTGTGCCGACGGTTGCATCTGTGTGTGTGTGTGTTTATGTGTGTGTGTTTGCATGCGTGTATGTTTGTGTGTGCGTGTGTGTGTCACCTGCTCCTCCTCCTCTTCCTCTATGGGGGGGGCCGTGGTGCTGGAGGCGGAGCCTCTGCGTGACCCCGCCCCCTCCCTGCCACGGGCCTTCTTCTGCTCAGGAGGCCTGGCGATTGGCTGGTGAACATGGAGCACGCTGTGGCGATGCTCTGGGGACACAAGACACCTTCATCACCATCAAATCATCATCATCATTTATCATCATCGTCACATCATCATCATCATCATTACCATAATCATCCTCATCATCTTCATCGACTTCACATTCATCCCCATTCTCCCCACCTCCTCAACCATTCTCATCAACCAGAGTAAAACTCAAAATTAATTATGGAATTAAATATCATTGATATTTTTCTGTGGCGCTTTGAGCCCATTGTTTTTACGTTGTAAAGGAAACATCTTCTTTTTACTTTTCTGTTGTTTTCGATGTTGAATTTGAAGCGAATTAATTTGTAACTGAATGCAGAGTTATCCTGTTTTGATGGACCAATCAGAATCAATTATTCAACCATGCTGTGGACTAATGCCAATAGTAATGAGAACACAGGCCCTCCTACCCTCTATGTCTTTGGGGTGAACAGCTCTGTATCTCTCGGGGGTACCGCTCGTCTGGAGTATCTGTTGGAAGCACGGCAGGCCCAGAGTCTTATCCAGCTCCTGCTCTTCATCATCCTCATCATCACGAACAGCAGAGTGTGGGGGGGTCGGGAACGGCTGTCAGAGAGGAGGAGGAGGAGGAAGAGGAGGTGGAGGAGGTGGAGGGGATGGAGGGAGGAGAGGTAGAGGACAGAGAACAAGAGGAGGAGGAGAAGGAGAAAGAGGAGAAGAAAGAGCAGAGAGGTGAAGAGGAGGAGGAGAAGGAGGATGGGAAGGAGGGGGAGGAGTAAAAGGGAGGAGTGGAGGAGTGGAGAGGAGAGGGGAGAGGAGAGAGGAGAGGAGGAAGAGGAGAAGAAAGAAGAGAGAGGAGAGGAGTTGGGGGGAGAAGGAGGAGAAGAAAGAGGAGAGAGGAGGGAGGAGAGGAGGTGGAGGAGGAGGAGGGGATGGAGGGAGGAGAGGTAGAGGACAGAGAACAAGAGGAGGAGGAGAAGGAGAAAGAGGAGAAGAAAGAGCAGAGAGGTGAAGAGGAGGAGGAGAAGGAGGATGGGAAGGAGGGGGAGGAGTAAAAGGGAGGAGTGGAGGAGTGGAGAGGAGAGGGGAGAGGAGAGAGGAGAGGAGGAAGAGGAGAAGAAAGAAGAGAGAGGAGAGGAGTTGGGGGAGAAGGAGGAGAAGAAAGAGGAGAGAGGAGGGAGGAGAGGAGGTGGGGGGAGAAGGAGGAGAAGAAAGAGGAGAGAGGAGGGAGGAGAGGAGGTGGGGGGAGAAGGAGGAGAAGAAAGAGGAGAGAGGAGGGAGGAGAGGAGGTGGGGGGAGAAGGAGGAGAAGAAAGAGGAGAGAGGAGGGAGGAGAGGAGGTGGGGGGAGGATGGGAAAGAGGAGGAGAGGATGAAAAGTGGATGAGAGGAGGGGGAGAGGGAGAGGAGGCGGAGGAGAGGAGAGAGGAGGCGGAGGAGTAGAAGGAAGGAGTGGAGGAGTGGAGAGGAGAGAAGAGGGAAGAGGCGAGAGGAGAGGGGGAGGAGGAGAGGGACTAGAAAATATGGAGATGTGGAGAGAAGGAAATAGGATGAGAGAAGAGAGGAGAGAGGAGGGGGGAGGACGGAGAGGAGAGGATGAGAGAGGAGAGAGGAGAGGAGAGGACAGAAGTGGGGAGCAGAGTCGATAAGAAGAGATAGAAGAGCAGTCATGAGCCAGACAGACCTACAAAAGGTAACAGGTTGATGTGAATGAGTCACTCTGTCTCCAGTATGGCTTAATCTGTGTTTAAATGTTTCCGTCACCATGGTGATGCCCCGGGGAGCCGTGGAGCCGGCGGAGTCGGGGTCCTTCTGGCTCATTGCTCTGGTTAAGGTCGGAGGTCAGCAGGTTATGGTGGATTACCCCTGAGGAATCGATTGTGACCCCTGGAAGGAAAGAGATTGGGGAGTCCATCATTCCATGGTTCTGGGATCAGTTTTCCTTTGGCAGTCTATAGTAGACAACCAGTCTAGGTTTCATTGAGTGAGTCCTATGGCACAACTCTCAAGAAAGGGGGCGTGTGTTTATCTCACTGCAAAATATGGATCTGGCTGTTAAAGCACATACTTTATATGTTATGTGTTGTTCGAACATGTTTGGTTTTGCATTTCTATTTCTCTCTTCATGTTTTATCGGCTGGCTTTGACCGAATCTGTTGTTCTCAACCTTGTGTTTGGGGTTGCTCACTTATATGCTACCGATATCCGGTGATGCATTTCTGCAAAAGATATAAAAAAAATCGCTAAGTAATTGATCATTTTTTAAACGTATTATAAAGGAGCCGTGTATATGGATGCGCTGCCAAGTGATTTGTTTCCACCACGAGCAAACTGAATCAGTGTCAGTGTGGCTCAGAGTAATAGATACATTAGAGCCAGACAGGTGGAAACGGTGTCTGTACAAAAGGTTCTGGAGGTAGCTACTTCCAGCCAGGTTGAGACTTGGTCTTTTGGTGTAAAGGTCTGGAGAGGGCTCTTTCTCGACCTGCTAGGTACAACGGCTGATGTCTGTGTTCCAGCACCCTGACCTTGACGATTGTAAATACGTGAATCCCAGATTGGTGTGGATGCTATCGCTGAAGCGGAGAGGAAGCGTCTGTCCAGATTGTAACACACAACAGTGCCTGTACCAGACCAGTGCAAAACTACTGCACAGAGACTCAAGGAAAGGATAGTTAAGTTAGGCTAAGTTAACTTAAATGAGTTCGGGTAAGGTACAGAGTTACGGACGCACAATACACACAATGGACACATTAGATACACACAGATTCACAGCCAAACCTCCGGCCCCATGGAGTGGTGTGTGTGTGTGTGTGTGTGTGTGTGTGTGTGTGTGTGTGTGTGTGTATGTGCTTGTATGTGTGAGTGCATATGTGTGTGGCCGTGTGTGTGTGTATGTGTGTGTGTGTGTGTGCACATGTGAGAGCATGTGTGTCTGGATGCATGCGTGTGTGTATGTGTGTGTGTGAGGAGCCGGATGTTTCTCTGAATCCATAACCAGAACTGTTGAGATGAGTGCGGAAGAGTGTGTGTCTGGTGTGTCTGTGTGTGTCTGTGTGTGTAGAGAAGGAAAGAGAAGGAAAGAGAGAGCGAGTCCCGGGCGAGACAGAGCCTACCTCACCGCGGTCCAAGCTGGAAGTCTTTAGAAAGAGAGACATTATAATGCAGAGACCGAGCACAGTGGACACAGAGAGAGAGAGACCTAGAGACAGAGAGGGAGAGAGAGAGGGAGAGAGAGAGAGAGAGAGAGAGAGAGAGGGAGAGAGGGAGAGAGAGGGAGAAAGTCTTACAAAGAGAGAAGAAAGAGGGGGAGAGAAAGACTTGGAGAGAGTGAAAAGGAAAAGGAGAGCTAGAGAGAGAGACAGCGGGAGAAAGTCTTAGAAAGAGAAAGAGAAGGGGAGAGGAAGACTTGATGAGGAACAGAGCGAAAGAGAGACAGAGATGGAGAGAGAGAATGAGGGAGAAAGAGATGGAGGGAAAAGAGAGAGGGAGAGAGAGGTATTGAAAAAGAAGGAGTCGGAGGGAGAAAGGGGAAGAGAAATGTCAATAAAGTGAGAGACAAAGAGGGAGAGAGAGGGAGCGAGAGAGGGGAAACAAGCCTCAATCGGTGAAGTCGGAAGACGGATTGTCCCCATGACAACCACACTCGCCGTCCAACTTAGTTACACCGGCTCACTCCCTCACCTTGCACAAACACAAACACACACACAAGCACCCACCCACACACACAAACACATCCATGCACACCCACACACGGACACATACACACACCTGCGAGCACAGCCCAACAAGCACGCACATACACATACCTTCACGCCACACATGCATACACACACACACACACACACACACACACACACACACAAACGTCCACACACAAATATACACTGCTATGCATACAACACAAAAACACCAATAAACGAATTGAAACACAACGGCACAAACATAAACAAACCATCACAATTGATATTTTCCCGCTCCAGACACACGCACGTGCATGCATACACACACAAACCATATGTCCATCAACAGAAGGTTGCTATGGCACCAGACACGGGGGTTGCCTTGGTGATTGGCGTGGCGACGCGGAGGAGGTTGCCCAGTCCGACTGTCATTCCTGCGTTATGATGTCATGTTGTGATGCCGCACTGGAATCTGCACATGAAAGACCTTCTGTCCAAAATAAAGCCCCTCCCAACGGCACGAGGGAGACGTACGCTGGTCAGACAGCTTATGACATCTGGAGATCTGATTGGCTGAACTCTACCCAGTTATGCCTCGGCTTGGCAAAACGAACATTAGAGAATTGACCAAACTCTGTCAAACGGCCCTTCCTGTCCTGTAAACAAACTGTACAACTATACAACAACAGTTGTATAAATAACTAGAACTGGATTGTAATCCCTACCTTAACCTTGCCAAATCTTAACCTAACCCTAACCTCCCAACCGTTACCTAGCTTTACCAGCACTAGATCGATACGGAAAGTAACCGGGTCTGAGATCACCAAGTTAAAAGAGTAATCTCAGGAGCCCTCAAAGAGAACCCTGGGGCTGGGGGCCCTAACCCTAACCCTAACCCTAACCCTGCAGTCTAAGGCCTGCTCTGTGCCGTCTGACCCTGGGAAATGTAATCCAAGGGGGGACGCTGGTGGGATCCTGGGTTCAGCTGACCAGACGGTCCTCAGATTGTCCACAGACCTTGTGTGTGTGTGTGTGTGTGTGTGTGTGTGTGTCTATGTGTGTGTGTGTTTGTGTGCATGTGTGTGTGTGTGTGTGTGTGTGTGTCTATGTATTTACGCACCTGCTGTGATGGATCCCTGGAGCTCCAGGTTCTCCACTTTAACGAGCCCAATTTATACCTTGAGAGGAGAGGTGGGGGGGAGAGAGAGAGAGCGCGAGGGGGGGGGGGGGGGGGGGGGGGGCGTGAAGTAAGAGAGATAGGGTGAGATGTGAAAGGGAGAGAGAAAGAGAAGAGAGAGATAGAGAGAGACTTAAACTAAGTGTGAGAGAATAGAGAGAGATGTTTGATACCAGGGGATAAGGAATAGCTTTTTTTACATGTCAACATGATGACAACAGTGATTATTTGATCTCTCACACACACACACACACACACACACATTTTATGTGGTTGGGTTTGGGTGTCCTGGATGTTTTGTGATAAAGTTGTGCTTTGTTTTGTTTTTAAATTCAACGGATGAGTTAATCTGTTGTGTTCAGTCGAACCCATGTTTCATCCCCAGACACAAACACACACAGCTATAAAACCACACACCCTCAGAGGAATGCATGTGTCCGTCAAGCCGTGATGCTTCCCACAGTGAAAGTTCAACCAACACCTTCCAGCTGTGGCTGGCTTTGTTTTCCCCTAACAGACTACAACTCCCAAACACCCATTAGAACAACTACAACTCTATCATTAGCATGTTTACAGAACGCACTGTGAGCGCTGACAAAACGTCACGGCCGTGTGTGTGTGTGTGTGTGTGTGAGGGCATAAGAACTGTGGGAACCTACAGGGGTATTAAACTGTGGCTAAGGTCATCAGTCATGCATGTGGGGGGTTCACCTTGATTAAGCTTGCGATAGATGCCCTATGTTCTAAATGAGCCCTCCGGTCTAGCTCAAACATCCTCTCATGGGGTCCACTGGTATAGCATGGAATGAACACCGCCAGGGTTAGGGGTTTGACTCCCACCTGCGCTAATAACAGATGTCCTCATGGTATTGGGAGACGCCTTGGATAAAGTGTCCAAGTACTACCATCGTAGCGGCTGGGATACTGAACACGTTATGGTCCAGAGCCGTCCAGAGGTTCGAGCCTGGTCAATATCCTAACACTCTTAGTACTTTCAACCTATACGTGTCCTGATGGACTGAACCAGAACCGGCAGACTGAAAGGCCACAAACCCCAACCCACGTGTCCAGGTAGAAGGAGAGTGGCGCGGTGACGATAAACCTACGTTAACATTAGAGGTACACGTCAGGGTGCTGATGTTAAATGTGATGTTCAGAGAGAGCCAATGGCTCTGTCAGTGAGGATAAGACAGGGTTGAACCAGTAGAATCTGATTGCATGACAGGACTGCAGGCACTACAAAAAAAATCCCCCAATACAACTTCAAACATAGTTTTATTTTCAACATACAATGATAATGGGCTTGAAGAGAGAATATATTTCTTTATTATTTTTGTTATTTTACACCTCTGTATCTGTTGTACCATGTTCACACAAACACATTAAATACTACGGTTTCATCTACACCAAACGATTCTTTACAGTAGAAGAGATGAGAAAGGATGAGGTCATCCCTAGGGGTTTGGTTGAGGTTGCAAGGTTACATTATTATCATCATCAATATAGTGGTTAGGAGATGGTCATTTCCATTGGTTTGTTAGAAGTCTTTGGTACAGACATTGGTTCTGACCCACACGCCGGTAGAGACCCCCTGGGGGGTTCCAAGGGGGTCATGGGGACCAAGAGTTTAACAATGAAGGATCATTCATCAATCATTCGTAACAGTCTGTCCATCCATTTATCCATCCATCCACCCAGACTATTTATCCACCCTAACCGTTCATCCATCCCCCTCACTTCAGATCCGCTTCCTCTTCCTCCTCCGTCTCCATCAGCTGCTCCTCCCTCCTCTTCTTCACCTCCATCAGCCCCTGTTGGATCTGCTCCACCGCCTCCTCGTCACCGGCCGCCCGGGCCAGGGACAGAGCCTCCTTGTACAGGTCCAACGCTGCCTGCATGTCCCCTACACCGCCAACAGAGGGGGCAAGAGACCACTTAACTCGCGCTTGGGTCTTGGGTTGTGATAATAGGGGGAATATTGAGTTTTCAACTGTAAAAATACACATATTATGCCCACATGCCTTGTCCGTTTGATTTGATGATAAGTATTTACACTTCAGGCTTGAGATTAACTAATAGGTCTAGGAAGAGACCCGGGCTGCACCAACCAGTTAGCGACCCAGGCTAGACCAACCAGTTAGCTTTACTAGAGGAGGGACTAACCTTCAGGCTTGAGATAAACAAGTGTGACCAGAGACCAACCAGCTAGCTTTACTGGGGGGGGGGGGGGGACTACCCTTCAGGTTGAGATGAACCAGTGTGATCAGAGACCCACCAGTTAGCTAAACGTGGCTGGGACTACGGTACAGGCTTCCAGATGAACCGGTGGGGCCAGTATGAGGCAAGGCGAGTTACCCTGGTGCAGCAGGACCCCCGCCAGGTTCCCCAGCAGCACGTGCTGGTCCGGGTGGCCGGCCTGGCGGCCCAGCTCCACAGCCCGCCTCACCACGGGCAGGGCCTCGGCGTGGAGCCCCTGCAGGTCCAAGATGGTGGCCAGGTCGCTCATCAGCACCAGGGTCTGCAGGGAGACGGCAGCGACCAGGCCAACAGGCATAAGGATGACCCACTGGGGCCCACTACCAGAACCACACCTCAAAGCTTTTCAAGGAGTTACTATTGACTGAATCGTTACCCTTATAAGACACCAGCTACCATATCTAATAATAAATCTTACAATATTTCTTATTCGCTTCATGTCACTACGTACCGCAGTCTTGCGCGAATAGCGATTTATAAATACAGTTCAGTTGATTGGTTGGTAGATGCATTGTATAAAACACACGTCGCCAGATTTAAATTGATGTGCAACTCTATAATGGACTCTTTTGTGCCAGACTCCTTCGAGAGCTATAGGCCGTGCTTCATCTATATGTGGTAGGGTTCTAGTTAAAGTTGTGGTTAAGGCGTGGTTCTGTGTTCTGCTCTGTATGCAGGGTTCAGTCTTCTGGTTATGCACGGTTCGGTGTTCTGTTTGCGTGTTTGTATGCGTGGTTCCATGTTCCGGTTCTGTATGTACTGCTCTGTGTTTGGCCCTGTGGGGACGGCTCTGTGCCCTGGCTCCGTATGGATGGTTCTGGTTCTGCGTGCCTTGTCCTGTGTTTGGGATCGTGGCCATGGTTCTGAGCGTGCTCGGGGAGCAGCACCTGAGGGTGGGTCTCCCCCTGTTCCTCGCTACAGATCTGCAGGGCCCGGCGGTAGTCCTGGGTGGCCTGCTTCAGCCGGCGGGTGGCCGCGCAGTACCGGGCCCGCGAGTCCAAACACAGACCCAGGAGCAGACGCGTCTCCTTCCTCAGACCCTCTGGGGAGAGGAAGAGGAGGGAGGAGAGGGAGCGTGGGGGAGAGGTAGAGAAGAGGAGAAGGGAGAAGGGAGGAAGTGAAGGGAGAGAAAACAGAGAAGAGTTACAATATGGTGGACCTTGATGTTGGACTCTTCACTACCTCTGGATTCATTACTACTATATTAATGCATAATACCCCATAACAGAACTATACCATATTTTCGATGTATACCTGCTCTGCATACTACTTGGGGAAGGGAGAGGGAGGGAATTGAGATGCCGGTACCTGATTGGTCGGTATCTGACTGGTCGGTACTTGATTGGTCGTCGGGTGAGCTGTCCTTGTGCTGCTCCAGTTTAGCCTCCAGAGACTCTGTACAGAACCGGTAGCCGTGTTCCGCTAACTCTGTCCTGCAGAACCAGAACCATCAACACCCGTTAACACAGGTGTTCCCAGCCGTCTCCGGTCTGTGGCGCCCCCTTCAGGTCGGAGGACCTGCAGTGTTGTGCATCTGCTTCCCCACACAACGTTTCCACCCACTCAACATCAACGTCCCGGGAGTTTGTTTGTTAGAAGCAGTTGTCCATGGCTACGAATCATTATGCAGTCCGTCAGTTTATAAGGATATAAAATACCCTTACCCTTAAAAATGTACCTTCAAATATGGAATTCATATTTATCAGCCATCCCCCGTGACTCCATTCACATATCGGGCCAACGGGGGGGGCCTGACCCCAAGGTACCGAAATGATTTTTACGCATATTTTTTTGGCCAATAAATTCAAAGGGCCTAGATGAGTGTCTGTGTGGGATTGCTTCTGCCTCCGGGGGTGAGGATAAGGATGCAAGAGAGTTCAGTATACGCTTGCGCTTGACACAATGTGTCGAGACCTTTACTCTACAAACCACCAGGGTCTTCACTGGATGGAGAGGAGCTGAAAGAGGAGCCCTTACTTGTTCTGGCCGGCGTATATGGTGGCCAGCTTCAGAGAGATCTCTATGATGCCGTTGTCGTTCTGCACAGAGAGAGAAAATCTTTCAGTCACAGTGAAGTGTGTCGAGAGTTGCACTGGTTTTGTATCCCCTGGGGGGGGGGCAACTGGTGCACATGTTCAATAAAACGCTGTTGACATACCTCCGGCGTTCCCCCAGAGAGCATGTAGCTCATGGTTGCTTTGAAAAGTTTCTCTGACTAGAAAGAAAGAGTTGATCATTATCGCCTTCATAAATATTAGCAGCTTCCTCTGATGGTGTTTAATGGCTGCATTTCAATTGATTTATAAGTCAAACGGTTTTGTTGCTCACCTTGTCCAGTTGACCCTGGACGTAGGCTAGGTTGGCCATCTAGAGACACAACACAAACACACACACGACAGAGATAGTCAACACTCCATTATGCAGAGGAAAAGGGTTTCTAGCTGTGTGTGAGCGTGTGAGAGGGAGTGTTACCAGGCTGTAGGTGTAGATGATGGCCTGTGTGTTGGAGGACTTGTGGGCCAGAGCGACCGCCTGGTGGAGCAGACCAGACGCCGCCGGGAGCTGACCCCTGTACATGCTGAGCTACACACACACACGATAGGATACAACCATGTCTGTTAGTGTTAGGGTTAGTATTCATTTACAACATTTGATCATTAGACGGAGCTGTAAATAAGACCAAATTTATTCATATTATATCAGATTGAGTTGATTGTGTTCGTATTCATGTGAATTATATGTGAATCTTGTGACATTGTTTTGTTTCATTCATAAAAAATATAATTGTAAATGTCCAACCATTGCAAAATTAAAGCAATCAACAAAGCTGGCACGAAGGGGTAATTGAAAACCTCTTCACGTAATATCATTATTAGCAGTAGTAGTATATAAGTGATTCTAGCGCAGGAGACATAGCGTGGTGTTGTAGTTGGTAGAGATAAAGTAGCAGTGGTCACAGGTAGCCGTGGTCTCACCTTGGCCTTCTTCAACAGCAGAATGATCTCATCCTCGCTCTTCTGCGCCTCGCTTCTCGTGTCCTCCTCTGTGGACTGGAAGAAGGAAAACGCTGCAGAAAGAAAAATGTCAAGTCATCAGTAGTCATAATTAGAGAGGTAAATGTCAATGGCCATTTACCTTGAATTTGATTTCTGATGGGGCAGAAGGTTAATCCACTGTGTTTGGCAACAGTTCACGTGTTGGAAACTGCTCAGAACTGAAAGCTTAACACGCATACATTCATGCCCAAAGACATCAGGGTTTGTCACTTTACCAAGGACGGTTAATAGTGCTAATAGTTTAAAGAAACAGTGAACCTGCTGTTTCAGATTTAATTCGAACACTTTGTTATTAAGAAACATGCGTCTAGGGCTGAGAGGTTTAAGAAAGAGGGGGCGTGTTAAACCCATGGTTACGACCCACGCCAACTTGATGATACTTTTAGTACCGTCGATGCTTAAGTATTATGAGCGTTATAATAACCGATGTTGTATATGAAATCCACCACACCGTAGCGTGTGTTGTTGTTATGGATGTTTTGGGTTCATGAAACTGAACAACTGATCAGGTCAAGGCATAGGTTCAGAGTCTTGGCTATGGAGAGCTAGCCATGCTCTCCTGGTATTACCAGATAAACTGTGTACTGATTGAGGCAATGTTAACGTGTCGCAAACGCACCGAGTGCCCCGAGTAACGCGCCGCTCCACGGGGGTCCCTCGCCATGGTGCTGGTGCTTCTCACGACCCATTTCCTCCATCTGTCGTGACCTTGCCGACCAGGAGCCGGAGGTTGAGCTCCATCGCAGCGGTTCCTGATTCAAGCTCTGAAGCCGAGCTGTCCGGAAGAGTTTCCCCAGGTACATACTACGTATGGTTTGACAAATTACAAGTTTGGCGTGCTTGTTCTTAGTCAGGAAGAGAGCGCGAAGAGCAGAGGGGGTCGCCATGTTTAATGTTTACAAAACGGACGTGAGGGCACGTGACGTTGTGTGACGTAGACATTAGGAGTTTGATAATCAGCTGCCATGGAGATACATAAATTATTAATGTGCGACCAGGAAACGAGTAGATCTTTTTAAAAACAATGTATTTGTAACTTCTAATCTATTTTTTTGTCGTACCATATATCCATGTTTAGCATATAACATACATGTTTTGGGGGGGCCAACGTGATTTAACCCGTGGAATGCTAAGCCGCGTAGAGAGCGTACAGACGTTTTTAAAGATCGGTTCTGAGCATAGACCTATTATAGAAGGTTCTGAGTGGGAAAATCATTTGGGCCATAGAATCCTATACTGGGGAACGTCATCACTTGTGAACTTTGAAACGGGCGGCCCAAAGTGATTACAGGCTCCACATGCTGTTAACTTTCTCATTGAGACTCGAGCGCATCAAGCATCAGCCCTAATCGTTCTGTTTAAATGCGAATAAGGAGCAGGCTTTCTGGATTTTCAGCTGTCCATTAATTAGAAAATTAAAATTATTCATGGTCCCTTTCAGGCCGCCAGACTGAATCCTATAGTAGGAGATACATGCCTTAACCCATAATAGAGAAATAATTACAAATACATTGTTTTGATTCACAAACATAATTTACACAGTACCAGTGGTAAACAGTTTGCCATTAAAAAACGGTTGGTTCCTGGTCGCACATCACGCTGCAAATATATAGGGAGCTGTGAATCGGGAGCTCACTTCAGCTTCGTAGTGGCTTTGGTATAGTTTACATAGCTTCAATCCAAAGAATATTTGTCCATTTGAATTATGATAAGAGTACCTTTTCGCCTATCGCTACTGATCAGATCAAATGTTTGTTGTGTTGTACTTCAGAATCTTTGATAAGTGATGCAACATGGAATAAGTAGGCCTTTTAGTTATTCAGAATATCTTGGATGAGGTAAACACGTATGCGCCCTAACCTTAATAGAAGGTTTTGATTTGAATGCTGTTTTGAGGAACAGGTAGGGTTTTACCTGAATACGTGCATTGACATTCATAGTGCACTGAAGACGTTGCTTCAAAATAAAATATCCATTAACTTTCCAAAGTCATGGCTGGAGTTTTAAGGACAATATTGTAGTAACACTGCAGTGTGTTGACTTTCAGGAGAACAAGGACCAGTTTTTATTGTGAGATAATGCAGGCCATCACTGTTGCAACTATACATATCTTCACACCAATATGAACCATTCGCCAAAAATAAAGATATAGCAACAGAGCCCGGCTGTTCATTTTTTTAAAAAGAACACTTATTGATCCACAAAAATGCGTCACAAATGCGACAGGTACCAAAATAAACACCTTCTGAACGACAACAATTATTCCTAACAAAGTAAAAGCACTGAATGTATTCCCATAAGTACAGCAGCATAGTCCACATTTGTCCCACATACAGCCCCTTCTAAACACGCCAACAAACACAACCAACTAATAAAACCTTCCTTGGTCCAACACCAGGGACCAGCCTGATGTTGAAATGGAGCCCTTTAATTATTGATTTTTATTTGGCATTAACATCCAACAAATGTTAAACTCAAGCATTGAATTTACACGCAGTCGTTCAGACGAAAAAAAAAAAAAAAGTGTTTATAGTACTGAACACCTGAGGTCAACACATTTTAAGTGATCCCACCTCCATATTTCCTTTGGTGCATCTTCCAAGGGCTGATACACACACACACACACACACACACACACACACACACACACACACACACACACACACACACACACACACACACACACACACACACACACAGTATATATGTAGTCCTTCTTCTCAGTCAGAAGGTCTTGATGATCCGGGTCCATGAAACTGCATGATCCTCCCAGGGTTGCGTGAGCATGACCGGACCCCTCAGAGGTCCTGGTGGTCGGGGAAGGTCTTGGCGTGTTTCCTCAGCACCCCTTTGGTCTTGAAGCCCTTGCCGCAGCGGCAGGCGTGCGGCCGCTCCTTGCTGTGGCTGAGCTCGTGCACGCGGAGCTGCGAGCTGGTCATGAAGAACCGGCCGCAGGTGGCGCAGTAGTGACTCTTCTCTCGCGTGTGCCGCGACCGCCGGTGGCTCTGCAGGCCGGCCGACGTCACGAACCTATCCCCACACTCGCCGCACTGGAAGGGCTTCTCCCCTGTGTGGGTCCTCTCGTGCGACTTCCACGAGTTGCGGTAGGAGAAGGCTTTGTCGCAGTAGGAGCAGCTGTACAGCTTCTCCTTGGTGTGACTCAGACGGTGCATCTTCAGGTAGTGGGCGATGGCGAAGCTCTTGCCGCAGTCGTCGCACGCAAAGGGCTTGTCGTCGCAGTGGAAGAGCCTGGTGTGCGAGCGCATGTGGGAGGACTGCGTGAAGCGCTTGCCGCACGCCGTGCAGAGGAAAGGCCGCTCGCCCGTGTGCGTGGTCCGGTGGGCCTTCAAGTGCGACTGCTGCGTGAAGCGCTTGCCGCACTCGCCACACTCAAAGCGCTTGATGCCCAGGTGCACGAGGTGGTGCAGCTGGAGGCCCTGCAGCCGCTTGAACCGCTTGTCGCACAAGGAGCAACGGTAGGCCCGTTCCTCCCCGTGGGTCAGCAGGTGGGACTGCAGGCCCCCCTGCAGCTTGAAGTCCTTTCCACACACCGGACACACGTGCGGCTTCTGGCTGGAGTGCGTCACCTGGTGGACCTTCAGGCTCTGTGGATTGCTGAAGGCTTTGTCGCACTGGGAGCACGACAGCAGCTGCCTCCTCTGGTGTGACTGGCAGTGGGAGTTTAAGCCCTGATAGGAGATGAACCGCTTGTCACAGACCTTGCAGCGGTAGCATTCCTCGTCTTTGTGCGAGTCCAGGTGCTGGTCCAGCTCTCCCTGTTGGCCGAAGCCGTCCTGGCAGAACCAGCACTTGAAGGGCATGGTGCCGGAGTGGGTGCGGTGGTGGGCCTTCCAGTCTCGCTTGAGGACAAAGGTCTTGTCGCAGTGGGAGCACCGGTACTGCTCCTTCCGGCCGTGGGTCTGCTGGTGCAGCACCAGGCTTTGTAGGGTGGGGTAGGTCTTGCCGCACTGCCCGCACTGATTGGGCAGGAGGCCGCGGTGGACCCGGCAATGGGCCTCCATGTGGGCCTGCTTGTAGAAGCCCTTTCTGCACATGGAGCAGTAGATCATCTTCCGGCCAATGTTTGACATCCTGCGCCCCTTCCTCGTCTTCAGCCTGTCCAGGCGGTCTCCTGTAGGGGTCACAGGTTAAAGGTTAAAGACCAGATCGGACAGGGGGTCTCACCGGCCCGGTCAAGCGTCCTCTCGAACATGCAGGTAAGTTTGGAGGATGGATTACTTGCCTGCGGAAAACTGTACAAGCTTCTTCAAACTTCAAAAATGTGCCTCACTAAACAACCAAGACAAACATCCTTGGGCCACATGCACAGAACTCTGCGTAGGTTTCGATGCAAATGAATGCTCAGCAGAAAGTTGGAAATCGGTGTACATAGAATTGCTGAAATTTTTCAAGATGTTCACCGGTGCGTAGCACAACAGCACGGGTTTATTGGTTGTCCATCCCAAATGTCATGAGCTTGTGGCCACGTGGACAAGCTCAGAGTCTACACCTGCCAACAACCAAAATTGACCAAATATGTTTTTAACGAACACCCATAATTATCTGTATTTGTCAAACTGACCGATTGCTAGAAATACGCATATTCTTGCAGGTTTTTATATACATCTGGAATTTTGCGTGGAAACCCGAATAAAGGTTTCTGAGGGTGTTTCTCTGCGCAGCACCTTATATTCATTGGTCAACAGATATCAGAATTGATTTTCTTTTAATAACTGCTTATTTCCTTCTACATTTGCATTATATTACATATACTTTTTTCGTTTGCATATATTTTTTTAATTATGTATTCTCTGAATATTTAACAGCATTTCTTTTATTTTGAATGGGCTGATTTCTTACGGAGATATTTGCTGTCCTGTGCGCCCAGCCTGGAGCTGCAGTCTGTCAATCGGACTGAGAGCCTCCGAAGGACCGGGTATGGACAGACTTCCTCAGAGTCCGGTTCTGTTACCATCAAGATGCCGTTGGGTTTGTCATTGGATCCCTGGAAGTAGACGATCCAAGATTATACTCTTGACAAGACTGGGAAACAAGGATTTTGGGGACACCAGAAATGGGTGCACATGTTGAGGGTGGATAAATTGGATGCATGAATGTACACTACTGTTAGCAATGTATATTGACAGCGAGAACAGGATTGGACCAAATATCAAGGGGATATTTAAATACACAACCAAATAAAGTCATATCAATGATTCACAAAAGAAAACTGCAGACTGAAGAGTAAATCATTTATTTTACTTTTTAATTTAAATAAGACGCATCCAGCATAATTGGATGAAGAAAAGGCACAACTCTGTGCATAAAGTTGTGCCTTTTCTTCATCCATTGTTCAAACTTAACTGACGCCCCTGCACAGAAGTTGTATGTGCAACCGAACAGACTTTTAGGGTTGACATGCGAGATATAACGTTACCCCAGGCACAACATGTTTACCCAAGTTGGCCTCTGATATATGCAGAGACCACCAAGAGGTGGCCTCTGCATATTTCAGACGCCTGTTTACTGGCTAGAAAGATAACAGTAGTTAAAACCTCTGATAGTAAGATAACAGCATCACATCGACACATGCTCCAAAGATGCCAGACTCAAACTTGATACAGTCGTGTAGTTGAATTACCGGTAAACACGGATCGTTCTCCATTCCGTCCGGTTTACTCGTCTTTCAGGTAGTAAATAGCAGACTACGGCGGGAACCACGCCATACAAATTATCAATGAATACTGTACGGCTTCCGGGCCATGGGGTCATTTTACCATATTGGCAGAGTTCCTCCTTCTTTCACTAGAGGGCAGTAATTTGCAACTAGAGCATCCATCATGCACTGCGGGGGGGGGGGGGGGGGGGGGGGGGGGGGTGGACAGATCGGAGGTTCGGAAGCTCTTACGTATCTGTACGAAAACCTTCCCTTCTTCCGAAATAAGAGTGTTCCAGAAACGTTCGAAGGCTATGACATAACACCGGAAAAACAGATTGCTGAATTAGATGTATCAGTTATTAGAACTGCTTGCGATGGTTGAACATGAGCGAGAATTTATCAGTTGATGATTATAATTGTCAGCTATAATCAGGGTGCGATTTGTGAAAAAACCAGAGGGGGGGATAATTTTGAGAAACATTTTCAAGTGTTTCAAAATGAAGACGGACCCTGTGTATTTTGGTTGTTAATTATTACGATGTAATGGTGAAAATGCTTTGGGTGGGGGGGATAATTTTTATCCCCACCGAGGATAAAAATAATTCAGCAGAGGGTAGGACGTGTAAACCAGAGGGGGGGATAATCCCCACCATCCCCACCGGCAAATCGCACCCTGGCTATAATGTACAGTATCGTAATGCAAATGTTATAATGTGTGTTAAGTTCGCCTCTTAGCGCTTGCTGCAAGTTCACTTTAGTCTATTAATGAAATGGGCAGCCATGGTTGTGACGTGATCTCGGAGGACTCGGATGGCTTTACGAAACTCCCAGCGAAAACTCAGACCCAACAGAGTGTTCAAAGCACTTTCCTCCGAGCTTAAGGTCCGAACCTCCGAACCTCCCGGAAACTCCGACCGTTCTGAAGGCGGCATAAGCCCCTGTCCCTTTGCCTCTGAATGTCCAAAGTGCCCCTTTGAGTGGCCATTTAAATGATCAATGCTTCGTAAAATTACACATGAACATTAAAAAATGAACGTGTGACTCAATTATTCGAGAATAAAAAATGTCTTAAAGTAATAATACAGAAGTATAGTTGGTAGCATCGTCTACCTGCGCTGTCGGTAGGTGACGTCATAGGTTATCAGACCTGTCACATTTGCCTGCCTGCAAGATGCGCATCGTATTGTTGTTGTTTTAAGAGACGGTGAAAAGCAGGGTAAGATCACTACAGTCTGTTTCCAAAACCATTTAGCTGATGTTGAAAAATGAACTAGCATTTCTCCGTTTTGTAGCAGGTAAAAGTGAGCAGCAGGTTTGTTATTCGCAGGATAGACGGCGCGAGGAGAGGGAGAGACCCCTACGCTGTTGGCACGAGAGCCGTGGACCGCGATACATCTGAGCAGCCAGCAGCGTGCGAATGAATAACCCCTCACAGGTTTAATATGTGTTTCACCTTCTCCCTGATGGTCTGAATAATTCTCCAAGGGTGTTGTCAGTCGCCTTTTAGAAATAAAGTCGCAGAGAGCCAAAGACAACTGTTAATGATCTGTAATTTTTATTGATTGTGTAAGTGATTATTTTCCAGTTATATTTGTTGTTAAAGTATAATGATAATAAACAACTCAGTCGAACCAACTGCATGTTCTCGTGTGTTCATCCGATGATTCTTCCTGTTTCTTCAGTTGAAATCCTCCAAGCTGAGCAGATGTTACTCCAGAGCTCTCTGCTGGTTATCCTAGCAGCACACCTGGAAGGTCCTTCCAGCCCCTGGGATCCCAGCAGGTCTCTATGATTTCCTGCACCTGACGTTGGACCAGTCTTCAGTTCCTCCCGCTGGCTCTTCCTCCACTCACTGGTGGCTTGGTGGACCAGCTAAATCCTCTGAAGAACAGAATATTTTGAATTATGATGAATAAATCACATATATAATCCAATGGTTATGCTGGTAACAGCTCATGGGAAATATCTTTAGTTTGAAGTGAGAAGTGTGTGTGTGTGTGTGTGTGTGTGTGTGTGTGTGTGAGTGTGTGTGTGTCTGTGAAACGGGGCAAACTTTCCAAAAGCAAAAGGAAATCCCCCACTGACCAGACTATCGCTGTCTGCTGCTCTCAGCTCTGCTGCTCGTGTGTGCACTGTGCGCGTGCACATCGGGGAGAGTTCCTACAGCAGCATAGCGCCAATTAACAGCTCTTTGCTCTCTGTCTGTTTCTGTTGAAAATCGGATCGGGCCCGGGGTTGGATAAAAAAAGTATTCGGGGAAGCCCCGGAAACACGGATAGATCAACACCGGTTACAGTCGCAAATCCCAACTAAATCCTCCCACTGTCTCTCGTTTTGCACCGGCTCTTTTAACTCCAGAAAGAGGAGAACACACATCAACGCATTTGAAGAGGCCGACACAGCGCATAATTGCAGTGAGAGACGCCATGTGCCGTCGGGGAGGAGCCAGGTGTTATGGGAGGAGCCAGGCGTTAGGGGAGGGGCCAGGTGTCAGGGGAGGAGAGGAGTGGACGTCTTGTTGAGGAAACGAAACTTTAGGTTCAGAGAAACCAAAGAAACCAACGTGGAAGTTCTCTCTTCCAGGCGAGGAATAAAACGCATTTTGGAATTAATAGTCGGACAGACAGTAACAACAAGGTGAGTAAAACAACATAACTTTGAGGAGTAGTTAAAACCTCTCTTCCTGTATGTGAATTAGAAATATATAATTGCTAAATAAATAAACCTTGTCGTCTGTGTCTAGGAATGGCCTGTGCTAACACTTTCTGGTCTGAAGAGAACTTTTCATGTTCCATCTGTCTGGATGTGTTCAACAGTCCAGTTACCACCGCATGTGGACACAACTTCTGCAGAACCTGTATTACAAAGTTCTGGGATGAACAAGTCCATTACAAATGTCCTTTTTGCAACGAAATTTTCCACACAAGACCTGACTTACGGGTCAATATCTTTTTATCAGAGCTGGCTGCTCAGTTTAGAACGTCTGTACGAGTTAAAGAGCAGCCTTTTGTTGAACAAGCAGAAGTTCCCTGTGACGTCTGTAGTGGGACCCAGCAGAAGGCTGTGAAGTCCTGCCTAGTGTGTTTTACCTCTTACTGCCAAACCCACCTGGAACCACATCAGAGAGTCGCTCGCTTACAGAAACATCGGTTGGTCGAGCCTATGGACCGTCTGGAAGACAGGATGTGTAAGAAACACGACAGACTTATGGAGTTCTTCTGCCAGACTGAACAGGTGTGTGTGTGTCAGTTCTGCACAGAGACAGACCACAAGTCCCATTCTGTTGTACCTCTTAAGGAGGAATATGAAGTAAAGACGGCTCAGCTGGGGAAGATAGATGTTGAAGTTCCACATATGATCCAGGAGAGAAAACTAAAGATTAAGGAGATCAAAGACGCAGTAGATCTGAGCAACAAAGACGCAGACAGAGAGATAGCAGATGGTGGGCAGGTCTTCACTGCTCTGATAGGCTGTGTTGAAAAGTGCTGGGAAGATTTCAACCAAAAGGTTAAAGAGAGAGTGAAATCCACAGAGAAACAAGCTGAAGTCCTCATCAAAGAGCTGGAGCAGGAAATGGAAGATCTGACCAATAGAAGCTCAGAGGTCAAGCAGCTCTCACACACTAAAGACCACCTCCACTTCCTCAAGGCCTTCAGATCCCTGAAGAATCCTCCAGCCACCAGGGACTGGACGACGGTGGAGGTCCGTCCTCCGTCTTACGTAGAGACCTTGAGGAGATCCCTGGATCAGCTGGAGGGGACACTGAACCTGGAGATGAAGAAGCTGCATAATTCTGAACTGAAGAGGGTCCAGCAGTATGAAGTAGATTTGACTCTGGATCCTGATACAGCTGCTTCCAGTCTCATCCTGTCTGAGGATGGGAAACAAGTACATGATGGAGGTGTAGAGAAGAATCTCCCGGACAACCCTAAGAGATTTACAAATTATATATATGTTCTCACAAGGCAGAGCTTCTCCTTAGGTCGATTTTACTTTCAGGTCCAGGTTGAAGACAAGACTTTGTGGCGTTTAGGAGTGGCAAGAGAGTCCATCAACAGAAAATGTAGGATAAAAACGACCCCTGAGGCAGGTTACTGGACTCTTTTATCTGACAAGGATGTGTTGATATTCAGAGATAACCCAAACGTCCATCTCCCTCTGAGAGCTGGGCTCCAGAAGGTGGGGGTGTTTGTTGATTACGATGAGGGTCTGGTCTCCTTCTATGATGTGGAAGCCAGGGTTCATATCTACTCTGCTACTGGCTGCACCTTTAGTGAGCTTCTCTATCCAATCCTCTTCCCAGGTCACCATGATTATAAAGGCAACAACTCTGCCCCCCTGATCATTTCACCTGTCAATCAAACAGACTAGGACCTTTGTTTGATAATACAACATGAACAACCTAAACAACTAATTTTGTTTCCTGAATTAGAATCTCTGTGAGATCTGAGATAACTGCATTAATTTTGCAATGCTTTCATTTAACAAGGATATGTTATTTAAGAATCTAACACCAGTTTTTGAATACAACCCTTTATAAAGGTTTAGATTACTCTATTGTCTGTTTTCCCCAGATTTATTCTATATGTTTAACGCTAAATTGTTAACAGTTGCAGTTATGTAGAACATTTTAAGAGGATTAATTTGTATAAATAATTGTAGTTTATTAACTTTTCTTTTGGTTTTAACTTCTGAATAGTAAATGACAAAACAATTCAATGTCTGATTTTAATAAAAAAGAAAATGCAAAAAAAATGTAATGTTTAGGCCTACATTATCATTGTAATTGGTCGTTTCAGTGGAATAGATACATTCCAGTCCAATAGTGTTCAGTAGAAATACTGTCTCAGTGTAATACAAACAAAAAATGTTTGTGGCCTAAAACCCTCTTTTAATCATTTTGAGATTGATCAAACATTTTAAATCATTGAAGAATTGCAAAGGTTTGTAGTTGATAAACCAGTATATGACTTAATCTCCACCATACAACCCTTCATGTATTAAACACTTAAACAAAGCTCAGTGACTACATGTAAAGATTCTCCCCATGTGTGTGAGTACTGTGACTTTGTCTTGTTTGCTCTCCTCTCTCCATCCTGCTCTTTCCTATCTCTGCTCTCGTCTGAAGCTAATCTAGGATTGTGTTTGTCTTACATTACATTACTTATGGTCTAAATCAGTCACCAAATGTGTCGTTAGTCGCCTTTTAGAAATAAAGTCACAAAGAGAGCCAAAGACACGTGCACAACTGTTAATAATCGGTAATGTTTGGTACTATTCTTTCAGTTCTGTTTATTTTGTACGTTTAAGTGACTATTCTTCAGTTATATTCGTTGTTAAAGCATAATGGTAATAAACAACTCAGTCGAACCAACTGCATGTTCTCGTGTGTTCAGCCGATGATTCTTCCCGTTTCTTCAGTTGAAATCCTCTAAGCTGAGCAGATGTTACTCCAGAGCTCTCTGTTGGTTATCCTAGCGGCACACCTGGAAGGTCCTTCCAGCCCCTGGGATACCAGGTCTCTACGGCAGGCACGCGCAGATGGGGTTGCTATGGGTGCCTGAGCACCTGCCCCTTTGCCTCTGATGTCCAAAGTGCCCTTTTGAGTGGCAATCTAAATGATCAATGCTTCGTAAAATTACACATGAACATTCAAAAATGAACGTGTGAATCAATTATTCGAGAATAAAAAATGTCTGAAAGTAATATAGAAGTAAAGTTGGTAGCATCGTCTACCTGCGCTGTCGGTAGATGACGTCAGTCTATAAACGTGACCTCACATTTGCCTGCTTTCAAGATGCGCATCATATAGTTTTCAGAGTGTGTTACTTTGTTTTAGATGCACTGTATATTTATGACCAAAAGTTAAACCGAATCAATTCAAATGCATTCTAGTTTGCTTACTTCTGAGTTAGTTTTAGACATGTCTTTAGAAGGGCCCTGACCCCATCCAAGCCCAGTATGCCCTCATTTCTCAATGAGGCTGCTCTAAAGCACATAAAGTAGCACTTTATAAAGTCCTGTTTGCCCATCGGTAACCTGTATTTCCATCTCGCCCCGTTTGCTAATCTTCATTGGAAACCGGAAGCTGACCCCTGCGATAACTTATTTAAAAGTACTTTGTTAATATCCAGCATGGCAAAGTTAAAATAATATTGGACAGCTTCCGGTTAGGGTACTATGAGCCTCATGTCTATGGCTGGCAACCAACCAGACCAATGCAATACAGATGGTCTCATGGAAGGGGAAGTTTTCATTTAGTGATCATAAGTTATGGTCCGTCGTGCTGCAGAGATGACCCCATAGACTCAGTAATACCACCAGGTTTCCGAAAACACATTTAAGATTGCCCCTTTTTTGTCCTTCATTTGCCAGAGTTGTCAACTTTTAAACCATAAAACGCTTGATTTCTCTGCACTGTTGTACTTGGTACGGGTAGAACCTAGGTCTGTCATTAAGTCAAACCAATGTGTTGTTAACCATGCCTTGCCAAAAAGATACAAATCTGTCTACATGATCCAAAGGAAGGTATCCCAGATTTGAGTCAGAAATGGGTATAGAATCCAAGAGAGCCACCAATTATATTTATACATTTATTAATGCCTGAAACTCAGGACTTACAAAAGGCATTATAAGCAAGTCATGGCGTCACAGCGCTGAATATGGAGATAACATAATATCTGAAAACGAAAATGGGAAAAACTGGACATTGAAATAACTGAGGTGTGGCTGAATGCATAGGAACCGTTTCCATTTTTATCTCTCAAACAGAAATGTACCATGTTGCTGAACAGAATTTACAAAAGATATTCATGCAAAGTAGAGTAATACAAGCAATGTGATCATGCAGGTCAATGGGTCTGCTCCATTGCACTGCCAGAATTGTCCTATAGCGGCAGCGGAGCAATCAGGGTTAACTTGTCCTGGTCTGTGAAGAACAGGATTTTAGAGAACATGTAAATGAAATGGCTAGAGAATCACAGTTTGACACTAGAATATATTACACCAAGTATAGTTCTAGTCTGCTTGTCAGACAGTTTTGATAATCAGTTGTACCAAGCTGGGATCAGATCACGCTTCGGTCGAGTTTTTGTCACAGCACCCATTGCACGGTGAACAAGCTGCCAGGCGAGGGTGCTACAATTCGGCCTTTTGTTTACATCATGTCCCAGCAGTTACCATAGCATCATCGTTATAATAAAAAAAAAAAAAAGTTTGAGGGCTTCCAACTCACCTTCACAAGATGGCCTCCCGTCACTCACCACCAGAGCCATCTCGTTGCATAAGCCGGCCCTGTTATAGAAGACATAAGAAATGTGAGGCAGAGGAACTTTAGGACATTAAGCAAGGAGATGCACTCTGGCAGGATCAGATAAACGCTTCGGTCCGGTTTTTGTCATTGCGCCCCCTCACTGTGAACAGACTGCTTGGAGGGGGGCTTCATTCGGCCTTTTGTTACATCACTTCCAGAGAATCATATTGTACAATTATGGATGTTATACGTTGCCATGAAAGATCGCAAAAAGATACATGTTAGGTTGGGAAAACACTCACTTTAACTTGGCTGGTTCCCTAGAAGAGCTTGTCAGTCCCACAGATTATTTAGGCAACAGATCATGGCAGGGGTGATCCAAGGGGGCACGATAACTGACGGGAAAAATTCAGATCCTGATTAGGACAGTAGAGCACAATCTAAAGAGAATGAGCCAATAAGGCGACATGGTCTATTAACATAGGCTGCTGGGATCAGTGTTCGCTTCGGTCCTGTTTTTTGTCACGGCAACCCTGCACCGACATAAAGCCAGACAAGGCGCTATAATTCGGCCTTTTGTTTACATCATATCCCAGCAGTATGATGCTACATAGATCCCGGCAAAGTCAGGAAGTACCCAGACAGATCAGCACATAAATAAACCACGACTTTGGTTAATACCTCACCTCCTTTCAGAATACCCGTCAGCCCCATCAGAATCACCCCAGTCGTGACATGGAATATAAAAGGTGGAATATTTGATGAGTTATGATACAGGGGAATATGAAGCCTATAGAAATCCCATGGAGTATAGATTTCCTGTTTCTCAGCTGCCTGGATCAGATAAACGCTACGCTAACCCGGTTTTTGTCATTGCACCCCCTCACTGAACAGACTACTGGGAGGGGGGCTTCATTCGACCTTTTGTTACATAATTTCCAGAGTATCATTATTACTGCTTTACTTTGCTACCTATGAATTATCATAAAAACTAATTCCACTGGGAGGGTAAAATACAAGACAAGCAGCACTATGGGTAATTAGGTGTGCCACACTGATCTCTGCCACTTTTCAAATGCATGGTTAGGTTGGTATATGGAAAATCACTCACTTCAAGTTGGCCTTTTCTTTAAGTTTGCATTTCCCTACAAGAGCTTCTCAAAGTCCCCTAGTTGTGGTGATTTAGGTAACAGATCATGGAGGGGCTGATCAGGGGGCGCAGCACCTGAGGAGAAATATTAAGAGTCTGATTAGTACAGTAGACCACATCCAATGAGAAGGAGCCAATTAGGTATATTACTATAAGCTGCTGGGATCAGTGTTCGCTTCGGTCCTGTTTTTTGTCACTGCAACCCTGCATTGACATAAAGCCAGACAAGGTGCTATAATTCGGCCTTTTGTTTACATCATATCCCAGCAGTATGATGCTACATAGATCCTGGCAGGAAGTACCCAGACAGAAAGACTTTGATTAACACCTTACCTTATTTCAGAAGGATTGCGACTCCAGTCCGACATCACCCAATTCCTGTCATAGGACATACAAGGAGACATTTGATGAGTTATGATACAGGGGGATATGAAGGTCTAAAACCCATTAGAGGTCAGCTGCCTGGATCAGATAAACGCTTCGGTCCGGTTTTTGTCATTGCACCCCCCCACTGTGAACAGACTGCTCGGAGAGGGGCTTCATTCGGCCTTTTGTTACATCATTTCCACACGTGTTTCGTTTTAGCAAGCCACTTAGTTCTACACGCTTATTTTCCAGATGAGGTTACTTTTAACATTGGTGGTAGAGAGCATGTATACAGAACAGAATAATAACTTACAGGGAGAGCGATTCTGGCCGCTGCCTTTCATAATCATCCATGGCGCTTCTCTTAGTGGGTCCTACCCAAGTAAGTCCTCTACAAAGTCAACGGACCAAGCAGGCCAAGATCCACCGTCATTGCGGTCATGCTGGCAGCGGCGGGCCTTGTGCAGCCGTAGTACAGCGCAAACGGTTTGTCCCGAGAACTGAGCGAGGTCCATTGTAACTGTAGAAACGAATTAGATATACGCTAACAAATCATTTGATTGTCGACTTGAAATTAATTTCTGGTAATTATTCTGCTGCTGGGGAACAGCATTCGCTTCGGTCCGGTTTTTGTCACTGCGCCTTTACATTTACAACGTGTTGCAAGTCAAAGGGCTACAATTCGGCCTTTTGTTTACATCATATCCCAGAAGGTTCAACAGATACTACGAGCTAGTGCAACGTACCAAGACATCACTTAAGTCGTACCATTGCCAGACAAAAATGCACGTTACTTTAAGTACTGATTCAACACTGGTTAAAGACCCTAGGATAAGAGCGTAGCAAGCCACAAAATCAAAGCATCTAGAAAGGATTCACCAACAAAATATCCAAGTAAATCGAAGCTATGCTTTTGATCACATCATTAGATACAATAGTTTGCCGTCTTACCTTTGGTTCAGATGTCTAAAGTAACACGCTGATGCTGCTACTGATCCGTACTCGAACAGTGTGGAGTCGCCGTCTTTTAAACGTGGTCTTGTAGACGGGACCGGAAAGGAACTAATTCAGGTTCCGGGCTGATTTGGCGGGAAAGACAGACCATCGGACCTGTTAGAGACCGTTTGTTTTCAGACTGATGTTACCATGGACCTAATAAGGAACGAAGAATTAAAGACCTATTAAAGGATGTAACGCAATCGAAATTGTCAGTCATCTACATAAAGCATTTTTTTAAAAGACTCGATTTTAAAGGAATAGAGGCATTGATTAGCACCTCGTCTATTTGGTGGCACCAGAAGTTTAGTTCCAGAATATCTGCATTGCAAAGTATGAGAAAGGTTTCTTCTCTCACTGTCAAGTAGACTTACTAAAGAAGGCTATACTTAACTTGAATCAGATGTTAAATTATGTAGTATTGTGCATCCTGCTTTCAATTAAAGTTACAAAATATATACAGCTAAAATTATAAGAAAACAAGTCCCATGAGATATTGCACAATGGTACGCTAGATGGCGCCACGGCCCAGAAATCTTGCTATGCTTCGCTGACTGAGTAAAACGAAGAAGAAAGAATAGAGGTAGTAGTAGAAGAAGAGTTTATGTGTTTACTTTCGGTGTTGTTGTTTGGACTAAACTGTAAATCACATGTATCCCATGCAATTATTAACAATTTGGATTCACCATGACCTTAAATATGTATAGTCTATTCGGGGACACCAGGGCGGGATTTTGTTTTTGTGAACCAAGCAAGCAGAATAAACCAGTTTAACCACGGGTCAGTTCCAACTTCCCTTACACTTTTTAAGTCTTGTATGTACCACTACACATATCTTCGTCTTTCGAAACACGACACGATGCATTCTGTGAAGGAGCAGTACAGGGACATAAACCCCGTGACGGTGAACGTTATAGAAGCGAACGTCACGTCGAGTCTGTACTGCGGCGCGGTCCACGGGCTCGATGCCCCTGGTGCTGATCTAGTCGAAGCCTTTCTCGTGGAACTGTATCGCTGCAGGGTGTGTCAGTTCACAAGCAGCCTGAAGAGCAGCATCAAGACCCATTTGCTGGATTCCCACGACGACCTGCCTCCCGCGATGGCCTCCTCCGGCTTTGAGGAAGAGGAGGCTGTGGTGATGGAGCATATAGACCCCCGCGCCCCCGACTCTCCCTATCACCTGGAACACGAGCTCACGTCCGAGTCCAATCACAGTGACGATGACCCCATGGATCACATGGGTCTGGACCGCATGTCCTTCCTGCTGCCCATCTACGGCATTCTGCCCAGCATGAGTCCACGATCATGTGACATGGGCATGAGTTCGAACTGTGAC
The DNA here is from genome assembly GCF_949987615.1 of Pollachius pollachius. Lineage (NCBI taxonomy): Eukaryota > Metazoa > Chordata > Actinopteri > Gadiformes > Gadidae > Pollachius > Pollachius pollachius. Next base: position 14,024,538 of record NC_136947.1, on the reverse strand, counting down.
GGCGGTCTTCAAGTGGCGGAGACCTGTGAGGTAGGAGACGGGTCGGTCCCTTAACTAGTTTGCCATTCAGCCGTTTAGCAGACTTCCTATCAGGCTGACCTTTTCGATCCCTCACTCATCCAGGTCAGCACTCTGTTTGAGGATCAAGATGACGAAGAGGAGGATGAGGGGGCAGATGGAGAGGAGCCCACCATCTTCCAACTGAAGGCCTCCTGCCCCCTGGTCCGCCCACCCAACCAGCTGGACGACCAGCTGGCCCAGTCCGCCCACCTCATGACCCTGGGGCTCTGCCGGATCTCCAAGACCCCAAAGATGTCCACTCCCCCGGCCCAGGTGCCCGCTTCCGTGCTGGATGACAAGGTGCCCCCGCCTGCGTCTGCGGACCCCCTGGGCTCCAGAGGGCCAGCTGGCCAACAGGGGGTGAAGGCAGAGGAGAGGCCGGCCAGCGGAGGGTGTCGACGGTGTGGCCGGAGAATGAGGAGGCAGGGGAAGACGAAGAGCGGCAATACGCAGAGCTGCCGTGCGTGCCAGCGCTCCGATAGAACCCGGCACTCCGGAGACGCGCGCGCACCTCACAGACACTCACCGGACCAACACACCGCTACCGCACAAAGCACAAAGGCAGCTGCTGAGCACCACACGCACTCACCCAACGCGCAGAGAGCTGGCAAGGGCAAGCGACACACATCGAGCATACAGTCGTCAGGAACACACACAGAGGGCACACGGACAGACCGCACACGCACGCCAAAGGCATACACGTGCAGCCGCGACGCATGGCTGAGCGGTGTGTTCTGTGACTACAAGGGTGCAGCGGTTGTCACACGTAAGTTACAATTTCTGATTAAAAAAGCTGTGGTGTACAGACCAAATGGGGACAGGTTCATAGGGTATTTATGCAATGTATTATTGAAAGAGCATCAGAGCCGAGGAACCTAAAAGAGTGGCGGTTTTACCTCTTGGTTTTCTGTGATCAGACACAACTGAGGAGGAAATCGATCGCCGCCTCTCATCAAGACTGACAGACACACCTTCTTCTCACCAACCAACCAGGTAAGGGTTCTCAAAACTAGCTTGTTTTTCGGGCTTGAACTTTGCAACATCATTTTGCAACGACGGTCAATGTTTTGTAATCAATGGTCGGTGAAGGATTTGTCATCAAAGGTTTTGTGTTAGAAACTGCCACAAAATTTCTTTCTTTGGCTGGTTGTGAAGAGGACTATTGTAGCTTGGGTTGGTTCACCTGTGAAGGTTCAGCTTCCTCAACTTGCACACTGCTTTCAGTAGGGGGCGGAGCCACAAGGGGACAGAATCCACCCAACCTCACAGGACCAGGAAGCAGAGCAGGAGCCCAGAGGGGAACACGGGATCAAAGAAGACAGTCGCCAAGGGGACCATTGGTCGAAGGGACCTGTGCTGTCTTCTCTGTGACAGGTCCGCCGCACGCCATCACAATTCAAACGCATCATAATAATTGTTTTCTTTAATAAAGTGCATAATGCACCCCAAAATGCTGGACAATACTGACAAAAATGCATTAACAATAGCAAAATACACAAAGAATCCAGCAGGTCAGATAGTTAAGGAGGTACGGTTCTTAGCCGATGATTGGTTGGATATTAAAGATGTGTACACAGCGATTGGAGCTTGGCTGAATCAGGTCTCTTCTACTTCCTGTGCCACAGGAAGTTCTGCAGCAGGCTGACTCTGCGTCGTCACATGGGCATCCACCAGGGTAGCAAGCCTTACAGCTGCCAGCTGTGTCCCTACCGCAGCCGCCTCAAGGCCTCCCTACTGCAGCACAACCGCATCCACACAGGTCAGCCCCACACCTGCTCCTGGGCCACACCTCCAGGCTGTAAACAGGCCGCCCTCTGGTGGTCAGGAGACCACATTGAACCCAATGATCCAAATTAAATAACAGGGATGATGGAGAGGTACAGATGGATGATTGGGAAGGGACTGAATGATGGAGGGATGACGGAGAAGTGACTGAATGATGGAGGGATGATGGAGGACTAACTGAATCGTGGAGGGATTATGGAGAAGTGACTGAATGATGGAGGGATGAATAAGAAGTGACTGAATGATGGAGGGATGATGGAGAAGTGACTGAATGATAGAGGGATGATGGCGAAGTGACTGAATGATGGAGGGATGATTGAGAAGTGACTGAATGATGGAGGGATGATGGAGGACTAACTGAATCATGGAGGGGTGATGGAGAAGTGACTGAATGATGGCGGGAGCATGATGACATAATTATGGCGGAATGTTTCTGAAGCTTTCTGACCCAATGATGAAGGGTACAAGGAGAGGTGGCAGAATGATGGAGGGATGAGGGAGACTATCAGGGCGGAGGTCTGATCTATGTTCCCTCCCGACAGGGGAGAAACCGTTCCAGTGTCCTGACCCGGGCTGTTCCTACGCCTCCATTGACCGCAGCTCCCTGCTGCGTCACACCCGCACACACACACAGCAGAAACCCTACCACTGTCAGCACTGCTCCTATAGCTGGTACACACACACACACACACACACACACACACACACACACACACACCAGAAACCCTACCACTGTCAGCACTGCTCCTATAGCTGACACACACACACACACACACACACACACACACACACCAGAAACCCTACCACTGTCAGCACTGCTCCTATAGCTGGTACACACACAGACACACACACACACACACACGCACACACACACACACACACACACACACACACACACACACACACACACACACACACACACACACACACACACACACACACACACACATCCAAAGTTATTCTTTGAAGATCTGAAGTTAAGGTATAACTCCTCTGCAGTACTCCATGGTCTCCACTAGAGGGTGTTAACGGGCTGGCCTTACTGGCTTCTCACGTTTCATTTCAGCATACAGAAGAAGTGTCTGGACCTCCACGCCCGCCGCCACCACACGGGCGAGTCGTTCCCATGCCAACAGTGTCCGTACTCAAGTCCGGACCGCCAGCTCCTTCTGCGACACGTGCAAAGGCACCACTTACCCCTCGCAGCGTTACCATGACAACCCTCACAACGACTTTAAACCACAACCCATACTGACTGCAGTTTATATTCACGTCACAGGGTGCTAGGACGCGACCAGTACAACCACAACTAGATTTTCATATATTTTTTTAATAAAAAAAGGGATTTAAGAAATGCAATCTTTCTTTCTTTAAACCAGTTGATTCATTCTTTCACTGTGCATAAGCAGCTTGGATTCAGTGGGCACTGGGAGCTGCCCAGTACCACAACTACTGGGTACTGGGAGGTGGCATATGGTATACACAATTGAAGATAAGACTATATTAAATTCATGATAAACCAATAATTGCGTTAGGTTAAGCTAATTAGTCTAGGGGTTTTTCCTTTTCGCTCAGGTCTAACAAAGATAGCGTGAGATGATAAATTAACACATAGCTTTTCGATTAATTGAGGCTTGATTGATGACGTGTGGTACGTCTATAGCCGTTCCTGTTAATGAGCTAACCAGGTACAATGACTGGGAGTGATCGTGATGCCAACCCCCACCCAAACCGGCCAATTGGCGGATTAAATCCGCTCAGACCGCCCGGTGGATTGCTGGAGAAGTCCGTGCGTTTACGTTTATTGTGGTAGATCGATAGGCCTACGCGTTGTCCAAGATGAAGACCACCGTTATATTGACAGGTATGACAATGTCTTAGTCATTATTATTGTCTTGGTTTGTCTTTGTCTATGCTTGTTTGACCGGTTAGGAAGGGTTTTAATTGTGCTTTCTTGTACCAGTGCTCCTCGGCATGACCGCTGTGTCCGCCTATGTGGAGGAACTAGATGATACGTAAGATGTTTTTAAATAATAGACCTACTACGTCTGTGCGCACCGTTCGGTAGTTATTCACTACATGCCCGCAACTTCTCTGTGGCTGAATATTATTTTTTTGTGAATTTCAGGTTTATGGAAACCAAGGAAGAGACAGAAATATGGCTGATAGAGGTAGGCTATTGCATTATAATATTACAAATATTATTCTTTGTAGTTTTATTTTTTATTTATCTCTTTCTATCTCTTCTTAATTTGGCCTAGCTATTATTAATGTTCTGTACTTGCTGCTGTGACTCCTGCGTTTCCAGTCTGGGATGAATAAAGTAGCTATCTTATATTATTAAGGATTCTTATTATTGAGTCAAAGTGTGTAATGGGCTGTGTGACCCAGTGAGCACATGAGTCCTGTCTCTCCAGTTCTACTCCCCCTGGTGTGCGTTCTGCAAGCAGCTGGACCCGGTGTGGCACGCCATCGGCTCGGAGCTCCGGAGTCTGGGCTCGGCCGTCCGCGTCGGCAAGTCGGACGCCACGGCTCATACCGGTGAGGACCTGATTGGAGCAACCCTCCCCTGTGTCTGGCGCTGGTATACTGGGTCCTGGGATGACTGGCTGGTTCAAGGGAGCTTATGCCAATAAAGGCAGAAGTTGCTGATATCCAGAAATGACTGATAGCAAACTCCGATCCATGTCGTTATGGTGGAGTTTGGGGTTAGGCTCATCTTGCTTAAGGAGGCCTACAGGTGCCTAACTTTGGACACCAGAGAATCGAACCCTGTACCTTTTAGCTTGGATCAAAACCCCTTAGAACTTATGTTATCTGGCTCACTCCACACTGTTCACTGGGAGCTGCCCAGTACAACCACAGTATTTTACTGGTGGACACTCAGAGCTGACCAATACAACCACAGTATTCTACTGGTGGACACTGGGAGCTGTCCCGTACAACTACAGTCTTCTGGTAACGGTTGTATCAGTTTGGCTAAGTCCTCTGTTAAAATAATAGGATTACTGAAGGTTTAGTGGCAGTGGGAAACACAGACAAGGGTGTGCTAGCGTGCACACACTATTGTATAGATTATTTTTCCATCTTTGGCCTAAACTTTCATCCAAAGCATCCATGTCACTTAGGAGCAGATGGTGGTAAGCCATCTTGCTCATGGATGCCTAACCTAGGTAGGCTGTGGACATTGGGGATTGAACCCAGTGCCTTTGGGGTAGGATTTGAACCCCATAGCCAGAACACTATTCTGTCTGTGATTTGTGTAGTTTAAATTACTTTAAATTGTGTGTGTGTGTGTGTGTGTGTGTGTGTGTGTGTGTGTGTGTGTGTGTGTGTGTGTGTGTGTGTGTGTGTGTGTGTGTGTGTGTGTGTGTGCAGTGATCCAAGAGTTTTCTATAATGGGAGAATACAACTCTTGTTCCCTCCTATGATGGATTTCAGTAACTAGTCAACAATCTCAGAGTTAGAGGCAGGACCCAAGTGAGCTCAGTCCAGTATGTCATTTAGAGATCTCATTTAACCTTTCTAGGTATCATTCTTCCCTAATGTTCAGGGTAAGAGCCCTGGGACTCCTTCATAGTCCAACTATTTTGTGCCAGTCCAGTATTGAGTTTTATCCCTACGGTAAATTTGAGGTCTATTTCTTATTTCTTGTTTATGACTTGTTTTTTGACTACTTTAGTGATGCTGGTTAAGCACAGAATAAAACAGAAATGTCTTCAGTCCAAGTGGAAACTGAATCTGTATTTAAATTACGTATCAAATTAAAAAGAGATTACCCAAAAGATTTTGAGAGTCTTACATGAAAGAGAAAAAATCCAATCAAATCAAATGGGGGCAGTCTGTGGGCAGCCTGGATCCATTGTTCTTCCTCCTCCCTTGATTTAATCTCTGGTCCTTCAGTCTCCCAGTCCACCCTCGAAGGTCCAGGTCCTCCTCGCAGCTCCAAGGTCCTCTACTCCCTCTCGTAGTCCTTTGTTCTGCTGTAGCCCCATCTTTTATAAGGGAAACCAGTAGGCGTATTTTCCGTTTATATAGAAAGATTTTATAGCCTGATTGATATAAAATCGATACGTTTTCTAGTTAGACTAGTTAAATAGTTGATACTCTACGTTAACCCCACATTCTGCTAGTTGCTCAAAGTTGGAAAACGGCAGCAGCAGTAGGTGCTGCACCCTACAATGATGTCATCCTTTTTTACCACTTCATTCTGAAAACATTAATTTAAACACTACAAAAGCAACAATGTTTTTTTGGGAAATCTATATGTTCATACAAAAAGTAAATACATTCTTTCTCTGTTATGAGGTTCCACAGTACAGTAAAATAATGAATTTACATTTTGGCATACAGAGTAACAGCATAGGGGATACTGATAATGACAAGAGTATATCGTACAAAACAAGTTTGTCTGCACTTTCTTAAACCCCTCTTTTTACTTTTACTAGCTTTAAAGGGTGCTCATTGAATCTTGACATCTTGATCCATTCCTGAACTCGGTTTCAATCCCGTTATATATATAATTTTTTTTATTTCCCCCATGTGTAGATTTTTCCTCGATCAGTAGTTCTAACTCTAGACCCACCCTGTTTTACAAGTGTAAGGTCTAGGCGTGATGCTTTACAGCTCTTTCACCTACATCTTTAGCTCTAGTACTCAAAGCTGGGCTGCTAGTACCCACATTTGCAGCTAACCCTCCTAACCATAGCCCTAAACAGGAGTAGTGTGTTCACTCAGATCAACCACAGCTATGCAAGGTCGTACAACAGTATGTAAATAGACCTAGCCAAAAACGTGTTATAGAATACATTGGTTCTAGATTCTGGAACAATCTGGCTGTACAACGCCTGTTCTAAAAAGACTGTCCCAGTGCCAGATATTCTGATGGTCTTGTGCCCACCTGACTTGTATTTCTGCATTTGTATTGTATATATTCTGTATTTCTACGCCTGTCCTGCGATAGCCCAGTTAGGAAGATCCTAGTGTATCTAATTCTTCTAAGTCTTAATCCTCAACCTTAATCTGCTTGTACAACAGAGTTAGCTTCTCACTGAATCACAGTAATGTAAGGCCCACAGCCTACATTACTGCCTTTAATGCTTTCAATATAATGAATAAGACTATGCTAATAGATTGGATAAGATCAAGGATGGAAAGTCTGAATGTTCAGATCTAGATATCTTTATCTATATATAAATATGGTTTATTACGCGCCTACCTGTTCACTATCTGTTGCCTTATAGCAAGGGGATTCCCTGCATTTGTTTCCCTGTTTATTTGAGGGTTTAGGGGGAGGGGCCCCTCCCCCTAAACTAATAAAATAATAACTGTGAAAACACGTATGTTTAACTTGATCTGTGAGCAAAGGTGAAATAGATCAACAGGACTCTGTCAGCTGCGTTTTCGTGAATTTTATGTGAATGTTATCCTTCCAGTAGTATGTAGAACGTTCAAACTGATCAGTATAATGTGTGTGTTTCAACTCTCCAGGCCTTGCCAAAGAATTCAAAGTCAGAGGCTATCCTGCTATCATGATGTAAGTTCTAATTATTCATGATAAAGTCATGATAGACTTTCTGGCTACTTTGTCTGAACTCCAACCTCAGGGTTGTAGATTATAATTCTCATTATAGCACGTAACGAAATGCACAACATGGTGTTGACATAATAGTCTCGTGGTGTGTACAAAGCATTTACATAATGTTAACATATTGTTCACCTTATAAGGTTTACGTTCAGTGCCATTCTATGCTTGTCTCAACATTACGGTATGATGCCCTGCATCTGTTGGTATATTTCTACAGAGTGCTATCTAATACAATTATAAGTGTGTTTTAAAGAGTATACTATCTAATAAATGTGGACTCCTTTGTGTTGCCAGGCTGAAGAACGACAGGAAGTATAACTATGAAGGTCCCAGGACCAAGGACGGCATAATGGACTTTGCTAACCGGGTCGCGGGGTAAATGTGTTGACGTGTTTGTGTACAAAGAAATGAGAATATAGTTCTATGTAGTGGATGGTAATGAGAAGCTGGTCAATAAACTGTTATGGTACTGTCAGTATATACTGTAGTATATATGTTAGTACTGTAATACTATCCTGGCACTGTGTTACAATGGTTGTACTGTGGTATTACGTTAGTATTTTCTGTGGTACTACGGTAGTACTGAAGTACTATGTTAGCATGTACTGTGGTACTATGTGGTACTGTGGTATCGTTGTGTTTGATGTACTATTTTTTTGTGATATACTGGTCTGTTCACTTGTATAAAGTAAGTAATGGTCCTATGCACTGTGTGTGTTTCCAGGCCAGATGTCCGAGGCCTACCCAGTCAACAGATGTTTCAGCACGTTATAAGCAGACAGCCTGTGATGTTCGTTTACATCGGAGCTTCATCCCCTCTGAAGGTACACACACACACAAACACACACACACACACACACACACACACACACACACACACACACACACACACACACACACACACACACACACACACACACACAGACACAGACACCCCCGTACACAGACACCCCCGTACACACACACACACACACACACACACACACACACACACACACACACACACACACACACACACACAATATTGAACTAATGGCACTCGTGGGACATTCTCTTATTCCTTCATAAGGGATAGCTAAGGCAGAGTACTGTGTTGGCCTCCACTATAGTTTGGGAAATGGCTGCCCATTTTGGATATGTATACAATATATGGGGATGGTAATGGGTGTGGTCTCTTTAATATTATGGGCGTGGTCATGGGGGGCATCAGGTTGGGTCATGCCTATGGTTGGGCAACATGGATGCTTCTGTCTCCAGGGAAACTACACGGCTGCAGCCAAGGAGCTGATCGTCCACACCTACTTCTTCTCTGCTGGCCGGGACATTCTGCCCAAGGTCAGCCTCCGCCCAGATCCCCTTCTTCGTGGAACCACCTCCACGCTTAGTTTTTTCCGATGCAAGGATTGGGAAAAGCTCAGACCATGAGAGCCGCGTTCTAACTCTGTAACTGCTGTGTTCCTCCCAGGACGTCAACATCCCTAAGCTGCCTGCCGTCGCAGTCTTCAAAGAAGACAAGGTCCTGACCTATAACGGTGAGTGTGGACACTAACATTACCTCATATAGCTCTTGTGTGTAGAGTGAGTGTGTGTGTAGCGTGTTCGACCAATAGACTTACAATTTGAAACTGGTCACCGGAGAGGGTTGTTGGTTTCGATCTCGGTCTGCTGCTTTGTCCTCAAGCATGTTAAAGGCCTTTTACATTCCGATGATGCAGAGCACTTTGATGGCGGCTCAGCACAATGTTAATGCAGTTTATTTGAAGGACCAGAGATTCTCTTTCCACCCCCGGAAGATTATTTCTAGGGGTTCCTTGACGCTTCCAGTACTGGAGTTAACCCCATTTACCCTTTTCATGCTTTCTGGTTGGTTGTTTTCTCCAGAGGAGACAGACGGGGATCTGAAGATGTGGATCAACAGGGAGAGGTTCAGAAGCTACTCCAAGATCGACAGCTACACCCTGTACTCCATGGGAGACACAGGTAGCTGGCTCCATTTTGACCCCCAACAACAGCAGTGGCGTCCAGGGGAGAATTCTGTAGGGTGTATTATCTGATAAATCAATTAATTAAAGATGAGTTGTTAATTAGGTGGGATAACACATCTGTTATACTCAAAATGTACATGTACAATGAACTCATTATGGGACCAAAGATGTAAAGAATTCCAGTAGTCATTTTAATTTGCTTGGGTTCCCAGTCTACAGACTTCACCAAAGAGTCTATGGTCTGTATGTAATGATCTGAGTTGTGGTTTGGTGATGTTTTGGTGAAGTTTGGGGGCTGCTGTGTTTGTTCTTCAGGTAAAATGGTGGCCTTGGCTCTGGTGGATGATAGAGCCTCGTGGGAGAAGAGCAGAAGGTGGGATTCCTCATGTGTCGATGGGATGATATTGTGTTATATGGAGCTTCTCTGGGTGTTACTGGCTGCATTACCTTCAAGAATACCTTCAAGTGTTTATGATGTAGTGAATTAATTTATCAACTTATTGTGGTTAAATGATGGAGAGAAGTACATGACCCAAACTGGGGAAGTATAAGGTGTGGTATATTTTTTACTTAAAAGATAAATAATTTTCAATCCATTTTGTCTTTCAGATATAAAAGTCTGGTGGAGCAAGTGGCGCTGAACCATAAGGAGTTATACAGCAAGTAGGTCTACTGGTTTTTGATTCTCTACAGAGACTGGTGGTACTGGTTCACTGGACTCCAAACATATAGAGATCATTGTCGTACAACAAAGGTCTTCACACACTCCTGCTGATGTTCGATGACACACAGCTATGTTCCAAACACCCGGTTACACTTGGCGTTTCAATGCGACGGGAAGGTTGTGACTGATATTGTTTAGTTTGGCTCCGACCAATGTTTTCCTGTTAAACATGTGAATATTTGCTATTGGCTGTCTCGGTGACTGTCTCGCCCTCTTTGTGCTGCAGGGACTTTTATTTTGGTTACATGGAGGGAGGTGATTACGTTAAAGGACTGGTGATGGGGTGAGTGATACTCTGCTAGAGGTCCTATGTTAGTACTGTGGTACTATGTTAGTGGTGTTTATATGGTACTATGTTAGTACTGTGATGCTCTGGTAGTACTGTGGTACAAAGTTCTGTTAGAGGTTCCATTAAAACTGTAATTATTATGGGATGGTAGATAACACGATGTCATGTGACTGTGTGGTTGGGTGTACAGTGAGGTGCTGATGCCCTCCATCATCGTGCTGAATCTGTCCAATGACGGGTACTTCCTGCCACCCATCGTCATGGAGACGGAGCAACACCTCATGGACTTCCTGAACGGAGTCCTGGACAAAAGCTTTGAGGTGAGAGAAAATAAAAGTTCACTCCTCCAGATGAAATTGAATTGTATATACTTATGTTGCTAGGTTTGAATTCATGTTGAATATTCATATCAATATCTTTAGTATGTCTATAATAAGTTTACATATCAAAATGGTTACATACACACATTTAAATACACTCACTCAAATAAACACATAAGCACACAAATTGTTAAGAATTTCTAGAAACATTATGATGACGGTGGGTGTATGTCTGTGTGTGTGACTGTGTGTGTCTTTGTGTGTGTGTGTGTGTATGTGTGTGTGTGTGTGTGTGTGTGTGTGTGTGTGTGTGTTTGTTTGTCTGTACTACAGTGCCAGGGAGGCAATGGTGTGAGTCAGCGTGTCAGGAGGTTGGTGTACGAGGCCAGGAACACACTGACAGTAAGCTCTCTATAAATACTGTATTACAATGTGCATTAACACTGTTCTGTCATACTTAACCCGCACATCGTGTGGGGGCTGAGGTCGTCAACTCCCAGCAGAAAGGTTCTGGGTGGGAAGACATCCTTAAGCGAAATGCCTAAACCTTCCCGCATCTTAATGACATGCATCTGAATTCAGTGTGTCACTGTGGAAGACAAACGACTGCTAAATTAATTAATGATCCAGGTGGAACGTCTGGTTTTTCATATCTGGATATTTATATATATATAAATATTGTTAATTATGTGCTAAGCTGTTCACTATCTGTTTCCTTATAGTAAGGGGATTCCCCTCATTTGTTTCCTTGTTTATTTGTTGGTTTAGTGTGAGGGCCCCTTGGGGCCCCTATAAAATCATAACTGTGAAACAGTTATGTTCAACTTGATCTGTGAGCAAAAGTCTACATTTTTCATCGAACCTCTCTCTCCCCCCCTGTCTTTCAATCCATCCCTGTCCCATGCTCTCCCTCCCCCCGTCTTTTCCTCCCATCTCTATCTCTCTCTCTCCCTCTACCCTCTCTCCCTCACCCATCTCCCCCCCCCCTGTCTTTCTCCTCTCTTTCCCTCTACCCTCTCTCCCTCACCCATCTCCCCCCACTCTCTATCTTTCTCCTCTCCCTCCCTCTACCCTCTCTCCCTCACCCATCTCCCCCCACTCTCTATCTTTCTCCTCTCCCTCCCTCTACCCTCTCTCCCTCACCCATCTCCCCCCACTCTCTATCTTTCTCCTCTCCCTCCCTCTACCCGCTCCCTCCCCTTCCAGCCCTTGTTCGAGCGGGCTCCGATGGTGGGCTGCGTGGTGCTCAGCATCCCTGTGGTGGCAGTGGCGTTGATCTGCTACATGGGATACAAGTGGAAAGTTCCCTCCCAGGGGGAGAAGGACGGACAGGAAGCCCTTCCTGGCGCCCAGATAGAAGAGAGTCCGGGGAAGAGCGGCGCCATAGAGCAGAAAAAGAAGAGCGCTGCAGACAAAAAGAGTGATTAGTTTGTGAGTGATTAAGATTTAGCAGCTAGGAAATAGCGGGTAGATGTTGGTGGGTAGGAGTTGGCGGCTAGGTGTTGATGGCTAGGAGTCAGCTAGGAGTTAGGGCCTAGGAGTAAGCTAAGGGTGACCTGCTAGGAGGTAGCGACAAGGCGTTGGCGGTAAGGAGTAGCTAGGAATTAGCTATCTGTCAGCGACCTGGGTGGAGAAGGGCTGGTCGCCTGGTGACTGTCCCAGATTGAAGGAAGGATACAAGGAAGGAAGGAGACAAGAAGGGGATGAAGTTTACTTCCTCCACTTTTCTTTGAAAATTGTTCTCTTATCTTCATTTTAGTGAATGGAACGACATTAAATAACATTAAACATATCAATATGATATTTATGCTGTACTCACATATACAATAATAAGATAATCTAAGACAGAACAATGTGCAGCACATAGAAATGGTTATATAACATTTAAATAGTGAGATTTGATGGTGAGTGCAGTCATCCATCGTGAGTAATGGTGTGTTTCTTATTGCCAAGGACTTTTTTAACCAAGAAATTGGACATTTTAATGTGTATCATTAAAACGTTTTCTTTTTCAAACTATGAGGCAGTGGTCTTCAGGTCATTGAAGTCCAATGATTGTTTGTTTTGATGTTTATGATGGTGTAGTTGCTATCAGGTGGTTCCCAGCTGAAAGGTACTGGGATCGATCCACAATGTCTGTACAACCATAAGGCATACTAAAGCAAGATGCCTCACCCATACGAGCTGTATCTTTCACACATACACCACATATATACAAATACACTAGTTATTATTGTTTTTCGTAACTTGCTATTACTTGTAAGTCGCTTAGGAGGTAAACACCTGCTAAATTATTACAAATAATGATTCTAAAAGTACTCAATAATGTTACTTAGCCTCATAGTTCCATGATTACAAAAAGAACTAGTTTGATTGACTATACATTCTAATCAATCCAGTAGGAGAATCAGTATGAAATCTGGCTACGGCAATTATTTGTTATTGGACATGTAACAGCCATGACACATAATAGGAAGAAATAGCGGAAACTGACAAGAAAACCAATTTTTTATTTAAAGGGTGGACTTGGTTGTTAAAATGCACCTGCATGGGGTCATACACATAGTTTTACAGAGCTTCAATAAAGTGTTGATTATTTCTTAGATAGATATACCACAATTACTTTTTTCTAAATTTTTCTACCCTTTAAAATGTAATAAAGACAAACATAATGGCTTTATAAAACACTGGGATTTATTTTAAGAAGTATTACAAACATTTGACTATTTCCATCCAAAAATATTTTGTCAAAGGTAAGTGCTTGGCTGCTGAGTGTCAGTAGTTCAGTCAACTAGCTTCAGCCTTTGATAGGCCGATTGGTCGTTTTTTTTGTTTGTTTGCCCCAACCGGAAGTTTACCAACTTAACGATAAAGTTGCAGTGAAGCTGAATCGAGCTCCGCGCTGCTAACAGGCTAGCGGTCCCCATCACCAAACAGCACGTAGAGGAAATTTCATCTGAATTTCATCATTTTAAAGCCACTCAAACGACAACAGGACACCGAGGGATTAGGTTGGTCGGTGCCCCACAGTGGGTGACTGAAAAGTGAAGGATCCTCCGCGATGGCTACGGAAGAGCTATATGAGGTAATGCTATCTGAAGTCTACATTTACACTCTTGGACGTGCCCGTGATGCCCCGCAGGTCCCGATACAAAATTATTGATCAGGCCTTGGAAGGAGTAATTTATCTGAATAATTTCGTTTAGAGAATGTATTGCTTGGGTTACAATAGCTAATGTTGCTAATTTCTTAGGCAGGAATATAGTATAGTTTGGACGCCTCGTGGTGTCAATCTAGACCCGCTGACTTTGTAGACTTCAGGGCTGTCTTTTGATTGTAGTTTATAAAGTGACTATGATTTGGGGGTTTGTGCTTGTATATATCAATTGGAAAGTGGATCAGAAAATCGATCCCCATCAACTCATTTGCATCATGTGATTTCACACTTGATTAGTCTTATATATTCCCTGTCATCAGTCCTGATTCGATAATTTCAATCGATAATGTGTTTCCAACGGGTAACTGTCTGATGTTGATAGTCAACCCTCTTCATTCTCGTATGAACTGGTCTAGAGTATTACGAGGTTGTATGGGTGATCAATATTTATCGATCATTCATCGGTAACTGTAGTGGCAAGCGTCCTTGGCCGATTCTCTTGAACCAACCGTACGAGAAACACGAGGCTTACAGGCACCTTCGTCAGGTGCGTTAGAGCTCGGGCGTAGATGGATACAACAGCGATACAGTATGAACGTGTGACCAGATGTCGCTGTCATCTGCCCAGGTGGAGCATATCGTGGACAAGAGGAGGAACAAGAAGGGGAAGACGGAGTACCTGGTGCGATGGCGAGGCTACGGTACGGAGGAGGACACCTGGGAGCCAGAGACTCACCTGTCCGCCTGCCTAGTGTACATCCAGGAGTTCAACCGCCAGCAACTCGCCAATCAGAAAGACAGCCCTCTGCTGAGATCCACCCGGACTACACCCCACCCGGCCACCGGCCAAGCCCCTCTGCCGGGCCACTCCCCTCTCATGAGCCACACCCCTCTTACAGGCCACTCCCCTGCTAGCAACGGCGCTACCGCCACTAGCAAGGGCTCGGCCACCAACGCCCGCAAACACTTCTCCAGCCAGCCTCAGCTTCCCAGCGGGGCCCCGGCCCACTGCAGCAGCTTGTTAGCGTCGGACTCTGTTAACGTGAAGCCTAGCTGCTCCCTGCTGCTGGCTGCCTCGAGACACAGCCGCCAGGGACCGGACTGCAGGGAGCCAGGGCCCCTGACGTCGCCCTCCCAGTCCCCGGTCCTGAACCCCGGCGGCCGACGCCCAGGGGTGGACCTGTCCAAGACGGGCATCAAGATCCTGGTGCCCCGGAGCCCCATGAACAGCCGCGTGGACGCCGAGGAGTCCCTCAGCGAGGGGGCCCACAGCCTGGAGGCCGGCTCCCAGGAGGCCCACCTGGTGCCGCCCGAGGTGGCCCTTTTAGAGAAGCCGGTGGGCGTCCTGCCGCTGAGGCCCGGGGAGGAGAGGGCCCGCATGGGCAGCCGGCCGCGGGGCCATCCCCAGAGCCTCCTGCCGTCCTCCCAGGTCCCCATCGCTCCTGCCGCCATGCGCTCCCTCAACGGAACAGGTCAGCCGCTCACAGCAGGTCTCCATTCTGCTCATTTATAAGATAAAGATATTTCAAGGTATTTGGTATAAAAAAATTGCACTGTAGTTTAAAAAAAGGCTCTGTATCTGCCGACAGACCGGCGATTCATCCCACAAGCCAACTAACTAGTAATCACTGCGACTTTGATATGACGGGCAAAACGTGATTAGGTTGAGGTGTAGGTGTGTGGAAGCAGCCCCACCAAATTTGGAGAAATCAGGGTTGGAAAAATCTTCAGAGTCTACCGAGTTGGATGATGTATTTTCCCTCGGGAGGAACCGAGAGCTGCCGCTGCTTCCTTCCGCCAGACTGGAGCGACCGCTGGTCCTGTCGGATCCTTTATGCAGCCTCGTCTTTCTGACCCGTGTCCCCAGGTTCCTCAGCCCTCATGGAGGCGTCGTCGGCCGGCGGATTGGCTGGGTCACAGAGCGCCCCGGTGGGCGTGGCCGGCGCGTCCACGGGGAAGCGGCGGGTGGAGGAGCGCCACGCCTTCGACAAGCGTCTCCGCTACAGCGTGCGGCAGACGGAGAGCGCCTACCGCTACCGCGACATCGTGGTCCGCAAGCAGGACGGCTTCACCCACATCCTGCTGTCCACCAAGACCGAGAACAACACCCTCAACCCCGACGTACGTGTGTTGTGCTCTGCTCTGTCGCTTGTTCCCATCCTACATCTCTCAGCGTGGTAGAGATGTAGGATGGACTTGTGGCTGTAGCTACCACTGTACTGACGATGAAACACTACCGTGGCAACCACCGTAGAACAATGAATTAAGGATGGATTTCTTACCACTTGCTACCACCTCACTTTATTCCTTTCAAACAGGTGATGAAGGAGATCCAGAGCGCCATGGCAACGGCAGCATCGGACGACAGCAAGCTGGTGTTGCTAGGCGCGGTCGGCAACACCTTCTGCTACGGCCTGGACTTCCTGTACTTCATCAGGCGACTCACCGATGACAGGAAGAAGGAGAGCGTAAAGATGGCCGAAACCATCAGGTACAAGACAGATGGAGTGGATATGGGGCGCAGTTTATCGGTTGAGGGGACGGGGAACAGCCATGTACCATTGAGAGTGTGCTTTTTGTGTCTATGACCGAAGTGGCCCCTGTCTTGCCACCAGGTCTGAATGTGATTAGCCATCCAAAAATCTGCCCTGCAATTTGACATACTAAGTGGGCATGTCCTAGCCTGGTCCTACCAGACTCTAGTACTTCATTTCATTTGTACAGAGAGTCTGGACCTACTCAATTGACAAACGTTAACTCACTTGAAGGCGGGTGTCTGTTGAAGTTTACAACTATTGGATCTGCCCAGTGCCCCTCGGGATCGGCCATAACCAATCGCTAACGTTTGGCCGGGAATCACGTTGCGCGCAGGCTGTAAACAAACCAAACACCGTCAACGAGAGCTGACTTTAACGTCATCGTTCTGAGCAACTCCCTCTGTTTGCTGATTGGACGCAGAAAATTTAGACGGAGAAAACCCACTAACATACCGCAGACCCAGACCTAGTACTGAAGGGAAATCAAAATTGAGCGGAAGTACTTAGGCGGGCGGAGCCAGGCTAGGCATGTCCACCCAGATGTATTAAATCAGTCAACCAGCCTACCCTGGGGACTGGATTAAGACAGTAGCTTGTAATGGATAATCACACTAACACTTGGTAAAATAGGTGCCCTTTAAAATATACGTGCAGTTTTGAACCTATTATCCTTTGCGTTCTTTACTCTACCGGTTTACGGTTGGCCAGTTCAACCTGTTCATAAGTGTAGCCTGTGTTGTCTGCCACCAGTTCGCTGGTAGATTAGCTCGCATCCTTGTATAAACAATTGGCTGGGGCCACTTCCTGTGAGCACCGGAGCAGGCCGGGCGTGTGCTGTTATAGCTAACCGTTTCTCTCCCGTCCCTCCCGTGGACAGAGCGTTTGTGGACACCTTCATCCAGTTCAAGAAGCCCATCGTGGTGGCGGTGAACGGCCCCGCCGTGGGCCTGGGCGCCGCACTCCTGCCGCTGTGCGACGTGGTGTGGGCCAATGAGAAGGCCTGGTTCCAGACGCCCTACACGGTCTACGGCCAGACGCCAGACACCTGCTCCTCCTTCACCTTCCCGCGCATCATGGGCGTGGCCTCGGTACGACCTCCACCTGTGGCGGGGTCACGTGACCTAACGGACCAGGTTCTACCTTGTGGTTGGCTGGTGTTGAGCAATGCTCGCAATTAACGTTAAAGGGTAATCCCGGTGTAAAATGGATTTGTGATATGTTTTGTATGATAACGAGTTGAAACATTCGTTTGAGCACAAAAACTGCATAAAGACGCTTTCTTCAGTTGGCTGTTTATAGCCGATTCTATCAAAACGCTATAAACTTGGAACGATGGGGGCACTGGTAAAAACTAAAACTAAACTAAATCGCTATTTTAAACCACTTAAAAGGCTAAAAGTAGACTGACACTTCTTTGGTAGTATAATAAGGGTCTGAACATATAAAACGAGGCATTGAGAACTTTGTAAGTGTACAGATTGTTTATTAAAAATGACATTTTATACACACAATACCACCCGTCGACGCCATTTTGTTTTTAAGACTCGATAAGTAGATTGGCGAACAGAGCTTGCGTGTTGCTGACGGATGTCACAATCTCTGTTCGTCAATCTACCTATCGAGTCTTAAAAACAAAATGGCGTCGACAGGTGACCTACTGATGGTATTGTGTGTATAAAATGTCCTTTTTAATAAACAATACTATTTTAGCCTTTTAAATAGCGATTTTAGTTTTTACCATAACCAGTGCCCCCATCGTTCCAAGTTTATAGCGTTTTGATAGTCGGCTACCAGCCAACTGAAGAAAGCGTCTATATACATTTTTTGTGCTCCAAAACAAACGTTTCAACTCGTTATCATACAAAACATATCCCAAATCCATTTTACACCGGAATTACCCTTTAATCCTTCCCCCTTGTGTGTTGAGTATTTTTTTCTGTTTAAATGTTTTTAAAGCGGCTTGCGGTAAACTATAACAAAGATTGTCATTCAGAGCCCGTTTCAAGAGGACATAATACGGGAAAACGTTGTTTCCTGTTGTCTTTACGGCTGTATCCCAATCCCAATAATTTTTCTGGAGGTTCCTTATCGTCCGAGGCTAACGTGAATACTATGTTCTGTGCTCTTCCAAGTCTAATTCAGTCAGTGGTGCAAAGGCTGCACATATTTTTCACAGAAGTGGTCGTGATGTTGCAGAGTGAAGATTTTCCCAGACGCCTGTATGAAGCCATACAGTCAGCACTTGTCAAGCCTGAGGGTTCCCCTTCCGTCTTACACTGTCGCAGGCTAAAGCTTTGGTTGTGTCTCTCCCGTTCTCATGCTACGTCGTGCTCATGCCCCCCCTCCAGGCCAACGAGATGCTGCTCAGCGGGAGGAAGCTGACAGCCCAGGAGGCGTGTGCCAAGGGGCTGGTGTCCCAGGTGCTCTGGCCCGGCACCTTCAGCCAGGAGGTCATGCTACGCATCAAAGAGCTCGTCTCCGTCAACTCCCTCGTAAGTGAAGACACGCTGATGCTTTTTTTTTTCATTGACTTGTCTGTTTTTAATTGACTCAATGGTCAAAATGGTTCACTTAAAAAAAAAAAAAACATATATATATACATTTTTACAAATCATACAGTAAGTTTTAAATAAACCATCAACATAAATGTTTGAATTAAAGGGCCCTCTAGTATACCACCACTTGTGACGTCACAAGTGTTAATGTCCACCCAGCTGTATGATGGCTAGAGCAGACATCCCAGTGGACTGTACCAACTGGAAGTCCACAATGTATCCACCGTACACCTGGGCGGACCCATTTGATGTCCCTAATCAACATCACACTTGGTGGTAAACTGGGGTCCGTTGTAAAGGTCATGTCCACGTTCATCATCCCCTATACCCTTCATCTGACCCCTGACCCCCAGGTGCTGCGGGAGTCCAAGGCGCTGATGCGCAGCACCAACCGAAGTGCCCTGGAGCAAGCCAACGAGCGGGAGTGCGAAGCTCTGAAGAGGGTGTGGGGGTCGTCACAGGGCACAGACTCCATCCTCAAGTACCTGCAGAAGAAACTAGACCAGCTTTAGTGGTCATGGCGACTGCCATTCCTCCTCCTCCCGCCATGTGAAAAGCCTCCAGTAGGGGGCAAACTGTTTCACACAACACGGCTAACAATGACTCTGCTGTTCGGAGAGACCGTTCCGCAGCTATATAGCACACCATTTAAAAGTTACGCTTTTCACGTTTCAAACAACCCCCTCTGAAGCTGGCTATAGACAAAGGGGGGGGAGAAAGACAAGCCAACGTTCTGATTAGCCAATCGGTTGTGAAGGAGAACCTGGTTACTGACGCCCTCTAAAAGAAAAACAGCACTGCCTTATGGGAAATGCAAGACGACAGCCATTCAAAATGCCTAGAACACAAGTGTTGTGCAGGGGGGCGGGGTTCAAAATGGACCATACAGGTGTTGTTTTCACCTGTCAGAAGAACAGACTGTCTGTGTCCCACGTGTCTACAGATTTATGGATTACTTTGTTAGCAGCGAAACTCAATTTCAGTAAATTATGTTTCATCTCAATGGAAATAAATCCTCACAAAACAAATTAATTTGTTGAATGGAAAGCACCATCTGAAGATCACCTAAGCAGTTTAATAAGTTAGGAAAACATGAACTGAACCTATGCACAAACGTTAACCTTAAGGGAATTTTGTTAAAGACGTGTACTGTTTTTTTGATGCACAACATTAGCTCCACTCTGGAATGAATGTTGGTCTACACAGCATTGTGTCATTCCAATATCTGTATTCTATAATTATTTTAAGGTTATTAATAATTTCCTATCCGTATTGCGACTGTGTACAGTTATTTTTGTTAATAAATTCTGCTCCGAGTGGATCTCTCGTGATACTTGTGGTCCTTTTCATTCAAACAAATTTTGGGAAAAAGGTCTGAAGAACGCATTAACTCCACTTCTAACAAATAGGCTCAAATAATAGCTAATAAATCTTCACTAACACACATTTATTTTGACGAATGAAATCATACTTTCTCTAACAGCCAAACAGGCAGCCCCAGAAGAGCCGGATCTCCGGTTCAAATAAAGACCAACCTTTGCAGTGTTGGTGGTGGGACCGTCAGGGCGGACAGGTGTCATGCGAGCCGGTGGCCATGCAGATCCAGTAGTCCAGGTTCTGGAAGAGGACCAGGGTGTAGAAGTTCTCCCCTCCGCTCAGGAAGCCGTGCTCGGCGGTTCCCCACGAGACGGGGCTGTCCTGGAAGCCGTGCACTGTCAGGGCTAGCCATGGTGCTAGCTTGGGTTCTAGCACAGAGCGCCTGGGAGTGACGGAGGACATGTGAGAACAAGAGGTGAGAAACCTACAACCTTGTATTAGAACATTTAAGAAGGGTGTTGGAACCTAAACACTTATTTCTGACCACCCATGCCATGAATGCACGGTGCTTTCATGCCTTGGAGAAGACAAAGAGGAGATGTTTACTGGGGAGGGCGAACACTGGCCTCTGTCAGGGTAACGGGAAGGGAGCCGGCTTACCGGAGGACGTCCAGCAGGTGGTAGATGTCTTCAGGGAGGAGTAGTCCGGTGACTGAGCACCGTACCGCGGAGTCCACCACCGTCTGGGGCTGGGGACACTCATAGGTGGACAGGTAGCCGCCAGTCTCGTCCTCACTGGGACACAGGCAAACAAAACGGTGGACGCAATCTTTATCAATCGTTTACAACCCATAACTTGGATCCATGAAACAACTACCGTGTAGTGACTCATTTTTTACATGGTTAAGATGACATTGTGTCATTCAAGTTGTTGTCTGGCTTTACGTTGGACTTTAATTGGAAAATGTCTTGGAAAGGTCAAGAACCGCAAGCATGTCAACAACTTTAACAGATCAAGACTTCACGATATTATATCTGAAGGTGAAAGACCATGAACTTTGAATGGATATTAATTTCTCCTGGGAACCTGCAGTCCACCAAGTTTAAAACGATACATCCCTACTTGGGCCTGAACTTGTGCCACTCCTAGCTTAGCATACAGCGCTAGCTCCCCCTGACCATCGGTTGTCGGTAACAATGACGTTGATAGAATGGGGACCTACAATATGACTCCCGCGTCCACAGCCCCCAGCCACTCCAGGAAGCTCTGAGGGTCACATGACTGCTGCTCCCCCTGGAGGTCAGAGGTCACCAGAGTGGGGCATGGTAATGATGTCATCACGTGGGAGCTGACCCGAGGTCTGTGTTCTGAGAGCTTGTGATTGGACAGCAGGCTCTGGAGGGCGGGGCTTTCATCACCTGTTGAGGCGACAAAACATAATATGAGCGAGACCATCCCCAAATGTCACATTTCAAAAGGCTAAAACTGCACGTGAGGTGTGTGTACCTGGGAGATGCTAGTGCCCGTGAGGTGTGTGTACCTGGGAGATGCTGACTCAGCAGGAGGTCACAGCTGAGAGGGTTGTATTCCGTCAGGGCCTTCAGAACACGCTGGTGACCCTTACCACCTGGGGACATGGTCCGATCCTTCAGGTCCACACTCACAACTACACACACACACACACACAAACACACACACACACACACACACACACACACACACACACACACACACACACACACACACACACACTTTACATTGGCTATATTGTGACATCAATACTTCTAATAAAAAACACATGCATAATTTATTATTAGTAAAGTGCTTTTATCCAAAGAGACTTAAAGTGAAGTCAGAAACATGTTTTTGAGAAGCCGTGGGAATAGTGCATCTTGCTCAAGGATGCATTCAGGTTAGGCTTTGGAAACTAGGGATTGACCCACTACTCTCCACTGGTAGTGGGTCACTGGCTGCTATAGTTAGGGCTATACAAATATAATGGACTTGAATAGTGCCCTTCAGTTGTTAAAGCTTAACCACTAGACAATCCTGCCCTCCATTACGACCACCATGACAGCAACCCCGGTCATAGACCCGATGCCTGCCTGAAGTACCAGCTCTGAGCAATCCCTTCCTGACCGCTAGTCTTCTGGTTCCCCTCGCCACTAAGAGCTTCTCTGAGGACCAGAGAACGAGAGACCCACTCATACCGTATCTTCCGGCTGGCCTGCGCTGGTATTGCGATGGTTTCCCCTGCAGACCCAGGGTCTCGTATGTGTCTTTGTCCACCGACAGGACCAGCTTCCCTGCAGAACCAGAACGGTCCGGGAATGAATCAGTGACACACGGATTTGGTTGGGGGAACACAAAGCTTTTGGTTGAATATTAACTAATTATTTCTCAGTGCTTTGTAGCTCACCGTCAAACTGTATACATACAACATATAAACGTAGTATATTAACTTAAGTAATGTCCTAATAACACTTACATAATTAATTGCGTTTTGGAAATATGTGTAATACATCTATTAATAAACATCAGCACAACAATAGCACTGTTAACTATACTTATATGTTGTTAATAATGTTACCATGTTATAAAGATATTATAATGCTGTGTCATTAAGACTTATGTGATTATAATGTTACTAATCAGGTTGGTACTCTGCTGGTGTAATACTCATTATAATGTTATTGATCAGGCATCCATACCATTTGGTAGAAGAGCGAAACAGTTGTCCTCATCTATTCTGGTCTGGTAAGATAGACCATACGTTGAACCTGTAAAGATGGTCAATAGTAAATCATCTTCCAACACATACAGTAACAATGCTCATGTACATACTGACACACGTACTCTGTAGCAACACGGCAAATTAACACAGACCGACTATGTGTGTTTGACTTGATGCCTCAGGTGAGGTGGTTAACGTTTGGCCAACCTTTGTAAACAGCCTTCTCGAGGAATTCTTTGTCCAGTAGCTGGGATAGAGGCAGGTTTCGGACCAGGAGGAATGACCTCATGCTGTTCAGAGCAGCGTCGAGCTCAGCAGGGAGCCGGTCGCACCCCGGGACTAACAGAGACACCTGGACCGGAGACAAGGAAGGGAGACATCACGATTCTGAAGAACAAGACTAAAGTATTGGGAGTGAGGTTGTTCACATGGCGCAGTGCGACAGGTGGCATTTTACACGTGTTTGTTATTTTGATCAATCTATTTCGTGGACGGTAGACTTCGATGGTCTGCTATTCAATTATCAAACACTAATTGTAAAGTCCTATTCAGCATCAGCAGCTAAATTGGACATTTTTTAGCCACCATTCAGGGGGTCGTCTAAAACTGACCCATTTGGCTGCTGATGAGGGAATTTCGCACGTGAGTTCAAACATTTAATTTCCTTATGCATCAGTCAACATAAGTAGGACTCATTCATATGATTTAATCGGGGCATACACACATGTTAACAGGATACACACATCAGTTCATGTCTCACCTTGTGGTTAAAGAAGTGTTGTTCTACGTGTGTGCCGAGTCTCGCCTTTTCATGATCCAAGTGTGATCTTTCACATGCTAACACGGTCCTCGGTGTCTTATCTAACTGTTTAAACATTTTGAAGAGTATCTCTAAACATGTGTGCCCAGCGTGTTGAAGTTGCACATGAAGTTCACGCATCAAGTCATCAACAAGATTATACTTCCGGTTCACCACTTTTCAAAACAAGGGTCTCCAATGCTAAATTGACGCACTTTAATGAAATGCGACCCGATTTATTTACACTCGACAGCAAGAATTAGAATAAATCCAAATACTTCGAATCGTCTGATTATTGTAACAGTTTTATTCACAATTACTCACATTTCACGAACTGACAGATTCCGCTTCACATCAGTTACATTTTGCATTTAACCTTCTGGTCCAAAAATACAACTTTTGATATACACCAATATGTTGGATCAGTGCCACTCCAAACCTGTACCACTCAGATATTCAGCTTTAACAATTTAATAAGACTGTATGGCTGTGAGTCAGAGGCTAACTGAACTAAGTTTCTTGTGAGTGCATACCGTTATAACACTGGAATTAAAGCTCAGTTGTGCAAAAGAGCCTTATTTGGACTATTGTATTGGAAGGTTGCAAAGATTCCTATATCATGGGTCTAACAGCATAATAGACTCGTATTGCATCGTAGACTCCAGAGTGTCAGTGAGGCCGGTGATGTCCAGTCTTCACCGAGCTCTAAGTCCCTCCACTATGGTCCTCTGGCTGCTGTACATCTGACCGACGGACACCTGCAGTGCAGACACACAAACGCAAACTCATGAACTCATCCCTGTTCAGCTAGGACATGCTTAGGTTTACATTTCAAACGGTTTTAGATTGATGGATTGCGGTTAAATGTCCTTGAGAGTGAGATTGTCTCTAAAGCTTTCCCTAATTGGTACTCAATGAGTGACTCAACTGAATGACTCAATTTATTACTTTTCAATTTTACTTGTACAGCTATTAACGATTAAAATATTATCTTGGAACCCACCTGTCTCTTGATCAGAGCCAGGCTCTCTCTGGCCCTGGTCAGAAGCTGGTCCATACTTTTAGGGTTGTCCACATGCTTATTCTCCATGAAACCATCCTTTATCCGACGGAGAGCGTAGTTTCTGGGGGAACAGAGACGTGAAGACACGATTTTATATTATCGATAGATCGCCGATTGACCATGAAAGCCCCTTTACAACCTGCGTATTGCACATTTGTTTCGTCACTGTTCTGATACTCGAGGTAAGAAGACAGCTGTAGGACCCCCATTTAACAACACGCTCATTTTGGGCAGCACACATACATTATAAAGTAAATACCTGAAGTTGTAAGAAGGGAACTTGCTGCTCTCTTTGATCAACATTCGGTACAACGCAATAACCTGAGTTCGGCTGGAGGACGCCATGCTGACAGCTTCGTCTTCGTATCTTATTTCTGGTCAGATTCTTGGTGATGTAAGATGCTCTATAGCGGCCACCGTAGAAAAACATTGAACCCGGAAGTACATCCCTAACCCTAACACACGAGGTTGTGTGGGGTTATTGTGAATACGTGATTATCACTACTGATAAAAGTATTTATTGAATCTAATAAAGGTTGTGTTTTGGGAGATTATGACTTCTCTTCGTGCCAATGTTGTCGAGGGACAATTCGACGATGCAGAAGATTCAGACACGTGAGTGTTGGTCCATTATTTGCTGTCGGTATGCCTTATTAGGTGCGGATGATGCTACTGTTTACAATCCACATAGAATGTGCCATTATATATATATATAGGCCTACTACAACATCCTAGGCTCAACTCAACTCACTTCAGTTGAGTTTCACTAACATGTACTGCATGTCAGCCCTACTTCGACTTTCCCCATGTCACGTTAATAGGAAAGTAGGAACACAAATAATTTGTTCAGTGAACAAATATGATGTGGGTGATGATTATACTGTACGACAATATCTATATGTCAAGAATAGTCAGGGGTTGTCATGGCTACCCGGCAACAACATGGAGTTCAATGTTGTGATGCTTTGGGTAGCCCTGCGTGGCTGTCGTACTGTGTGTTATTTAATGTAATGTTTGATCTGTTTGACATGAAAAATTTCCTTGTGGTTCAGTCCCGCCAATGCCGTTGAGGTTACTACACCGGCCGTTCATGTGGTAGAAACCCAGGTCAACAGTCTGTCGCTTGAACCTCCACCAACCGGTCTGGTTGAAGGAGAGGAGTATGAGGACTATGAATATGAATATGATGATGATGAAGAAGATGATGACGACGAGTGGGATTGGAAGGGGTCAGACATTACCAAACGCTACAACAGCATGAACCGACCAGGCCTCAACTCCCAGGTAGGAAATGAAAGACCCGTTTTCTTGCATACCTTATATCACCTTGATCTGCCGTTAAATGCTAAAAGATATTTACATTTACTGTTCACAGTCAAATAAGCAGAATTCTTCGAACAAGGCGCTCAAGTCGTCCACGCCCACCGATAAAGCTTTGAGGAAATTTGAACACAAGATCAACCTGGGTACATTTTTCCTCACCTTGTTTCACTTTGTTTCACTTTGTTCTGCTGGTTCACAAAACCAGAAACAGTTTGATGATTGTCTTTCTTACATTCTTTATTCCGGGTAGATAAACTAAACTATGCCGACTCGGTGATCAACAAAGTGACGACAATGCAGAAACAGAGGGAGTCTGACACGTACGTTTGATTCCCTATCATTATCAACATTATTCGAAGATGCCAAGATACAATTTTCTGAGAATTTAGAGTAATGTTTTCCTCCTAAACGGCAAACAAAGACTGTTACCAACCGCATCCGTCTTATTCTGTTGCTTTCTAGGTTCCGAGTGAAAGACAAGTCGGACCGGGCTACAGTTGAACAGGTAAACCACCTGATAGCACCATTCATAGTGTCATTCACACTTTTAGTCAAGAGTCAAATAGAATTGTTGAGGCCATGTTTCATGTTCTAGATTAACATTCTAGAGGAGGACTTTTATATTGAAACTTCTCCTTCTGAAGGTTTTGGATCCCAGAACAAGGATGATCCTCTTCAAGATGCTCAGCCGTGGAATCATCTCTGAGATCAACGGGTGTATCAGCACAGGGAAAGAGGTGAGATCACACACACACACTCTATGTCTGTCTGTCTTTCTGTCGGTCTGTGTGTCTCTCTCAACTGGGATGTTGTGATTTAACAACCAGGCCAACGTGTACCACGCCACCACAGCCGCTGGAGAGAACAGAGCGATCAAGATCTACAAGACGTCCATCTTACTCTTCAAGGACCGCGACAAATACGTCAGCGGAGAGTTCAGGTACAGAGACGTCCTCAGTATGGTCTGTTAACCTCTTTTAAAACACACACACACACACCTGGGCAGCTGCACAGGCCGTCTTCAGTGTTGCCTCCGTGCTTTTTGCAGGTTCCGCCATGGTTACTGCAAAGGCAACCCCAGGAAGATGGTGCGCACGTGGGCCGAGAAGGAGATGAGGAACCTCCTCAGGTGAGCTAGCCAAACATCTGGCTCACAGGAAGATGGGAAGGAGGATTCTTCCAGAGGATTCTATGTAACCTTTGGCCTCTGGGTTTTAGGCTGCAGACAGCTGGGATTCCCAGTCCAGAACCTTTGATGCTCCGGAGTCATGTCCTCCTCATGACCTTCATCGGCAAGGAAGACATGTAAGGACCAAGGACAGTGTCAGTGGCCATTAAATTACTGCTTGTTTGCATCAGAGGGCCAGTTAACATTGTTCCATCAATCCATTTCCCCCCGGGTTCAATAAAGTCATCTGATTTGGGAAGTGTTGGGAAAATTGGGAAGTGCGCCAGTGGGGATTTGTTGACTGGGTCCATATCTGTGGTTCCAGGCCAGCTCCTCTGCTGAAGAACGCGGCGCTGTCAGATTCCAAGGCATGCGAACTGTACCTGCAGGTCATCGAGCACATGAGGAAGATGTACCAAGAGGCCCGGCTGGTCCACGCCGACCTCAGCGAGTTCAACATACTGTGAGTGTCTTCAGCGGTATTAGGCACACTATGCTGGTACCCCTCTATGATCATCTTATTAACCTCTTATTGCATATCTTTGCAATTAAATTAATCTGCTTCAAAAGGGAAAATGGGGAAGATCCCCATTAGTGTGAATAACTATGGTTTCCTTTGTCAGCAGAACCCAAAAGTATGGTTAATCCAGCTAGCGTATTAGTTTCCATTATTTTAATAGCTTTAGACAGAAGGAAAGTTACTGCAGATGCATTTGGGGTCAGTTCACCACCGACCCGTAACCTCCGGGGACACTGAGCGCGGACGGGAATCCTTCCAGAAGGTCGTGCTGTGTGTCTAACAGCCGCGCTGATCGCTCAGGTACAACAACGGCGACGCAGTCATCATCGACGTGTCCCAGTCAGTAGAGCACGACCACCCCCACGCCCTGGAGTTCCTCCGCAAGGACTGCAGCAACATCAACGGTAGCGCGCACACACACACACACACACACACACACACACACACACACACACACACACACACACACACACACACACACACACACACACACACACACACACACACCTTGCACACGTAGCTGACAGTTCTTGTATGCCATCCTACTACACACCAGGGGCTCTCACCACTGAAGGGAACCACTCTGTTTATTTGCAGGGAATCAAAGCACTGTTCTGAACTGGGGTTTACCCATCAGCATAGCAGATGTCAGCACACATTCCTCACTGTCTTTTCCTCACACATTGCTCTCCTCACAGATTACCCACAGCAGAACAGGAAGCCTGCATATATCTAGTGGCCTTAAGCTACAACACAATTCAGATGGAACCGCCACTGTACATGCATGTGTAACACTGTAGTCAGGATTAAAGACACCATCCCTATGAACAATAATCCATTAGTTTCTCTAAGTGATGAGGTCCCTGGAGGCTGACCGTTGGTCCCCTGTCCCCCAGACTTCTTCCTGAAGCGCGGCGTCGCCGTGATGACCATCAGAGAGCTGTTTGAGTTCATCACCGACCCCTCCATCAACAGCGACAACATCAACGAGTACCTGGAGCGGGTAGGTGGAGCGGCTGGGGCAAGCAGCAGCTAATCTGGGGCGCAGGTCCTAGCCCGGGGGTCCTAGCTGGGCTGTTGAGATCCGCAAAGATGTTGTCTTCAGGCTGCACTTTGGAAAGAATTTGATATCATATATTTTATGAGTTTAAGTGGCAAACCATGTGCGATGTCTTTAAAAAGTTAGCTGTCATTGTATATCCAACGAGCAGCAGTCTCTAGTGACAACGAAATCCCTGAATTCAAAAAGAATAGACAGTGTTTAAGCTTTTATTAAAGCAGAGGTTGTGTATTTAGGCACAGTTTTAGTAAAGTTAAGATTGTATTGAGGCAGGGTTTTGTTGAATAATAACGCTGAGATGTGTGTCTGTGTGTGTGTGTTTGTGTAGGCCATGGATATCTCCTCAGACAGAACGGTCCAGGAGCGCTCGGACCAAGACCGGGTCGACGAAGAGGTGCGTTCACACATCTCTCACAGTACCAGCTGTCAAGGTAAAAGCCCCCATACAGTAAGATTAACCTCTGACCTTACCCCCAGGTGTTCAAGAAGGCCTACATCCCCCGGACGCTGACGGAGGTGAACCACTACGAGCGTGACGTGGCGGCCATGAAGGAGGAGGACGCCGCGATGCACGCCCAGAACGACAACGTGAGGATACGGTTTACACGCCACTCGTACCTCGTAACTCACTGCTTGTTCGTTTTTACAGTTTCGCTTTTTTTCCCCGTCATTTTATTCGCCTTATCGTATATGTATATGATCTTGTTCTATTGTTTTGTTGTGTACTGGCCCTGCGTAACACTTTGTTACGTTTGTTTAAAATATTTTTTTAAATTTTTTTTATTATTATCTAATGTAGAGGCGGTTCTAGTAATGTTGACTATGTTTTCCGCAGGTTCTCTACCAAACCGTAATGGGGCTGAGGAAGGACTTGTCTGGAGTTCAAAAGGTCAGTGTACCCTGTTCTCAAGTGAAATTTTTTATTGCTTTGTGAATCATTGACGTTACGATTTACCTGACTTTAGGAGATTGCAACTAGGAGAGAGATTGTGTTCTTAATAACATTTTCACCTTAAATTGGGATTGTAGTTTGGATTTTAGCATTTTTTTGGGGTTCCTTTGGGGTGCTAGTGGGCTAGGCGAACCATCAGAGCAGGCAGTGTTAACGCCAGAGTTGTGTCTGCTTCCGGTTCTAGGTACCGGCTCTGCTGGAGGAGAGCAGCAGCTCGGAGGGCAGCTCTGATGAAGAGGAAGACGGAGATGAGGAAGAGAAAGGAGAGAACCAAGAGGAATCCTCGGTGGATAAGAAGGTATGTCAAATGTTATTTGTCCATTACCAATTACCAATCTTTACAAAGTTGTAAAGTTCACTCCTAGGTCATTCAAAAAAATGAATTGTATCTAACTTCAAGGTAGTCTTTTAAAGAAATGTCAAATGAACTTTGAATGTAAACAAAAATGAAGTTGAGGCAATCCTAAAACAGAGTGCCTGTTGTAGGAGCCCAGGCACTCTTTGTTCATGATGTCATACAGTGATGTCATAGCTGTCCTCTCCTCCTCTAGGAACGAAAGAAGAATATCAAAGAAGCTCAGAGGGAGAAGAGGAAAAGCAAAACACCGAAACACGTAAAGAAACGGAAGGAGAGAACGTCCAAGAAGTAGAGGGAACAGAGCCTGCCCGGGTGGGGATCACCTCAGTCTGACTTTGTACCCCTGGGACCAGCCTCTAATGCTAGTTCAGGGGGGAGTTGAACCGGCAACCCTTTTAACAGATCTCCAGCCACTGGTCCAACCACACAGGAAGCCACTGGAGTCGGAGACTTGTGAAACCATCAGAACATTCTGGAAGATGTAACCCATACATACGTGTTATAGTATGGTTGTTTAATATTCAACCGGCAAGTCTGGGATTTTCACAAAAATAAACCAAACATTAGTTTGATGATGAAAGCCAGGCTAAAAGGTGAATCTTTTTAAACACTTAAATTGTGACATGGATTTTTATCCAATGTGGATTCCATTTTGAAAATGAATTTGTTATGGTTCCCTGATCACTTAATTTAAGATAGTATATGGTTAAATAAAACCGTAATCAACTCAAACCATCATTATTAGTAAATGTAGGCAATTGAGTGGGATTGGTTAAAGGTGTCTGCTAAACAGTAAATACCTGAACATGCAGAACAGACTGTTTCATCAGCAACAGATGAACAACATGACAAACTCAAGGAAATAAATACTGTTTTATTCATAATAAACCATTTGCAGTTGTAACAAGATATTCATGAAAGAAATAACAATGGTTGAGCTAGTGTCACCGATGGCCATGTTCCCGAGAGAAGACGAATGCTGAACAACGTACTTTGAGTGAGGTGCAGGGGCGGGGCTAAGGCACATTAAGCTTGGATGTAATTAGACCATTTTCCTCTGATGTCAAATGTGTGGGTGGTTATACATAATTCATATCTTCCGTGATCGAATTGGGCATAAATCAAGTACTTTGAATAATTTCATTAACGGAGCTGACCAAATTAGTATAGACTAAAAAATAAAAAACACCTGTGGGGGTTAGGATGGACATTAATTAGATCAGCT
The DNA here is from genome assembly GCF_949987615.1 of Pollachius pollachius. NCBI lineage: Eukaryota > Metazoa > Chordata > Actinopteri > Gadiformes > Gadidae > Pollachius > Pollachius pollachius. The sequence goes on along the minus strand of NC_136947.1, from coordinate 13,993,019 downwards.
TAAATAAAATAAAAAAATAGTTCCAGCAACTACCCTCCCTCCACCCACCTGTGAAAGGTTTCATACAGAAACTACCCATAAGCCTCTGTTTGGGCTAAAGAGAGGTTTTCCAGCTTTCTGATTAGCTCACAGAGGTAATCCAAGATATGTGATTGGCTGTAGATGTGGGGGAGGGGCGCGGCAGGAAGAGGCAAGGCGCTCAGATGGTGAAACAGGGAGTCAGCTCTTGGCCTGCTTCCTCTTCTGGACCAGCTCCGCTAACAGTTTGTAGCGGGTCATACACTCCTCCTGGGGGCGGAACCACAAACGGCAGTTAGAACATGGAGACATATTTTTATGGTTATTCATCATAAGCAATAAAACATCTGACTACCGATATCCTCATCCACACGTACGTGTCAAAGGTAGGCATTAATTTAAACATACCTTTTTCCTCATTAGTAAAAACAAATCTACGTGGTTGTCAAACTTTATGTTGAAAGTAACAGCTTTAACGTAGCTAGACACAAACATGTCCGCAACACACTTCACTTGATCCTCGGTTGGCAGTTAGACCGACCAACAAACCGTCAACCTAGTATCACGTTAAAGTGTGTAAGGAACGCTTTTGTGTCCAGCTACGTTAAAACATTTGAGTGTCAAAATAATCAAACATTTATTCTTTTTGACACAAAAGCGTTTCTATTGGGCACAAAATGTCACAAAATTAGCGTGTCCGTCACACGCTCATTTTAAGCAAATCGACGAGCCGACACTTGTGGTTTGGTGGACGGTCATCATGGGGACGGGGCCCCTCACCTTGGTCTTGCCCGGCACCATCTTGGCGATGCGGTCCCAGCGCTCAGCGGCGCCGCGGGGGATCTGCTGCAGGGCGGTCTCCAGGAGTTTCTGTTGGTTCTGCGTCCACACGCTCTCCTTCTGCTCCTCGGGCTCCTGTTGCGCCTCCTCCCGCTTCTCCTGTTTCTGCTGCTTCTCCTCCTCCTCCTCCTCATCCACGGCCGTCGGGTCAAAGTCCCGCTGCCGCCTCGACTTCACCCTCGACTCCCCGTTCGTGCCTCCTCCTCCTCCTCCTCCTCCTCCTCCTCCTCCTCCTCCTCCTCCTCCTCCTCCTCCTCCTCCAGCCTTTTTGGACCTCCTCCTGAGGACCTGTGCCTCCTGCTCCCCCTCCTCCTCTCCCTGAGGTGGGGTCGCGGTGGGGGTGGGGGTGGTTTTGGGGGTGGGGGTGGGTTTGGGGGCGGGGCCGGTGGTGGGCGGGTTATCCCTCTGGGTCATTATACTGTCTGCTACACAGCCAGCAGTGGTCGCCTTGGAGGACTGGCCGCTCTTCAGCTCCGACAGCTTCACCAGCCCTGCAGACAGCGAGCGGGTGACCATGAGGGACATCACAGAGCCAGCGCGGTTAGCCAATAGGCAGGTAGAGATTTAGATTTAGGTCCAAATGTGCCCTCATTGTAATAGTTAGGGAATTTCCCACACAAAGTAACATTTAAGGTTTACGTTATTATTATGATACGGATTAATACACATTTATTCTACCTGTAGTGTTGGTCACACAGTCTTTGACTTGCTTTACTTTTGTGGTCACCTGGAGAGAAAGAAAAACAACCTAGGATTATCACACCCAGCCAACCCACGTCTCGGAGTACTTCAGCCAACCACAGACGCACTCCTTTTCCATCTACTGACCAGGTTACAGCCCATGATGGCTGATGATGGATTTACGATACTTTATCATCATTTGACTCCTCTTGTCTGCAAGGGAATGTGACTCATCTTAAAGTGAATGTGGCTCATCTTAAAGTGAATGTGGCTCATCTTAAAGTGAATGTGGCTCATCTTAAAGTGAATGTGGCTCATCTTAAAGTGAATGTGGCTCATCGTAAGTGAATGTGGCTCGTCTTAAAGTGAATGTGGCTCGTCTTAACCATTATAACTTCCCGATCAGACTAAGGAGTAGCAGAGCTACAGCCCTGCTAGTACGGCGGGCGTCCAGATCAACACTGTCTCCTCACATCAGCGACGGATCTTCCCAGCTCGTGGGCGATCTTCTCCCAGCGACCGGGCGTTCCTCCAGGGAACTTCACCATGTTCCTGCTGAGGAGGCTGATGTCCTCGTCGGACCACTCTGGAGCCTGACACACAAAAATTAATAACTTACTTCAACATGATTGCCATTACAGCAGTTTTTAATTATTTAGCAATTTCCCAACCGTTTTGTCTTACGTACCCCCACAGCCCCTTCACAATGTATCATGTACAACTTAAACCCATTTGACAAATATAAATATTTGACATTGTCCTTTTAGTTTTATTGCTCTGACAAGGACCACCGAAGTCTTTCAATGCCCCCATGGAAGCTACTGGGGTGGAGGGCTTGGGATCGCTAAGGATCCACTGACTTCCCCCCCCTTCTTCAGCATTATTACACACACACACACACACATACATATATATATATATATATATATATATATATATATATATATATATATATATATATATATATATACACACACACACACCACATAACTCCTTGGACCAGCAGTCTTGGACCATCAGTTTTGGACCAGGGGTGACTGGTACCTTTTTCTTGCTCTTGCGGTTGTCCAGCCAGTCGTCCAGCTGGTCCTCCACCTCCTGGATGGAGGCCGTGGGGCACACCTGGTACAGGCCGTCCGCCGCCGGGGCCTCGTACACCGGGAACTCCACCTTCACCTTCTTCACCTTGGGCCGCTTCTCCCCTACAGGAAGTGAGGTCGTGTCGTGTCAATGGCCGGGACAGATTCATTCCAGAGCAAACACACGTTCAAAACTTCCCCGAATAGAATATAGTGCGCTGGATGAACTGTTTTTGTTTTTTGCTGTGGGGTTCTGGTGATTGGCTGATGAAGGAGTGAATCCAAGTGAAAGGGATGGAGTGAATCCAAAGGGATGAAGCAGCATGTCCAAAGGGACGAAGGAGTGAATCTAAAAGCAATGCACGAGTGAATCGCCGGTGTCTTACGAGGAGCAGATTCCTGCTCAGCCATCTCCTCCTCCTCCTGCTTCGCCCTCATCTTCATCTCTTTGTGGTCTTCGTAGTACTGCTTCACTTCCTACCAAACACACACACACACACACACACACACACACACACACAGCAGGTAATTAGTCAGTCAGTCGGTCAGTCAGTCAGTCAGTCAGACAGACAGACGGACTAGCAGACAGATATCAAGACAGGCATTGAACATACAACTAGACAAACCAACAGACACTCAGAAAGACAGACAGTAAGTGGGAGGTTCACCTGGATGGTCTGGGGCAGTGATTTGATTGACAGGTAGAGCCAGATGCTGAGCTTCAGAGGAAGGATGTCCTGCCAATTGGGGCGGTCCTGATCCCTGTAGACGGCAAATCAGAAAGAGCCCTGTGAGCTATGACAACACCGCGACATCACATGATAGACGCTGTAGTCAAGGGTCAAAAGGTTGGACGTTAACGCACCTGGGCTCCTCACACGGCTTGGAGTTTGTCTTTTTCTTCTTCTCCTTCTTCCTCTTATTGCTCAGCATTTCATCCTGAAAAAAACAGTCATGTATAACAGAGACACCGGGGACTTAATCTCTACCCCCTACTGGCAAACAACAGAAACTCCATCATTCCAAGCCAAGTTTAAAACCAATTGTGGGACTGTTTACGTATTCAGATCCTTGAATGGAATTGATGCGTACCGTCTAACGGTAAACTAGATTACCGATAAATGCTTTAATGATAAGTTAGGGGGGAGGGACATCTTGCTCAAGGATGCCTATAGGTAGGACTACAGACATTGGGAATGGAACCCAGATTATTTTGCCTGTGAGTTTAGGGGACTGCAACCCCATGCAAAAAGGGGAAAGCATCAAGGCGCATAACAAAAAAGGTACAAAGTTAGAAGTTTGGTTAACAGCTGTTTAATTAAAGGGGTGGAGCTATCATGATTAATTAAGAGGGGGAGGGGTCATCAGCAGTTGATGAAATGGGGTGTTTTCTATTTGATATAAAAAGCGTGGGGTTAACAGCCTGTTGAATCAAAAGGGGGTGTGGTTATCTGCTGTTTATTTAAAGGGGGTGTGTTCTTAGTAGTTTAATCAAAAAACGGGGGGCTTACCAGCTGTTTCTCCAGGTAGACGGACCAGATGATGGCGTAGTGTCCAACGGTGAGGATGAGGAAGAGGAGGAAGCCCAGCTCTGCATTGCTCATCTTCCTCACCCGGCGGTACAGGGTGAAGGGGTGCTTCCAGTCCGGCAGGCCATTCACCAGGATGTCATCGTACCTGGAGCCACGTCACATGATCAAGTCAGACCCCTGGGTACCACACACACACCGGAGGAGGCCTCTCTGTGTGTGTGTGTGTGTGTGTGTGTGTGTGTGTGTGTGTGTGTGTGTGTGTGTGTGTGTGTGTGTGTGTGTGTGTGTGTCTTACCTCATTCTCCTCTCCTCATCCTTCAGGACTTCGTAGATTCCCACCAGCTGACAAGAAAACAAACAAGCATAACTAAGTCAACATACGCACACGCTCCTCAGGAAGCAAACAGACAGTAAACACTACAGAACCAAAAACACACAACCAAAACAAACACACAGAACTTAACACCAAAAGTAATAACTGCAGGACCAAACACACACCAGTGTTTCCATGGAGACAGGTTAATAAAAGGCACAGCATGGCACGGTAAGTGTATAGGAAGCCATGAGTATACTGAAGAGGTGTGTGTGTGTGTGTGTGTGTGTGTGTGTGTGTGTGTGTGTGTGTGTGTGTGTGTGTGTGTGGGGGGGGGAGGGGGAGGGGGGGGGGGGTGATGGGAGACCACTCCTACCTGTCTGAACTGGCTCTCTGCGTTCTCATCCTTGTTCTTGTCTGGATGGAGGGTGAGCGTGAGACGCCGGTAGGCCTTCTTGATTTCCACCGGCGTGGCATCCTACGGTAACCCAGAGGGAGGGAGGGAGAAAGAGAGAGCGCAATAAAGGGGAGACAGAGAGAGACACAGAGATCAACAAAGGCCAATTAACACATGCATATTACCTACGAGTCCTATTTAGGAGATGCGGAAACGTGTGGTGTCTGAAATATGTCATAGTAGCTTCCAGGCGGAAGAAGAATTAGAATTTTCTAACGACTTTTTTTCACTCTGTTAACTGATGAATTAATGGTTTAATATGAAACATCAGGCCCTATTAATGATGAAGCATACGTGCCAGTGCCGCGGTAAGACAACAGCTGTCTGCGGACCTGCGCCGGGTTTAGCGTGCGTGGCATAGGCTATCCTATAGCCGAATGCACAGCAGAGACACACTGTACTCTGCTCTCCATTTAACGCCGTAGCCCGCGTAACGGGAATGTTGGACCGTTGGAGTAACTTAAATCTTTAATATGACCCGGCCACTGAGGCACCAGGGTAGGGCGGCCATTCCGCGGCAGACTGACTGGACCCTACCTTGTCCACGGAGAGGAACTGGTAGAAGGTCTGTGGGATTTCTTCCACCAGATCAAAGAGCTCTAGGTCGGTGTCCCACGAAGCCACAGGAGATAAAACACTATAAAAAACACATGATATAAAGAGTAGCGAGCGACCGGGCGGGAATAAGAACATGGTTGATCTCTGTGTCACGGCCACATAAAGACTGTTTAGTGAATACTTTTCCAGACCCGGCCGGCGGTTCACTACTATACTACACACCGTTGATGTGTAGAGCAGCCAGCGACACGCACTACTCGAACACTTCCGGGAGCAGTGGGCAATGCTTTCAAAATAAAAGTAAAGCCATCCTATTATAACGCCGCTAAGTAAATTACTGCACTGTGGAATGCTAATTTATTTCCGGCATGTTTTCAAAAAACCTGTAACTAAATATATTTGTCTTGGCGGGATGTGTGCTCAACTCTGTAGGTTAATGGAAGCAGACGCCACATACCCGTTGGCAGTTAACTGAAACGAACGCACGTAAACCACGAGAAGCACTTTACTTTTCACCACTAGATGTCAGTAAGCACACAGGAGTAAGGAGTCGTTCTTCTGGTACTTTTGTGCAGAGGCGAGCTCAATTTGTAACGGTATCATGCCCTTTGTCGGACATGGGCCACCATTCTTATGCCTAAAACCCTATTTAGCGTCTTTATAAATGGTGCTTAATTTTTCTTTCTTGTATATTGCAATGGAGAACGTCATACCATTATTTCATTTTGATACGTTTATACTTTATATATTTGTTTCCTACAGTATGCCATATAATTGTATTATTATGATTTTCTTTGTATCTTATTGTTTAATTAGATATTTGTTTAATACGATGAAATGTTTCACAACTATTTCTATTCAGGTGGAAGCTGTAAAACTGTGTACATGACAAATACAGCTGGAACTTGAAACAAAACAGTAAAACATTACTGTCTTTATCATCATCTAGATCCAGTGTCAGAATTGACTTGGCATATTACACACACTTAATACACAAAGCTTTGATGTTTCCTTTACAATACAAAAAAAAACGAACAAATATAAAGATATGAACAACAGTTTGTAACTGACATTAAAATATCACACCAATAAGCAATCCAACAAAAATGTCCTTTGTCGATACGATCATGTAACTAAGCCAAAGCCGGTAAAGCTAGCTGGAAATGCTAATTTGATTGTAAACGTTCTGGGGTGACTTTGTACACATGATGAGTTTGAAAACGGATGTCACAGCATGGCATATTGAAAAAATAGATGAAGTGTAAATATGGCCAGTGCTAATATACAAGAAATTGGGGGAATTTTGAGGTAGAGGAGCATTTTCAAGTTAGGAATTAAAGACCAGAGACTAATATACCAAACAGTTTGTATAACTTTGCCTACATTTGTTTCATTGGAATAATGTCTAAATACATCTGGAATGATGAATGTACAATCAAGGTTTATTTTTAGTTTAATTTCCAGAGATTTATCGATTTTCCCAGTGCAAGTGTCTTATTTGTGGGTCCGATTATAAACAGTTTTTTATGTGAAACAGAAACCCACAGAAATCAGTTGACCTCCATGTCAATTCCCTCCTTCTCCCTTCCAACGCGTTCTGACAGACGGAATTTAGTCTTCCTCTCTCACTCAAGTAAACTTACGTATGGTGTTCTTCTGACAACCCCAACACTCTCACAAAGGGGGTTTCCCCCCCTCCCCCGGTGTTCCCCATCTACCGTCTCAGTGGGACGCTTGGTTCCGCCCCCCCTGGTTCTCCCACTACCAGCCTGGGCGCCCGGAGGTCATTCTTACTGCTACGCCCGTCGCTGTGTCCGTAGAGGTCCGCCAGTTTCCCGAAGTCCGCTCCCCACTCCGTCAGGAAGTCGTAGGCGTGCTCCGACTCGGAGCTCGGGGACTCCAGGGAGCTGAGGGACTCGGCCGCCGAGCCGCTGCCCTCGAAGGCATAGGTCTGCAGCGAGTCGTACGGGGGCGCTGCCGAGTCCAGGTCCGCCTCCAGCAGCCGGCTCAGGATGAACTCGCGGAACACCGTGTTGTCCGGTGCCGGCGGCGGTGGCGGAGGCTGGACTTGCGTCGGTGGCAGCGGCGCCATCGCCACGGTTGCGTTGTGTTGCGGCTCTCTGTAGCGCGCCGAGAGCTCCGGGGTGATGTCGTAGCGGCGGGCGCCGGGGCCCTCGCCGTCCCGCGTGGCATTGAGGTGTCGGAGCGTCGCCATGTCGAAGGCCTCCGTGTCCTCCTCGCCACCGCCCTCGTCGTCGTAGCGGACGATGTTCTCCCGGACGTCGCGGTCGTCGTCCAGGGTGAAGGGGTTCCTCCTCCTGCGCCTGGCGGTGGCGACCAGCAGGACCAGACCTACGGGGACCGGGAGGGTCACAGGAAGCACAGCGTCAAGGGAACTGGAAGTACGGCGTAGCAATGGCGTGATTGTGCAATAAATCATCAGGAAGTACTGTGTACCACCAACAGGAAGTGCAGTGTTAAGTGTCCAGGAAGAACAGTGTCGCACTAAGATGGCTGTACATTGTAGAACTAGGGAGTACAGTGTGACAAGAACAGGAGGTAGGCCTACATCGACCACCAAGATGAGGTATAGGGTGACACAACAGGAAGGACCCTGTGACAGGATATATAGTGTGTCACCAACAGGAAGTACAGTGTTACACTGACATGCAATAAAATGAGACATTAGCGGAAGGTACGGCGTTAGCCTAACAGGAAGAACATGTTTGGAATAACAGGATGAACTTTCAACAAGACCAAACTTATTTTTGTCTAGTCAACAACTTCCAACAAAGTGTTGCGGATAAAACGTTGCCTCATCATTCTACTCCAGATGTTAAAAGTGTACAACATCTGAATACTGATTCAGGAATTATTCAGGGGTATATTCTGGAGGGAAAACAAGTGAGTAAGCGACACACAGCATCGGTTAAAAAATGTAACAGTAGGCATACATCTCCTGGTGCAAGCTAGCTCAAATAAAAGACGGTGTAGCCATGTCTGACAAGACTAGAAGGCACCGTCGCTGTCACATCATCTTCCCTACATCTGTTCGAGTCGATGACATACAATCAACCCACATTTCTGTCCTTCTCCCGACCTGGGTAAAAACCTCATTTCATCAACAGCTAATATAGCATTATCCACAATATACCCTTTCACACACACAATCACTCCATGACAGCCACCATCATCTTGGCAATCATGACCAACAATCACCATGGCACCAGGAACAACAAAGGCCAATCAGAGATCCTATGTATGCCTAAAGGATCCTGGGAAACCGTTAACAAAGGCTCTCTCAGACTCATCGTCCATCTCGTAATCTTCCGCTCGGTCGATGAAAGAGTGTCATCCTATCTTCTGATTGATCAGTAAATGGGTCGTCTTGGAAGTGCGTCCTCTCAGGATTTTCTATTTTCATCTGAAAGGTACATTTAATCTTGACACTGGCAAGACAGCTGTCACTGTATGTTCTTCTCCTCTCTGGCTTTGCCTCTAACATGTCCTCTGGTCGTAACAGTATGCCTTCACTTCAAGCTGAACCGGCAACATCTATAGTTTAAAATGTATTTAGTATATTTTGCTTACCTTTTAAAATAAATATTAGCTATCTATCCATCAATCTATCTATATGTTCCAAAATACATCTGTGTATAAATGGTTAGACTACCTTTCAGATAAGACAGACATTATTGATCCCAGACCTTCTACATTGGTTATTTTTTCTATCAGATCAGTAAATGGTAAACAAATTTGGCTGAATTAGCCCATAGCGCTTTCTAACCTATGGCTTTACAATTACGGCCTCACATTCACCCATTCATACAGACATTCATACGCAGATTCATGCACCAACGGCGGTGTCAAAAAGTCCATGGACCGGCCAGCTAGTTGGGAGCAGTTAGGGTTGGAGTCTCTTGCTAAGCGACACCTCCACACACCACCAACCAGCAACCTATCGGTAACCACCCGACCCGGTCTACCCTCCGAGCCGCTGCCGACGCCCAATCGGATCGAACCATGTACGATTAATCTCCACCGATCTCCCACAGCGCCCCCTAGGGGCCAGTGTGTCCCTCTCCCACAGCGTCCCCTAGGGGCCAGTGTGTCCCTCTCCCACACTGCCCCCCTAGGGGCCAGTGTGTCCCTCTCCCACAGCGTCCCCTAGGGGCCAGTGTGTCCCTCTCCCACAGCGTCCCCTAGGGGCCTGTGTGTCCCTCTCCCACAGTGCCCCCCTAGGGGCCTGTGTGTCCCTCTCCCACAGCGTCCCCTAGGGGCCAGTGTGTCCCTCTCCCACAGCGTCCCCTAGGGGCCAGTGTGTCCCTCTCCCACAGTGCCCCCCTAGGGGCCAGTGTGTCCCTCTCCCACAGCGTCCCCTAGGGGCCAGTGTGTCCCTCTCCCACAGCGTCCCCTAGGGGCCAGTGTGTCCCTCTCCCACAGTGCCCCCCTAGGGGCCAGTGTGTCCCTCTCCCACAGCGCCTCCTAGGGGCCAGTGTGTCCCTCTCCCACAGCGCCCCCTAGGGGCCAGTGGGTCCCTCTCCCACAGCGCCCCCTAGGGGCCAGTGTGTCCCTCTCCCACAGTGCCCCCCTAGGGGCCAGTGTGTCCCTCTCCCACAGCGTCCCCTAGGGGCCTGTGTGTCCCTCTCCCACAGTGCCCCCCTAGGGGCCAGTGTGTCCCTCTCCCACAGCGTCCCCTAGGGGCCAGTGTGTCCCTCTCCCACAGCGTCCCCTAGGGGCCTGTGTGTCCCTCTCCCACAGTGCCCCCCTAGGGGCCAGTGTGTCCCTCTCCCACAGCGCCCCCTAGGGGCCTGTGTGTCCCTCTCCCACAGTGCCCCCCTAGGGGCCAGTGTGTCCCTCTCCCACAGCGCCCTCTAGGGGCCGTGGGTCCCTCTCCCACAGCGCCTCCTAGGGGCCAGTGTGTCCCTCTCCCACAGCGTCCCCTAGGGGCCAGTGTGTCCCTCTCCCACAGTGCCCCCCTAGGGGCCTGTGTGTCCCTCTCCCACAGCGTCCCCTAGGGGCCAGTGTGTCCCTCTCCCACAGCGTCCCCTAGGGGCCAGTGTGTCCCTCTCCCACAGCGCCCCCTGGGGGC
>NC_136947.1:13972449-13977449 GCF_949987615.1 Pollachius pollachius | reverse complement strand
TGGGGAATTGGTATATTGGCACCGCCTCTGGCTGCAGGCGCACACCTGCTCGTTGAGAAGGTGCCGCGCACAGACGGAATGAAACCCCCACTGAGGTCCGTGGGGTCATGATACAAACCTTGGTCATGATCCAAAATTTGAAATGTCAACTTAATAATGTAAAATTAAGCAATGAGATGTTTTTCCAAGAATAACTCCTACCTGACGGGGCTGTTGGAGGAGTCCGGGTCCAGAGCCGACACCCTGCCGACACTGGTGCCCACGTCGACCGCCTCAGAGACGGCCATCTTGGCGAGGTCGGAGGAGAACACGGGGGGCTCGTCTACGTTCTTCACCAGCAGACGGACGGTGGCACGGTCGCTGAACGGGCCAAGCGCCGCAAAGCGTGGATCCACGTAGCGGTTGGTCACCTCCACCGTCAGGGTGTAGCTGGGGCGGGCTTCATAGTCCAGAACCTGGGAGGGAGAGAGAGGGGGAGGGAAGGGAGGAAGGAGCAAGGGGAGGAGAGAGGGGGTGGGAAGGGAGGAAGGAGCGAGGGGAGGAAAGAGGGGGAGGGAAGGGAGGAAGGAGCGAGGGGAGGAGAGAGGGGGAGGGAAGGGAGGAAGGAGCGAGGGGAGGAGAGAGGGAGAGGGAAGGGAAGAAGGAGCGAGGGGAGGAGAGAGGGGGAGGGAAGGGAGGAAGGAGCGAGGGGAGGAAAGAGGGGGAGGGAAGGGAGGAAGGAGCGAGGGGAGAAGAGAGGGGGAGGGAAGGGAGGAAGGAGCGAGGGGAGGAGAGAGGGGGAGGGAAGGGAGGAAGGAGCGAGGGGAGGAGAGAGGGGGAGGGAAGGGAGGAAGGAGTGAGGGGAGGAGAGAGGGGGAGGGAAGGGAGGAAGGAGCGAGGGGAGGAGAGAGGGGGAGGGAAGGGAGGAAGGAGCGAGGGGAGGAGAGAGGGGGAGGGAAGGGAGGAAGGAGCGAGGAAAGGAGAGAGGTGGAGGGAAGGGAGGAAGGAGCAAGGAGAGGAGAGAGGGGATGGAAAGGGAGGAAGGAGCGAGGGGAGGAGAGGGGGGGAAGGAAGGGAGGAAGATGTTTATATTTGAACCATGACTAATAAATTCAGTGTTTGCTTGTAAATCAGATATGTAACTTAGCTACAAGCAGCTCAGAGGAGGATTATCGAGAGTGGATATTATCCAGTGTGTTTCAGAGACATTATGACCAGAAGGCTAAGAGGATCTGGGCTTATTTGACAGTCCCATACAGCCCCCCTGAGCTGAATGAGCTACTAAACACACAGGGACCTTTCACGGGACGTTAACATTTATCAATCATTGCTTTGTTAGTTTGTGCCCCAAGATGAACTGTCTTGACAGTATGAGACAGTATTTTACATGTTTTAAAAATTGAAATCGAATTAATGTTACTGTTAAAGTGAACTTGGATTTAAACTCATTATTAGTGCAATGCTAATGCATATTCTATGAGCATTAATCAAACAAATCAACATTCAGACGGACTCAATTCTGTCCTGTGATGGACCTCAGGCTTCTTGGTGGTTCTGTGTCTGTTCTGTCTGAGCGGAGGTTCTAGAGGAGGACTGCTCGGGTCTTCAGTACCTTCTGCAGCTTGAGCAGCCCCTCCTGTGTCTCCCGGTCGGTGACGATCCGGAACATTCCCAGCGGGTCTCCATCCAGGATGCTGTAGTCCACGTCTGCGTTGGAGCCCAGGTCTGAGTCCACGGCCTTCACCTTGGCCACCAGCGATGCCAGCGGGGCGGACTCCGGGACCAGGTACTGGTAGCTCTCTGCCACGGGGAACACCGGTTAGGAACACACCCGTGGGCTGAGGTCACACACACGTACGTACAGGTCGGTGCTCACCATCACGCCATCAGAGCCAGTAGGAATTCCAGGATTTGAATGTTTCAGAGTGTGCGTATTGTCTGTGTCAGTGTTTTCTGACTCCTCTCCTCGCTCCTTCCTCCCTTCCCTCCCCCTCTCTCCTCCCCTCGCTCCTTCCTTCCTTCCCTCCCCCCTCTCCTCCCCTCGCTCCTTCCTCCCTTCCCTCCCCCTCTCTCCTCCCCTCGCTCCTTCCTCCCTTCCCTCCCCCTCTCTCCTCCCCTCCCAGTGTGAATCTTAGTTTTCAAAAGGATTCGTAACTTTTCCTCTTTTTTCAAAATGAAAGCACGGTTCCTAGGTGTCAGTTAAAGGTCAAATAAGTTAAAGGTTATTAAATCAAGAGTATAAAAGGGTCCTCTTACTGCGGTAAAAGTGCGGGGGGTTGTCGTTGACGTCGCTCAGCGTCACGGTAACGGAGGTGGTCCCGGACAGCCCCCCCATCTGGCCTACCATGTCCTTGGCCTGGATCACCAGTAGGTACTGGTCCCGTGACTCACGGTCCATGTCGGCAAGGGCCGTGCGGATCAGGCCTGCACACACACACACACACACACACACACACACACACACACACACACACACACACACACTGTCACATAGCACCTTGAGATAGGGTCTTGTGGTTTGTCTAAGTGTAGTTGTGTGTGTGTCTGTGTGTCTCTGTGTGTGTGTGTGTGTGTGTGTGTGTGTGTGTGTGTGTGTGTGTGTGTGTGTGTGTGTGTGTGTGTGTGTGTGTGTGTGTGTGTGTGTGTGTGTGTGTGTGTGTGTGTGTGTGTGCGTGCGTGTGTGTGTGTGTGGTTGTACATGGTGCTTGTTCAGCTCACCGGTCTTGGGCTCCACAGAGAAGTAGGGCTGTCCTTGCAGGATGCTGTACACCACCCGGGCACTGTTCCCGTAGGTCGGGTCGTCTGCATCCGTGGCCACCACCGTCACCACCGACGTCCCTTAGACCCACAAACATCATGACATTACAACACAACATTCATGACATCACAGCACAAAATTACATCATGACATCATAACAATACAACACAACATTACATCATGACATCACTGGGCCCAGAGCCAACACCATCATAACAGTACAGTTCATTAAAAAATAAAAAAATGAACATTTTGGCTCTATCAAAGCATTAAATAATTACTTTAATAACATTACAATAGTACAATACGTCATTACTTTTACTCACTATTTTTGCAACAAACCGTAAGAAAAAACTACTTCCCCTTCAAGTTTTTTGAAAAAAAAGTGTGATGGAATCTCTAATCTTTAATCTTTAATATTAGTATTAATCTATTTGTTAATTAGCAAATTATTTTATTTAAAGGGACCAACAGTGAATTCAGTCACATGAGATTAAGGAGCAGGTAGATGTTGACATCCTATGGAGACATTTGGTATCAAACCCATCACCCTTCTAATGGGAGGTCAAACGCCCTGACCCCCACTAGAATATCCAGCCCCCAGGAATCAACCCCCCTAATCTTTAACAGTTTCGATTGGCTACCCTTCCTCGGGCCACTTCAAATTCTCCACATGAGTGTTTCAACAGGCTGTGAGGGGACAGTAGGATCTGCGGAGGGAGACAGACCTTCACTCACTCACCCATGGGGGACATCTCGGGCACGCTGGCCGCATACGGCCCGTCCAGAAAGCGCGGCTCGTTGTCGTTGATGTCCTGCACCTTGACCACGAACTGGGACTCGGGCTCCACGGGCTGGGCCGAGGCGCGGTCCCTGGCCTGGGCGCGCAGCGTGTAGTAGGCCTGGGCCTCGCGGTCCAGGCGCTTGGTGGCGTGGATGTCGCCCGTGTTGGGGTCGATGGTGAAGATGGAGGGCGCGCCCTCTCCGCTCAGCACGTAGGTCACCTGACCGTCGCCCCGGTCCATGTCCGAGTGGAGCTGCACGGAGGACAGGGATTCAGTCTGGCAAAACTAGATTTGATTATGATTTTATTGATGCAACATTTTTTTGATGCGACACAGTGATTCAATTATAGAACAAATTATATAACACAACAGCAACAACAACAACAACAACAAATGACATTTCCAGACATTTCTAAAACTCAAAAGGACAAAAAATTATGAAACTGAATCAAAGAGATGCATCTGAGAGGTAGTTTATTATCACATGAGACACTGATCAAAGGAAAGCTAATCTTAAAAGTAACGTTTGATGTTGTTGTTTAAAACTATTGGCCGATAGCGAGCACATCGTGCAAACGTGGGCACAAATGTGGCCAAGATAATAACTTAATGACACTATTGGCATTCTGGTGCGTGTATGTTTTGAGAGAACTCAAGGAATTGTCATTGCATTAATCGTAATGAATAACATTTAGTTGATTTGATCCAAAACAAGATATGAGGCTGAGAATATCCAACGCTTACACTCAAAATGAAAGTAAAGGGTACTACAAAAGGGTGCACAACGTAAAAGTTATGTATATATATGTAACTAATAATATATTTGAAAATGAATGAATGAACGATGAACCTATTTAGTGGCAGTTGACATCTAGAGGTAGAGACCAGGATAAGAACAATGAGGTTCACAGCGCAGGCCTGATAATAAGCTGTGGTTGACTGGTTTGCCTTGTGCTCAGTGAAGGGTGAAATGAACAAGGCGATGTTTAGCCTGGCGGTGGATCAGCCGGGTGTTAAAGTGTTTGTGGCCGACAGCAGCGCGGCCGGCACCTGGGACCGTTTACATGGAGACTACAACTGCTGCGCTCACAACACGGAGGCAGTGAGACGTCAACTCTCTCCGCACGATTAAAGGCTACTTAGAGTGTAGGAATAATTAGTACATGGGCCTTGGCAGAACTGCAACAGTAGTGTTGCTACTCTATCAATCAGATTAGAACGGTACTATAACAGTATTAACAGTTACACTACAGTAATATAACGTAGGTATAATACTGTTTATACTCGAGTAGTATCATAAAAGTATCAGTACTATAACAGTACTATAACAGTACTTATAACATAACTGTACTTATAAAAGTACTATAATAATACTAATAACATAACGGTACTTATAACGTAGTATAACAGTACTTATAACATAGCTGTACTTATAGAAGTACTATAACAGTACTCATGACATAACAGTACTTATTACC
>NC_136947.1:13962449-13964949 GCF_949987615.1 Pollachius pollachius | reverse complement strand
TCAGATTTCATACAGGCACCGTCCCCTTCCACAAAAAAAAGGACAATAGTTCACCTTCTTACACAATGGGAAAAGAAGATTCCGTACAGCTCTCACATTTATTTGCAAACAATAGATACTACAGGCCTACGTATTTGATGGTAGGCATGTCCCTGTGTAACCGAGAGTGAGCCGGCTGGCCCTGATGTTGACCAGTACCTTGACAGCTTCTTCCCAGTCCAGCACCCCAGGACTTAAGCACTGGTCCTCAATTCCTCCTATAGTGTTAGCTCTAGTGGCTCAGCCCACCTGACTGACAGAAATGGGAGCAGATTTCACGTCAAGCTACCGCATTTAGCTACTTAGGGTTCTTTGTTCTGTCGTGCAACTGAAGCACATTACAGAGCCTAACACATGTTTAGTATGTGGTGATGAAGCAGGCTGAATATAATTCAGAGAGTGTAATTAGGGAATGGCTCATCATTTATTTTTGGGGTTGGTCAGTAGAAGTATCCAACGTTTTCTTCTTACAACTCCAAATATGTGAAGATTCAGATTCATCTTAAACATTAAAACTTTTTCTCAGATACTCAGACAGAGAAAAAACAATCTCCGATAACACGCTGTGAGCATGCTGTAAAAGTTGTCATTATTTATGACATTTTGAAAGATGAATCAAGTTAGAATAGAAAGCCAATGCGTGTTTTTTGTAACCGAAGAATGGGCTGTAAGTAGCCGTAGCGGACTGTCTTTTGACAAACCCTTACTTTCCTCCGGCTCTACGAGCATCAGGAACCCCCCACTGAGGTGAATTTCACAGCAGCGTTCCGGCTGACTCAACAGAGTGTGGGGGTCGGGTCCCGCCCTCCCTGTGACCTGCAGAGCTCCGTCTGGGGTGAGCGCCCATAAAGGGATGTCGGGGTTCGTGGCTGATCCACCAGCGTCTCGGTGGAAGCAGAGTGCGGAGATAGGAGGTGGGGGTGGGGGAGGTGGAGGAGGAGGAGCAGGAGGAGCAGGAGGAGGAGGAGGAGGAGGAGGAGGAGGAGCAGGAGGAGGAGGAGGAGGAGGAGGAGGAGGAGGAGGAGGAGGAGAGGGGGGTACCGGGCGCCGCTGCATTGAAAGCGGCACGGTGTTCGATGCGATGTGGACAAGGTGGAGGAGGGGGTGGAAGAGGATGAGTGGGTGGAGGTGAGGGATGGAGGTGAGGGGGTACAGGGCGCCTCCGCATTGAAAGCGGGAGCGTGTTCGATGCGGCTGACCTACTTAAAGGAGCCCAGATGGATTTGTCTGACTTCTCCCAGCTCAGACTCCATCAGTCAGGCTTCACCTGAGGGTGTGCAGCCTCCGTCAGAGACAATAGAGCAGCACCTGGAGATCGAGAGAGAGAGAGAGAGAGAGGGAGGATATAGAGAGAGAGAGGCGATAGAGAGAGAGGAGATAGAGAGAGAGAGGCGATAGAGAGAGAGCCATTAAGATGCAGCCGCTGGCTGATCGAGGAATGGGGCTGAGCACCTGGTCCTCGTACTATACCATCTACAGAGAACCCACACACACAGACACACATACAGGCGCGCACGTACACACACACACACACACACACGACTGCACACACACACACACGCATGCACACATAAACAAGCATGCACACATGGACAAACACACATACCCTCACACACAGACACACAAATACATTCACCCCAGAGAATGCGCTCTCTTTCTGTACCAGAAGTTTAGAGGTTTTTATTTTAACAAATGGAGACATTTCCAGTCGTTTCCAACCCCACATTTACATCAAGCAGATCCATTTCCCATATGTCATTCAGCCCACCACGATTCATTTAACATTCAGATCACCTCAATCTGTCAGGACTCCCTGCTAATGTTCCTTACATCCTCACGTACGGCCGTACAGGGCGTACGTACCAACATTTACACCTTCTACACAGCAACTTGAAACAGACAGACCTTAAGTCCTACGGTATCCACCCTGAAGGTCATGGAAGCCAAGGAACCGGACAATGCCTTTGTTTCTGTAACGTATTCATGACTGGAAGTGGTTACGTGTGTTAACAAGTTCCCTAGGCTGTTAGTTTGATGGAGTAACCTTCACATCTTTCTTGGCCCATGTCTCTCTTGAAAAATCGCTTTCAATCTCAATAAGTCGTCATAAACGTGAGTTCAATAAAGGTTGAATGAGATAGAATGTTTCCTTACAAGGACAGCTACAGAAGGAAAGGGTGTTGAGGGAGCCTTCTCACACGCTCAGAGCAGATCAGTGGCTGATCTGCTCTGAGCGTGGGTGAGAGACTCGTTGTCCAAGCAGCCCTAATCTGGGATCCAGCAGTCCTACTCGTTACAGTACATCTCATAGGGGGAGACGGCACAGAGTCTGGGCCGGAGTCTGTCCTTCCTCCTGTTTCGTTACGGAGATATCATACCGAAGATAAACTCTATCATAAGGGGATTTGAAAACGTGTATTTCTACAGCAGCCAGTCTGCAGGGTTTGAAACCTTTACAGAC
>NC_136947.1:13934949-13957449 GCF_949987615.1 Pollachius pollachius | reverse complement strand
CATTTCAACCTTTAATTAACCGGTCACCCCTTGTCCTTTCCTCCCAGTGTCAGTACAGCTTCCCAGACGAAACCCTGCATGACGTCAGGCGTGTCAGAGCTGTCTACAAGGACCTGCGTCTTCATGTGGACTTCTATCGTAAGTGTACTCTTCTGTGGACCGATGGTCATATTCACACCTAGATGGTCTTCCATGGCTTCAATAACGGGAACATGCTGCCATCTGGATCTCAGATTCACATTCAGAAAACCATTATTATATCTTCACGGGAATATTGTTGTTGCTGAAAACACATACAAATAGAACAAAAAACCCTGACAGATAAATTTGATTGGGCATTCAATATGGCCCAATACAAGGAAATAAAAACAAAAATACAACTGTGTTCCAGTGAAATGTAATTACAAGTACAAACATGCACATGAGCTGGTAACACACGCTGGTGTCACAGTATAAACACATGTAAATAATTGTTCCAATGTCAAATTTGTAATCATATTAATTCATTTGAAAAACACTAAAAGTCGCTAATACTCGCTATCCTACTAACATTCAGCGTTTTTTGTGAAAATGAATACATCATATGTCCTTGGTCATCAAGTGATTCCTGGCAGTTGAACACGTCTCAGTGATTGCAGGAATGAGGTTCGTCTTTCTCCTGAGAAGTATGGGAGAAATGTGCTCTCACATTTGATGATAATATGTTGAATGAACACGGTACCACTCTCCCTCTAGTACGGCCTCGGGAATGAACCGAAGCTTGACCTTTTTCAATGTGTGTTGATAACGTGTTCCATATGTGGTAGGAGCTGGTAAACGGCGTAGTAAATCTCCACGTAAGGGAAGAGTGCATGGGATGAGGTCATGACGTATGAATGATGTACGGGCAGAGTGGAGATATAGATAGGGGCCCGTGGCTCTTCAGTTCTTTGTCAAACCAACTCGGCTTTGTTCTTACTTGCTCGCGAGTGATAATAAAGTCTTTATCTTTCATGTTTCAGGCTTCTCAAACTCTCTTACATTGTTAAAGTGTTAAATGTGGTTTATCTACCACACACGCGGACTTTGTGGATTTGCATGTGGGCTGATATTAATACACATAGTACACACCCACACTGCCCATCTGCTAACCAGATCAACCCTTACGTAGACATTGCATCATTGACTGACCAGTCAATGATATATTAAGACATAATAATCTTAAATAAACTCATCGTTTATTTGAATACCCAAAAGGAAGACGTATCAAACATTCTCCAAGTCAGTCAAGCGCTTGTCCAACTGCATTGCGCTGTATAAAAGCATTCACTGCCAGTAACTCATTTCTGTCATGTGACTCTCACAGGAAAAACTGGCCTTTTATTTTTATAGTGGGTTTTGCTGTCCCCTTTTCATCCAACCATTATACTAGTTTACTGTCCTTCAGTCAGTAGAACCATCAATATCGTCTCCATACTGGATTCAGTATACATTCAGCCACTTTAACACTCAACAATCAGGAGATATCCATTCAGATCACGTGACCTGTGACCCATATATACACACACAGGTGGTTATTAATAGCCTACTATAAGGATATTTGATTATGATATTTAGAAAAAGGTTTGTATATATATAGTGGAAGCTACTGAACTCCAATTGTGCATGACTGTCACATGAGCGTTTGATGCACGAATGTAATTCAGGAGGATATGATGGTTCATGGGGAAGACAATGTGACTTCCGCTGGCTGAGTCACATTTGTTTTATGACTTGAGTTTAGTCGCCTGCACCCTTCTCTCTCTCTCTCTCTCTCTCTCCTTCATGACCTGTATTACATCACCTGCACTGTGCTGAACTGAACACAGTCCCTTTGGATGAAAGTGTCTGCTAAACGACTTAGAAGTAAAATAACTAATTATATGCTAAGGCACTTATGAACCCTAGTTGCATTCATCTCTTTGGTTGTCTGCAGCCTACTCCACTGTGCTCAGCTCAACCCAACCCACACCCTTACTCTCTGTTCCTCTCTTTACTTCCTCTACTTCCTGTTGGGACCAATCACATGAACCCTTGTTAGTCTTTATGACCCTTTTAACCTAAATGATCCAATAATTGATATTCTACCTCCATAATTGTGTATCATTTTCACTTTTGCACATAACTGCAGCGTACTGTAAACTCATGTGGCCTCGCTGCTGGGTGGGGGTTTGGGCCCTTTCGCAACGGAGGTGCGGTTGTAGAAACAGCTAAATTAACTTAAATAATAGGCGTGCATATCATGCGTGCATATCACGTGCACGCATGCACACACACACACACACACACCGTTTTTTGGTAGCTTATGAGATGCAGTTCCACGTTGCTGTAATTACGGGGGGAGATGAAGAGGCAAGCAGTATGGGACTCGAGAGACATCAAGAACACCCTGCACTATGCGTAACTGCTAATGCAATTATAAACTTCTGCTTCAAGATAAATTAAGATAACACTGCCTATATAAAAATATGTGATTTACAGGAAAACGATCGATATGCAATGTATAGGCCCATTGGTTTACTCAAACTACTCAACTTTGAAAAGCAAAAAAACTCTCTGTAGCGCTAGCTAAAATTGTAATGGCAAGCCAAACGAACCAAAATGTGTACTTTTTTATTAACAAAGTTATAGTACCAGGATATAGATGATAGGTTTAGGGTTAGTTTATCCGACGTTATATCACATATACATACACATACAGTATACATACAGCCGGGCCCCCCAGACATTGGGCTGTGCTTGCCTTGCGTGCCCCTCCTCTACGCCACTGAACTGGATCTGCACTGTTTGTATTTTGTATGTATCTGTATAATAACACCATCCATTATATTTATTGATTCCTAGGATATTTTATTTTTTCAAGTAAATGTCTAGTATATTATGCCCTAAATAGGTAGTTCTTCAGTGCCCAGTCTGACTCTGTTCTGTTTATCTGACAATGCAAGACTTGAACTAGACCGTGAAAGGTTCCCCCTTCCTCTTCCTCTTCCTCCACTCTGTGTGGTTCTCTAACAGCAGGTAAGCCTGAGAAGAAGGGCAAGAAGCTGCTCTACCTGGATGGAACCATACCGGTCCTGTACAAGGGTAAGGACGACCCGTTCAAAATAACTTTATTGGCCAAAGCAGCTGAAAAAAGTTAAACAAAGAGAACAAAGATGACAATGTTAACTTTGATAATAACAAATGCTATATAAAATCCCCCCCTATATAGAAGCAAAGAAAGTGAGATATAAAATGTAAAAAGTGAAATATAAAGTACCAAGGAATTAGATTATGATGGACAGATGGATCAGTACTTAACAATGGAGTGGATTTAAGCATGCAGAGCTGAGAGCCAGGATGAAGCGCAGAGCTAAACTTGTCCAACCTGACTAACTGGGTGATCCAAATATCTCACCTGCTACACTTTACCCTGATACTCCATAGGTAGAAACTAGGCCACACACCATTTTTTTGTAGCTAATCTAATATTGATCCTATGTTTTTATTTGTTCTCAGCTTTGTATGGTGCTTTGGATGAGTGCTTTGCCAGTGTCAGTCAGAGGCTTAATGTTATTGTACTGTCTTCTGTAAGTGTTGTAAAGTAACCAACAATTGTATGTGCTTGGCACATTTTCTGTGTACATCCTCACTGTACCGACAGTAAGGATATATTGTTGTTTCTCTTTTTTCTGACAAATGTACCTGCTTTGTATAAAAGCGTCTGCTCAATGCAATAAATGTAAAATGTAAACGTAAATGTGTTATGTTAAAGACAGACTGGACAGTACAGTAATAAAGAAAACAGAAGTTCCGGATGCTTCCCACCAGATGTTCCTGGCCGTGTGTTGTATAAGTTGTGTATATATATGTGATTGATTGATTATTGATGGATTGCTTGTTTTCTCAGAGTATCAATACAACACCCCGGTGTGCATTTGGCTCCACGAGAACCACCCCGCCAGCTGGCCCAGATGCTGGGTCCGTCCCTCTGTCTCCATGGTGATCAACAGTGCATGTCCCTTCGTGGACGCCCAGGGCCTCGTCATCCTCCCCTGCCTCCGCAACTGGACCCAGGTAACGGAGGGGGTGGGGCTCCCGTCTGACACCCATTCATGATAAATAACTAAGTAGTGTGTCTACTGAAATACTACTACTTCAGTGATGAGGGTTCACTTACCTATCTATCTATCTATCTAGCACAGTCTGTCTGTCCGTCTGTCTGTCTATCTGTCTCTGTCTCTGTCTCTGCTCCATCTCACTCGCTGTCTCTCTGTCTCTGTCTCTCTGCTCCATCTCACTCGCTCTTTCTCTCTGTCTGTCGCTCTCTTTCTCTGTTTCTGTCTGTCTCTCCATCTCAATTGCTCTCTATCACTGTCGTACTGTCTCTCTCCCTCTCCTTCTCGCTCTCTCTCTGTCTGTCTCTCTATCTCTTGCCTTCAATTCAATTTAAAAAAGCTTTATTTGCATGGAAAACAAACAAAGCAGGTGAATAATTAGGTCAAATTATAAAACATTCTCTCTCTCTCTCCCTCAGGGCGTGTCCAACTTGACCCGACTCATCGCTGAAATGAGGATGGCGTTCCAAAAGGTCACACCCCTTTACGCCAGGATTCTTCCCGCTTCGAGAGACGGAGACCCTGTGCCGTCGCCAGGGCAACAGGGGCCGTCTGTACCCAGCGTCCTGGTGTACAGGTTCGGGTTACTTTTATATTTTTATACATGAATAAAGTTTATTCTATCGATTTCCTCCTGCTAGCTCCCTCTATCTTTTAAGTGTTTCAGAAGAAGATGGTACATTATTCATTTTTGAAACACATACTTTTGAGATTGACAAAAGGTACTATTTACTTCTAGTTACTAACTTACAACTAAGACATTTTGATCCAAAGTAGCTTACAATGGTTTCTATTAGACACAGATAATTTAAGGAGCAGGTAGGGGTCCTAGGGCATATTGACCCAGGATACCCACAGGTAGTTTGTGGACATTGGGTTTCAAACCTAGAAGCTGCCAGGAGTCAAGTACTGTATATATGGGTGATCTAGAATGTTGCATCTTCTGATTGGTGCTCGCTGTGAGTGGGCTGGGCCCTTAATGTGTTCTATCTCTCTCTCTGTCTCTGTCTCTGTCTCTGTCTCTCTGTCTCTCTCTCTCTCTCTCTCTCTCTCTCACACTCTCTCTCTCTCTCTCTCTTTCTCTGTCCAGCAGTGGGTCCAACTCGTCCCCCGTGACGCCACACTGCCCTCAGGAGCTCAGCCAGTCCTCCCAGCACACAGGTAAACACCAGTATAGCACGGCCTGGCTGATCTACATGGAGTCCTCTGTGTGGAACATCTGCTGTGTTTACCCCGTGGGTCTCCACGTTAGCGGCGTGGCCGTTAGAGGCCCCCGATGTAGCTGACTCTCCTCCCGGATAACATAGCTCCCCTGTCGGGACAGAGAACCATTAGAGCAGACACCAGCATAGAGGTGTCCCCACGGCAACTGTTTGGCGCAGAAGTATTATGAAGCATTCCGAAGTGTAGTCTGCTGGTTGGCAGTATGTTATGTACTCGTCCCTCTTTATACTGTTACTACCACTACACAGTGGTCACTACAGTGGCCACTGTGGATTTTTATCCAAAGTCACTTAGTGACTGTCATTGAGGAGCAGCTGAGAGTCGAGGCATCCCAGGTTGTGTACAGATGTGGTTCTAAGGTTTGGTGTGTAGAGCTGTGTATTGTACTTTGGTGTGTAGAGCTGTGTATATTACTTTCTATTGTGATGACCTCTGGCTGACCTTCCTCCCAGGCAGCCAATCGGAGCCGAGCAGGGCGCTGGGTCTGCGGCCTTCGTACACGGATGAACTACTGGGGATCGACTTCAGCACACCACAGAGCTTGAACCCCTTCCTCCGGCAGCCCTCATCCCCCTCATTCCGCCTACCCTCTTCTTCTTCCTCCTCCTCTTCCTCCCCCTCCCAGCCTACGCCTCCGGCAGGTGAGACCTAATGTTTCCCAGAACTTTGTCACTATTCACTGCTATCTAGTCGCCAGGCAGATACTTTTATCCAAAGCAACTAGAGTAAGGGTGCGTCCTGCTCAAGGAGGCCTACAGGTAGACTGTGGACATTGGGGTTTGAAGCTAGAATCTTTTGGCTGGGAGTCAAACACCCACACTACAGGACTATCCTGCTCTGAAGTAAACTGAACTGATACAACTCCCCTTCTTCCAGCAGATGTTGTGAACCTGCTGTTTCAAAGACTCCAGCTGGACCCACAAAGTGGTCATCAAGCACCAGGAAATGGTCATCAAGCACCAGGAAGTGGTCATCTGACACCAGGAAGTGGTCATCTGACACCAGGAAGTGGTCACATGACTCCACGAAGTGGTCGCCTGACACCAGGAGAGGATCAACGGACTATAGGAAGTGGTCATTTGACTCCAGGAAATGGTCGCCTGACACCAGGAGGAGATCACCGGACCACAGGAAGTGGTCGCCTGACACCAGAAGGAGATCTCCGGACTACAGGAAGTGGTTGCCTGACACCAGAAGGAGATCACCGGACTACAGGAAGTGGTCACCTGACCCAGCAGCCAGAGCTAGCCGAGGTGAGAAGGAGGAGGAGGCAGAAGGTAGAGGAGTTGGATCACAGATTCTAGAATTGTAGCTACAACTCTAGTGGCTACAACAAGCCACTTGAGGCTGCTAATGGGAAGGCTAACATAATGCAGGTTTAAACTCAAACTCTGTCCCGTCTGGACCCAGGAGGTCTCTCTCCAGGACGGGCTCCCTGCTGAGAAGGCGGCGTTGTTCTGGAGCCTGATGACCCTGCAGAGCCAGGACTTTCAGCCCCTGGAAGTCCTGGAGGCCGTGAAGCTCAACAAGGACCTCCCCTCCGCCCTCAAGTACCTGTCTCACACCTGTCCAATCTGCCAGGAGCAGGTGACCTTCAGTAAGGTGAGACCACCAGGGTCGCCGGGACAATCCCAGTACCAGTCCTGTATGGACCAGTGGGCCATACAGGACTGGTACCGAACAAGTTGGGCCTTTGATGGAAGGGATATTGGATATTTGTATTTATCAACTGATGAAGAGGTATAGATACCAGCCGGAC
Source organism: Pollachius pollachius (assembly GCF_949987615.1). Lineage (NCBI taxonomy): Eukaryota > Metazoa > Chordata > Actinopteri > Gadiformes > Gadidae > Pollachius > Pollachius pollachius. The sequence goes on along the minus strand of NC_136947.1, from coordinate 13,950,351 downwards.
TCCCTGACACGTCACTGGATGTTTCCGTGGTCAGAGGAGACGTTGGAGGAACTCACGGCTGTCGTGCAACGCAATGTCCCTGTGTCTGTTGTAGATCATCGCCATGACCCACTGCCCGTGTGCCTTCTGCGAGGACTGCTTCAAGGCCTACTTCACCACGGCCATCAAGGAGAAGACCATCGATAAGCTGGTGTGTCCGCTGTGCAGCCGGCCGGACACCAGAGGCAAGCAGGGCATGGAGGACGCCGTGGACTACTTCAACCTGCTGGATACACAGGTGAGATGCTAGGCAACAAGGTCAGAAGCTAGGCAACCAGGTGAGATGCTAGGCAACAAGGTCAGAAGCTAGGCAGCCAGGTGAGACGCTAGGCAACTAGGTGAGACGCTAGGCAGCCAGGTGAGACGCTAGGCAACAAGGTCAGAAGCTAGGCAACCAGGTGAGACGCTAGGCAGCCAGGTGAGACGCTAGGCAACCAGGTGAGACGCTAGGCAACCAGGTGAGGCACTAAGCAACCAGGTGAGACGCTAGGCAGCCAGGTGAGACGCTAGGCAACCAGGTGAGGCGCCAGGTAACCAGGTGAGACTCTAGGCAACCAGAGGAGGCGTTAGGCAACCAGGTAAGGCACTTAGCAACCAGGTGAGGCGCTAGGCAACACAGTGAGGTGCTAGGAAACCAGGTCAGGTGCTAGGCAACCAGGTCAGGTGCTAGGCAACCAGGTCAGTCAGGTGCTAGGCAACCAGGTCAGGTTCTAGGCAACCAGGTGAAGCGCCAGGCAACCAGAATAAGCACCAAGCAACCCCCTTAGTACTCTCTTGCCTCTGTTTCTTTACTGATGTGGTCTGTATTGGTTGGTTCTGATGGACAGATCCGTCACTACCTTGACCCTCAGAGCCATGAGCTGTTCCAGAAGAAGCTCAGAGACCGGGCCTTGCAGGACATGCCCAACTTTCGCTGGTGTGCCCACGTAAGTACCGCTTTACCCCAATACACACATACACATACCCATACACATACACATACACACACAGACACGTGCTGAGTGACATCAGAAAAAAATCTTCACATTGAAATTGTTTGTCCATTGCAGATGTCCTGGCTTTTTAGTTTCATGATGTTTCATTTTTCTGTCAAGTCCAATCCTTGTAAATTATATTACATATTGACACATATATATTATATTGGATATTATAATAATATGCAATTACTGTCCATTTTCCATAATTGCATAATTGCACCTCTGTGTGTGTGTGTGTGTGTGTGTGTGTGTGTGTGTGTGTGTGTGTGTGTGTGTGTGTGTGTGTGTGTGTGTGTGTGTGTGTGTGTGTGTGTGTGTAGTGTTCGTTCGGGATGCTGCACGAGGCAGACCGGCTGAGGATGGACTGTCCCAACTGTAGAAAGAGCACCTGCTCCCGATGTAAATCACCTGTAAGACACACACACACACACACACACACACACACACACACACACACACACACACACACACACACACACACACACACACACACACACACACATATCTATATCTATATCTATATATATTTATACACATACATACATACAGTGCAAACGTACACACACACAGATTTACTTGTAGTTGCTCTTTGTGAGTGAACATGTTGCGTGTGTACACAGTGGATTCCTGAGCACCAGGGTGTGTCATGTGAAGACTTTAAAAGATGGCAGCTTCAGTTCGACCCCAACAACCTGCAGGCTCTGGAGCTGGACAGCGCCCTCCTCAGGAATAAAATAGGTACTCCTCTGAGATAAGCCTGATGAAGCCGTATGTTTCCTCTTATGAAAGGAGATAAATGTTCTATCCAAAAAGGCGTTCTGCTATATTGTGTCAACATCACACAGTTAGGGTTAGGGTTAAAGTGTCCTCAGATATCATGAACCTGATCGATGTGTTAAAGTTGTATATATATATATCAACCGTTAGGGTTACCACATTCTGCTAAATGATGACATCTCATTTGTTCATGTCCTGTTGAAGCTTTTATTTAAGTGTTTCAGAGTGTTCTTCTCAACCATGTATCCCTATGTGTGTGTTACAGAGTGTCCTTCTCAACCATGTACCCCTGTGTGTGTGTTACAGAGTGTCCTTGTAAACCACAAACCCCTGTGTGTTTCGATGTCCTTCTAAGCCATGTTCCGCTGTGTGATGCATAGTGTCCTTCTAAACCATGTTCCCCTGTGTGTTGCAGAGTGTCCTTCTAAACCATGTTCCCCTGTGTGTTGCAGAGTGTCCTTCTAAACCATGTTCCCCTGTGTGTTGCAGAGTGCCCTTCTAAACCATGTTCCCCTGTGTGTTGCAGAGTGTCCTAACTGCCAGCTGGTCTTCTACCTTTCCAAGGGCGGCTGTCTCCACTTCAGCTGCAGCCAGTGTCAGCATGAGTTCTGTGGCAGCTGCAGCCAGCCCTTCATCCTGGGTTCTGTGAGTCCAGGTTCTGCTTGTGGTCCTGTACTGTTGTACCCTGGGTCCTAAACTGTGGGGTTACGTTTATGCATAGGGGGTCGAGAGATACTGCTGACCTATAAGCGATAGAGTAGAGATCTTCACGGGTCTAGAATGACAGCCCCGAACCCTGATTGACTCTAGAAATTCGTTCCGAGGTCCGATTAGATTTGATAATAAGAAGGGTGAGGGCCACCAAAAACAATATACAGTATATATCTATATCTAACCATTTTTTTTCAAGATATAACAGACCCTACCTGGTGTATTTCCAAGAGGATAAAGACCCAGTACCCGCCAGGGGTAGGGTATTTAATGGACCCCACAAACATAATGAAGATTGCTACTTTAAAAATGCAATTCTACTGCTAATAACGGTTATTATGTAGGATACAACACATGGTAGTCTAATAAAAGGAGACAAAAATAACCATGAAGGCCTAACTCAAACGGGCTACGTTTTTGCTTTAGGAGATGCGATGTGCCTGTCTTACACGAGTCCGACCAAAACAGTCTGTCACACGTAGCACACTTAGCATCTTCCTTTACCACAAGCTCTTCCAACGCTCTGACTCACCTCGCTGTCGATGCTGGACATACTTTTCCCTGTGTTTCCCTGCCTGGTAATCTGAATCCTAATGATCAGCGTAATCACCCTACAGTTACATGCCTTTCTCCGGGGATCAGTGATGGTCACGGGTCTCCTGGATCCACTCGGGTGTTACGCCCCATGATAGAGCTGGGGTAATAGAACGGAACCAGACCCCGACCTGATTGACCATAAGAAACCTTGATAGACCCGTGTAGTCCTATAGAGATTTGATTACACATTTATGCCTGCAAGTTTCATTTTAATGGTCAGAAGTTTGAATGGTCAGATAAAGGTTCTGCACATACGAACCAACATGGTTTGTTACCATAAGCGAAATACTACCAATCACTTAGTGGCGGTGTGATACGTTCACTGGGAACTTAACTTTACTCGGAGATGTTGGTGTGGTTAAAACCACACGTGTGTGAAAGCGGATGCACGTAAATGTAAGAAGTTGGGGTCGCAGAAATGTCCGATCTAAACAAGGTTGGGGATGAGAACTCTGATACAGCGTGTTGTGTGTCCTGCCTCCAGAACTGCTTGTTCTCCAAGGACTGTGCCTCCAGGGGCCTTCATGCCCACCACCCCAGGAACTGCCTCTACCACCTGAGGGACTGGACTACGGCCCGCCTCCAACTGCTGCTACAGGTACGCTCGCTGCCCATTGGCCTCCATGAGTGCCACTCACCTTGGGAGCCAACCAGAAACTGCATGGCAATAAACCAGTGTTAGCTGCTACGTGGTTTGCTTATTTCAGTGTTTGGAGAACGGAACATTTCAATAAAAAATGTTGAATTGAATGCTCTGACAAATTCATCACGAACTACACATAATAAGTTCATCCATGATCACGTTCAATGTTTCAATAACTAGTAATAATAACTAGTAATTCCCCGCACGAGACTCAAGACCTTTGGGGATAGGGCCTTTTGCGTGTCCGCCCCCACTCTGTGGAACCAGCTCCCCCCAACATCCGCTGTCCCCCTTTCGTGGAGACTTTCAAAAAGTACACGAAAGCACACCTTTTCTCTGAGGCCTATGGCCTCCGACTCACGACCCCACCCAGCGCCTTGCGCATTTTGCACTCTCACTCACTTGCCTGCATATACACCCTCACCTCCCACTCTTGTGAAGCGACCTTGAGTATCCTGAAAGGCGCTATATAAAATCTTTTTTTTATTTTTATTTTTTTGTCGTTTATTCTATTGTGTGATGACTGCCATGTTGCCTTGGATTCAGTGCTACAAGATGTCCCCGTCATGGCTTGTCCCAGACCCGACCGGGCTACCCCGTTCATCATCCCCAGGTAAACCCAGCAGCGGATCACCTGTCTCTGGAGAGCCAATCAGATCAGGGTCAACAGTAACCCAATGGCCCAGGGCCCGCAGACAGTCTGTTTACTGTACATTACAGTTGACCGACCACATAGTGTTGGACAGACATGACTTTCAGCAGTCGGGTTGGTATTGATTTGAGTTAACTTCTAAATCAAGTCAAAGATCATAGAAGAAATACCCGAATACTATTTTGTTTGTTTTCACTAGCGCTTTTAACGAGTGATGAAACAAACACAAGTAAAAAATATCATGTTCCAACGTTGATGATTACAACTTTGAGGGCCAGTATACGTGTTCCAGTGTGCAGTGTGAGGCTCTGAGCTGGTCCCTGATTGGCCCCCTGCAGGAGCGTGTTGGGTGCTGGAGGTCCCTGATGACAGCAGCTCCAGGGAGGAGCCGTGTGGCCGGCCAGCACTGCCAGAACACTCCGGAGTCTGCGGGTAGGGAGTCTCCCAGAGCACGCTTCAGATGGCCGATCTGAACTCTGAAGTTGCGCAGTTGGTCGAGTCATTGAGATCCATTCCAAACGAGCGTTCAGTGGCTCCCATAGCTGTTGTCTTTGTTTTGTCTCACCCAGTACCTGCTCTGGCTAGGTCGAGTCCTCAAAAAGGGCCCACAAACCAACAAGTCCACGCCTTTCTATTCTGTTTACACGCCACTGCATGTGCTCCGCCCACCAGACCAGTTCGAGAACAGTAGGACCATTACGAACTGGTCCTCTGCTGTACGATCTTAATGTGCATCTGCTAGAGTGGTAGAACACTACAGTAGTACTCTTAAGAATAATATGAGAATAATAATTATAATAGTGTGTAGTACTAAGGCAAAAAAAAGTGAACCCAAGCATTTCTATTTTACCGATCTGAAATGGGTTTTTAAATGTCCAATGGGGAGTCTGTACGTCCAATAACCTAACCAAACCATATCATCGTTACCCTTATCTTTGGTCCCCGTGGTGTAAGCCAGGTCTAGTGTGTGGCCCGTACGGCCCGTGTCCTGTGAGCCCCGTGTTTGAAGGTCCTGATTGATGGTCTGCTGTGTGTTTCTGGTCCTGGTTGATGGTCTGCTGTGTGTTACTGGTCCTGGTTGATGGTCTGCTGTGTGTTTCTGGTCCTGGTTGATGGTCTGCTGTGTGTGTTACTGGTCCTGTTTGATGGTCTACTGTGTGTTTCTGGTCCTGGTTGATGGTCTGCTGTGTGTGTTTCTGGTCCTGTTTGATGGTCTACTGTGTGTTTCTGGTCCTGGTTGATGGTCTGCTGTGTGTGTTTCTGGTCCTGGTTGATGGTCTGCTGTGTGTTACTGGTCCTGGTTGATGGTCTGCTGTGTGTTTCTGGTCCTGGTTGTTGGTCTGCTGTGTGTTTCTGGTCCTGGTTGATGGTCTGCTGTGTGTTTCTGGTCCTGGTTGTTGGTCTGCTGTGTGTTTCTGGTCCTGGTTGATGGTCTGCTGTGTGTTTCTGGTCCTGGTTGATGGTCTGCTGTGTGTGTTTCTGGTCCTGGTTGATGGTCTGCTGTGTGTTACTGGTCCTGGTTGATGGTCTGCTGTGTGTGTTTCTGGTCCTGGTTGATGGTCTGCTGTGTGTGTTACTGGTCCTGGTTGATGGTCTGCTGTGTGTTTCTGGTCCTGGTTGATGGTCTGCTGTGTGTTTCTGGTCCTGGTTGATGGTCTGCTGTGTGTGCTTCTGGTCCTGGTTGATGGTCTGCTGTGTGTGTTACTGGTCCTGGTTGATGGTCTGCTGTGTGTGTTTCTGGTCCTGGTTGATGGTCTGCTGTGTGTTTCTGGTCCTGTTTGATGGTCTGCTGTGTGTGTTACTGGTCCTGGTTGATGGTCTGCTGTGTGTGTTACTGGTCCTGGTTGATGGTCTGCTGTGTGTTACTGGTCCTGGTTGATGGTCTGCTGTGTGCTTCTGGTCCTGGTTCTCAGGCTGCACCACAAGGAGCGCTTGGTGGAGGTGGTGCGGCGGGCGGGGCTCGACCCGGCCACCCTGTATGGGCGGGCGGAGCTGGAGGCGGAGCTAAAGCGCTGGTACGTGACAGTGGCGCCGCGGGCCGAAGGGGAGGCGGAGCAGCAGTACCTCCAGCGCCTCCGCAAGGTCAGTGGCCGAGTCGTCGCGCTCATGATGTCATGACCGCTGTGAAGTCGTGAGGTCTGTTGACATCGTATAATAATTGTAGTGTAACTATGAGTTTGGGGGGGGGGGGGGGGGACACTGAAAGCGTGATGTTTGGAAGAATCAATTGTAACAACGTTGGTAACCCAGTGATCCTGGTGTCCCCTCCAGCGCCTGACCCGCATTCCTCTGAGTAAGGACTCCTCCTCCTCCTCCCAGCCCAGCACCAGCACCAACCGTGAACCTGGCATCTCTTCTTCCTCCGCCTCATTGTCTCGAATGTTGGCCACGACGCCAGGACGTAAAGCGCTCCATTAAACGCTGCTAGGCGGGCGAACGGCTCCACCTGGTGACCAGATGGTGTCACTACAGGGAGCGCTGCTCAGCCGTGTGAACGCGATTAAACACAGGCTCCAGGCTATACTCACTCCATAAACCTATTGCCACTAAGTGGTTCCCATATATATGTGGTACTAATGACGTTTAACCCTTTTAAAACATGTCAATTCAGCAGTGGCCTTCCCTCTCGTGTGGGTAAACTAATAGAAAGCGCCCCGTTCTCTAACAGGCGGTGTTACATCGGTCATGTGAAAGGACATATGGTCATGAAGACAAAGGTTCCCGTTCTAATTAGTCAGTGAGTGAATAAGAAAAACCATAACTCAATAGTCAGACTTAAAATCTAGACATTTTAGCAGCTAAACGCGTCACGTACTGTCCAGGGCAACCTGTCAAACTAAGGCGTGTACAGTTGGTTGGGATAACGTATTAAGTTAAAGGAAGTATATTTCAGTCAAAAACCAACTGTTACCTCTGAAATGCTTAGATCATTTTAAACTTTATTATGGCGTGTAGAAATGTTTCCTTGGGATTTTTTGGTCCATTATCTTAACATTTAGGATTGACTTAAACAAAAGTCGTTTTTTGTCTTTCAGTTCAGATCAACAAAGGGCCAGTGTGGCCTTGCTCATCTTGTCTAGCTCTGTTTGCTATGCACTTTTAACTGTTGAGTTTAATAAAAACAGATTGAGAAACACTGATTCTGTGACTTATTTTAAAAAGAAAAGGCATTCCATAGGAGTTGGCTGGGAAAGTAATCTTTTATTAATAAATCTTTAAAAACTTCTAATATTTTACTGCAGCTCTAATACAGATACAATTTCAGTTCAGGTTACAGTTACAGTACATCAGATACAAACAGAATGAATGACTTTGTTACAAAACATTGTCTTCCCGCAGATACGTCCATTAAAAATGACATGTGGTGCATTAGCGGTTAATCCTGCGCTGCAGCGTCATCTCTCGTGGGTTGGAAAGCATCGATTTCTTTCACAATTCGCTCCGCGATGACCTGGCAGTTGGCTGCGACCACCCTCCTGGACATCAGGTCCATCGGACCTCCTGTACACACCCACACGAACAGGCCAGAACACAGTGGTTAGAAGCAACACCTCACAACCATAAGGTCTTGGGTTGAAACCCAGCTCGGAGGGTTCTGTATTGGTGTTCTTTGTGGGTTTCCTCACACTAAAATACATATATTTAAGGTAAATAACACTCCTGCCAGTGCCCTTGACCAAGGCATTAAACATAACAAAAAACAACCTAAGATAAATAGAGCAAATAATAAACAGAAAGTTAAGCTAGAAACTTTTTTTTTAATATATGGACTATATTTGGTTGGGTTGTTTGTGTTTTAAGGCTTTATATGAAATACATTAAAACACTTCAATTTCAAAACAATTACATTTGCTGTGTTTGAATCTCAAGTAGGGGCGTAGCCACTTATAGATCGAAAAAAACACTTTTTCTATTTATAAGTGAAACTCCCTCTGATGGCCACATATCAATCTCTTTCTATCAGTGACACCAATAATGCTCATGTGTATTCTCTATTTATAAGAGAAACCACTGATGTTCATTCTATGTTTTTATCCATAACGATGGATGTCTCCGGGTTGCCATACCCTCCACGTCCATCAGAACCCCCCCGGCCTCCAACACGATGACGGAGGAGGCGGCGAAGTCCCAGCAGTGGATCCCCGTCTCGTAGTACGCCTCCACGCTGCCCGCCGCCACGTGGCACATGTTGATGGCGGCCGAGCCTGCCCCACGCAAGCTGGGCGGGAGGAGAGAGAGAGAGCGAGAGACAGAGAGAGAGACACACCTTCAATAAGACTGGTCGGACGTTAACTTCAAGTCAATTTTAAGAAAGATAAGTAATGTAGGTCCCAGGTTGTAGTTAAAAAAAGCAATTTTAATATGACAGTATTTGAATCATAATTTATTCAAAGTAGTAGTAATTCAAATGCTAAAATACTGCTGATGGCAGGCAATTCATTCCTGGATCATCAAATCAAAGGTTTGATTCCTGGTTTCCATATTCAATTCATTTCTCCAATGTTCTTCTGCATCACATGAAAACATCTGCACTGAGGGTCGCGACCTCCCAGCCGAAAGGTTCTGGGGTCGAACACGATACCCTCACAGAGTCGACCTGTAGGGATGTGGAGCCGGAAGCCCCCCAACCCCCAACTGCTCCCTAATGACATGCTTGTTCAAATGTATGGCGCTGTGGATTTATGCGTCCACTGGAGAGCGACTGTATGGACTGACCCGTGGACCGGCAGACAGAGCACCTTCCTCATGGTGGAGAACACCTTGTCCATCACCTCAGGATCTCGGGTGGAGCCGAACTCTGAGGCCACGATGGACTGTGTGATATCTGGAGGAGGGAGGGGGAGAGAGAGAGAGAGAGAGAGAGAGAGAGAGAGAGAGAGAGAGAGAGGTGAAGGAGAGAGAGAGGGGGAGGAGTGAAGGAGAGAGAGAGGGAGGAGTGAAGGAGAGAGAGGGAGAGAAGGATGGAGGGAGGGAGAGCAAGAGGGAGGGGAAGGAGGAGTGGAGGGAAGGAGGGCGAGAGATGGAAGGGTGAGAGGGGAGGAAGGAGTAGAGGGAGAGAGAGAGAGAGGGAAGGAGGGAGGGAGGGAGGGAGAGAGAGGAATGGGGGGTTGAAGGAGAGAGAGGGAGAAGGAGTGAGGGAGAGAGAGAGAGGGAGGGGAGGGAAGGAGGGCGGGAGGGAGGGAGAGGAATGGGGGGTTGAAGGAGAGAGAGGGAGAGAGAGAGAGGGAGGGGAGGGAAGCGTGCAGCGAGGGATGGCGAGAGAGGGGAGGGAGGAGTGGAGGGAGAGAGAGAGAGAGAGAGAGTGAGGAGGACGGACACGGATGGCCCAGCAGGAATGTGGGACATTTATTTATATATTATAGGCCACAGTCTCGGGTCAGGGTCCTTCGGTAAAAACACGAGCCCAGCGGTTTCCAACAAGCTTTCCGTTAAATATATTCTTCGGCTGAGCTCCACGGGATGTACATAAATATGGATCTCTATAAATACCTAGACAAACTCTTGCTTTCTTTATATACACGAAAAAAGGCTCAATATAGACAGAAGTTGCATTAATACTCATGTCTTCAAAAGGCTACGAAACCGTGCACCTTACATATAGCATATAGCATATATAATATTAGCAACCATCCCAAATGGTCCTTTACTTTGGCACGTGTTTCTCAGTCCTTGGAAGATCAATCTATGTTCATTCATTGTGTGTTACTATAGACTCACGAGACACATGCACACCCCCACAAACACAACCACCCACCTCTCTGGTCGGACACCTGCAGGGCTTCTCCGTTGCAGAAGGCCCCCTTGCCCTTCCGGCCCGTGTACATCTTGTCCTCGATGCAGCTGTACACCACCCCGAACTCCAGCTGGGGGAGAGTCAACATTGGCAGAGTCGTGACAACAGTTCTACAAACACCACTCTATGTTTGTTTATATAGTATTCTGGTAGCAGTGAGCCCCTAGGTCCCACCTCCTAACAGAACGGAGGTCTTCTCCTCCCAGACCCACCTGTTTGTTGACCGCAAAGCCGATGCAAACCGCCACAAACGGGTATCTGTCAGCCCAGGAGATGGGGCGAATTAGAGCTACGTATTTCTGGTATTTCATTTTAATCAACAATCCCGTGAGATAACATTATTGATTGTGGATGTTGGCCAGCGTGTGTAGAATCAGTTCACGTTGTCCCTTGTTTACGCCGGTATTACCCATTTAGACAGTTTAGACGTTTAAACGTTTAGACAGTTGCTATGGGGACTTGTTCATTTAAAAGGCGTACCCGTGAACAAAGTTGGTGGTTCCGTCCACCGGGTCGATGATCCAGGTGGGGCTGTCGGTGAGAACACACGCCTCCCCCGCCGCCACAGACTCCTCCCCGATGAAGCTGCCCCACAAGACGTTGAAAGAAATATTTAATGTGTGCACCTGACATTTACCGCATAATACAAGAAATACACAAACTAACAGTAAAACTAAAAAAAACTAAACCAAATCTAAGCATTTCAAATAAATTAAATCGTAGGTAAACTAGCGGACACACTTTAAAAGAACTAGAATTTGAACTGAATTTGAACACAAAAGGTTTTAATGAAATTAAAAATAAAAAGCTAAACTATAATAACCTTTATTACCAGCTGTAACCTGCATATGACTAGTTATAAGGTGTTGTCTGCTGTTACATAGTTTTAACAGCAGGCAAGTTATTGGCCAGTGACTCATTACCAGTGAGCTGGGAACTTCTTGGTCACCGATTCGATAATAAGCTTCTCCACCTTCTGGTCGGTCTGGGTTACCAGGTCAACGGAGGTACTCTTCAACATCACCTTCATGTCGTTCTGCACAGCATCCCGGACCAGCTACATACACATTCAGCATCAGAACAAGACAAACCAGGTTAAAACACGTCGGTCGTGTTTGAATAATGTTGAATTACACTACCATTCAAGTCTCACCGTCCCAGCTTTCCGGGCCAGGGCCACTGCATGGTCCATCGCGTCCTGCCACGGGTCTGCCATGAGCTCGGGTGAGGGTCTACACTTCACCGAAGAAACGCTCCGCCTGACAGACAGAAACAACCCGGGGCTTAGAGATTCTTCACTTCGGAGCTTTGCCTAATTGATCTAGAATGAGCTCGTAAAACAAAAAAAAGGAGATTATTACAATTGTGTATTGTAAAAAACCAGCAGCCCGGAGACGCATAATACAAATATGTATCCTTACCGAAAACTTGAAGTAATTAGCTGAGTGTGTTTATGTCAGGATGAAGCGCATCGGCTGACGGATAAAGGATGAAGTCCATTCTCCGCGTCCCTGTCTTCTCTTCTTCAGGTAAAAATATGCGCAAGTAGTCTTCATTTGCTGCCGCCTACCGGACACTAATATTACACAGTATACTGTAAGCATCATTCTAGACATTTTTGCTGAAGGTCATCATAAACAAATGTATATATGTGCCATATTAAACGTCTTTGGTAAAACATTACACAGTACCTACATATGTTTTCATTTTTTAATATATTATTTTTTATTCAATGCAATTTCATTTGTATTTTAGGCCCGGGTTATGTAATTATGTACCATGGTGTAGTTTGCATTGGGCAAATGGTAGTATTTTGGCCACAATTATATCAGTTTAACGATTAGTTTATATAAATTTCCACTCATAATATGCAAGCAGTACACTTGAGAATCAAACACAACAAATGTAATTGTTTTGAAATCTAAGGGTTTTAATGTATATATAAAGCCTTAAAACACAACCAACCCATCCGAATATAATCCATATATAAAATAAACGAAACGTTCACTTTCTTTCTCTTAAAACCTTCACTTTGGAATGTTTCCTACTTTAAGACATCATTCACATTTATCTTAATGTAGTGTTTTCACTCCTGTAGCAGCAGGCACTAGACTATAGAAGAATGCAGACTAACAGCTGCTGGCTCCACATATACACATTGAAGGGTCCACGTCGTCACGGCGACAGGGGAAAGCCTGCACCACCTCTGCGATCCGATTGGCTACCGCCAAGGAACTGGCTGCAATAACCTTCCTTGACATCATGTCGAACTCTGACCCTGTAGTGGAGAGAGTTTTTTTGTTAGAGCATTATAGATTGCGCTCAAACAAAACGGTAATACTTTACAATAAGGGAACAATAATTAACCATGAATTAATATTGGTTAATTCCGTAATAAACATTAAATAACAATGAACTAACAGTTAATGAACAGTTATCTATTGGTTTAGTTAACTGTTTATTGAACGACTGATGTCGTTCATGTTTACTAACTAGTAAACATGAAAACCATTGGTAAGTAATAACTAGACCATTAATAAACAGTTAAATAATAACGAATAACATTTAATAATGTAAATAAATGGTTAGTTATTGTACCTTTATTGTAAAGTGTTGAAATGCTTCTCAAAAAATTGCATACAGTGACTTTAAAAAACTGAGATTAACATGGGAGGAGGCAGGGCTACAACTGACCGTCAGTGTCTATGACCACGCCCCCGGCCTCCTGGACTATGATGGCGGACGCTGCGATGTCCCAGCAGTGCATGCCGATGTGGTAGTAGACGTCAGCTCCGCCGGTGGCGATCAGGCACATGTCCACCGCCGCCGTGCCCACCGCCCGCACGCTGCCAGGGAGAAGGGAACCCACGCTCTCAGGACACGTGCCGGCGGAAATGGGCGGTGCTTAGAGTATTTCTATGTCACTTGAGTCACTTGAGTGGGAACTTGATTTTAATCAAATGTTGCTTGATTCCAATCCAATGATACTTGATTCTAACCATTTGTAAGTGATTAAATGTGAATGTAAATTTGAATGTGACTTGATTTTTATCCAAACTTGTAACTCGACTTGACTTGACTTGAAAACCTGTAACCCTTCTTGGAAACCATGAGGAGATGGAGATAAACGCGCTCCACCAATCGGAGCCCTGCCGTGGGAATGCGCCACGGGTTCCAATGCTTGGCCACCTGGTGCTGCGGTGCGTATCCTACCCGTGGACGGGGAGCTTGAGCAGCCTCATGATGTTGGAGGTCATGGTGTACAGAGCCAGGTCATCTCGCTCAGCCCCGATCTCTGTCACCACCAGACACTGGTTAACGTCTGCGCTCGCAAACACCCACACACACACACACACACACACACACACACACACACACACACACACACACACACAAACACACACACACACACACACACACACACACACACACACACACACACACACACACACACACACACACACACACACACACACGCACACACACACACACACACACACACACACAGACTCCATCAGAAACAAGTAAAGACTCTTTCTTTGTGTTTTGCCAGGGTTTCTTTAAATAATTATCTTTTGTTTGTATTTGTTTACACTCACTATCAACTTGCCTGACGCTGACACCAACACATTTCATTCCTTTACATCCATTTGCACCCACATTCATCAAATAATTGTATAGAGGGAAAGAGGGAGGGAGTTATGCAGAGAGAGAGGGAGAGAGGGAGGGAAGGAGAGAGGGAGGGAGGTAGGGAGGAAGGGCAGTACCCTCTTGCCCGGAGGTGCGGAGGGGGACACCGTTGAGGAAGGCACCCTTCCCCTTCTGAGCGCAGTACATCTTGTCTTCTACAAGGCTGTACACAATGCCAAACTCCGTCTGCAGCGGCACACACCCAGTCAGTTCCCAAGTACCACTGGCAGTATCAGTAGTATTCTGATGTTCTACGTATTCATACTATTTTGACGTTGTGTATGTTTAATATTCGGGCAATATAACACAAAAATAATAATAACTAAAGGAATGATGAATTATGAATTCCATTGAAGCAGATTCGTCTTTGTTTATCCAAAATATAAGAACAATATGATAACTGTTATAACTGCTGCATGGTACATAATCATCTCCATGATATCAGTGCCATTCTGAGATTCTCTGAGTTCTGGGTGTCAATTTAAATTTAAACTTCATGCAGCATTCTTTGAATAGCACGTTAACCCATAGAGCCCACAGGGGTTAAAGGTCGGAAATGTGACACAAGACCTCAACTGGGTCTTCAAGAAAACGTGGTATACAGAACCAGACACCTAACAGAGCTCACTAGCAAGGTTACATAATACTGCACGGGGGTTAACTCGTTACCTGCTGGTTGACGGCAAAGGCGATGGATATAGCCACAAAGGGGAACCTGCAGGAGATGGAAGGGGTTTGAGTTGTGCTTCATGATTAAAAACATACTATATACTTAACATACAATGTTTGAATGAAATACATTTGGAAGTCATAGCCCTTTTTTGCATGGGACTCCAGTAGCTTTTATAAACAACAACAAAGGAAGACAACATGGGGGATGTTTGACTCCCAGGCCTAGAGGTTCTGGGTTCAAACCCCCAAGGTCCGCCATCTAACCTGTAGGCATCCTTTAGAAAGTCGCCCCTACATCCCCCACCAGCTCCTCGATGACATGTATCTTAATTCACTGTGAGTGATTTTGGATAAAAGCGCCTGCTAACTAACTAAGTAGCAGTCGATGACTACCAGCCACAACAATGGAAACAAGTAAAACGTCTAGGCTTCAATCTCAACCCTATATCACTATCACCATCCTGCTCCTTCAAGATAGGAGGGGAGGAGGTAGGAAAGAGGGGAAGGGCAGAAGAGGAGGGCCTGACCTGTGGACAAAGTTGACGGTTCCGTCGATAGGGTCAATGATCCAGGTGGGGGCCTTGGTGAGCTCCACGCGATCGCCGGCGGCAACAGACTCCTCCCCGATGAACCTGTTGACAAGTGCAAGCACACACACACACATACACACACAAATACACAAAATCAACAACAGCAAAGGTTTTTCGTTTGAAGCACGGGTCCGTGTGGATATTCTTCTACTTCCTGTTTCCTGTGTAGAACGGCTGAGAGCAGCAGGGGTTTGGGTGAGGGAGTATGCCTCAACTTCCTGTGAAAAAAGGCTGAGGTCAAGATCGCCTTCCCATCTACC
>NC_136947.1:13792449-13929949 GCF_949987615.1 Pollachius pollachius | reverse complement strand
TCAAAGAGTCCCACCTCCACAGCACCAACCTCACCCACCTGCGGGCCATCGTGGAGACGGCGGAGAGCCTGGAAGAGGTGGTCTCCCTGCTGCACGTCTTTGGCTACGAGGATGACGAGGACAGCGGAGGCGGGAAGCAGTCGCTGGTGGTGGACGTGGTGGCCAACGGCGGACACACGTGGGTGAAGGCGGTGGGCCGCAAGGCGGAGGCACTGCACAACATCTGGCAGGGGCGGGGCCAGTACGGCGACCGCAGCATCGTAAGCCAGGCGGAGGAGTTTGTGCGCGCCAGCGGGCAGCAGCCCATCCAGTACAGCAAGCCGCACATTATCTTTGCCTTCTACAATGGCGTGTCCAGCCCCATGGCCGACCTGCTGCGAGAGATGGGCGTGTCGGTGCGCGGCGACATCGTGGCGGTGAACGCTGTGCCGGCGGTGAAGGAGGAGGAGAGCAGCGAGGAGGACGACGACGACGAGGAAGATGATGTGGAAGGTGAGGAAGATGGAGAGCAGCTCGGAGCAGAGAAGGATCTAACGCACGCCGTTTCTGAACCCGATGAGGAAGAGGACTATGGTGATGAGGATGAGGATGATGACGACGAAGAGGAGGCAGACCTGAGCCAGACCCGGGTGGATCGAGACACCATCGTGGCCAGCCTGGCGTTCCCCACCCAGGTGAAGGTGGACGCGTGCCAGCGGGCCAACCTGGACATCACCACGCTCATCAGCTACGTGTCGTCGCTGAGCCACGGACACTGCAACTTCACCTTCCGGGAGCAGGTTCTGACGGAGCAGGCGGCCCAGGAGCGCCAGCACCAGGTGCTGCCGGAGCTCAAGGCCTTCATGCAGGGCAAGGAGCTGTACGCGTGCCGGTCGGCCGTGGACGACTTCCAGGTGATCCTGGACACCCTCGGGGGCCCCGGGGAGAAGGCCCGCGCCAAGGAGCTGCTGGCCCGGGTGAGGGTGGTCCCGGACCAGCCGTCCGAGCGAACGCAACGTCTCAACGCCAGCGCCAAGGTCAACACCCGCTCGCTGATGATCTTTGGCACCGGCGACTCGCTGCAGGCCGTCACCATGACGGCCAACAGCGGGTTTGTGCGGGCTGCGGCCAATCAGGGTGTCCGCTACAGCGTGTTTGTGCACCAGCCCCGAGCGCTGACCGAGGGGAAGGAGTGGAGGGCCACAGCCATATAAGGTCATATGATTAATGTTGCAGAATTAAGTCGGGTGATCTGTTATGGGCGTGGCCTCATACGGTCCAATGGGGGTCCAGAGTGGGACAGCACTTATTGTTTGATTCGTTAAGACTTGGAACTGATGGTTTGACCGTCACAGGGGAAAGGTTTGGAAAATCTATACAGATGTGGGTTGGCAAGTGATGTTATGTTATGAATTGAGAAACTATTGGTTATTTGTTTGTAAGTTTTGAATATCTGTTCCCCTCCAATTCTAGCAAAAATAATGTAATTTGGCAAGAAAAAGCTGATTTCATTTGCTTTGGTCTCACGCTCCAACACTATTCATTACATACTGTTCCTGACAGTGCATTGCCTGCCATGGCTGAAATAATTGAAACAATGTAAGGATATTTATTTACTTTGAAATAAAGCACTAGAAAGATGACTTGTTTCCGTTTTGTCCCAAGCCACTATTCCTAGGATTATTTTTGCATGTTCTGATTTGCAGCCGTTTCATTTACAGCTGGCATTTGCTGCCATGTTTAGAGTTAAGTCACTGACTTAAATGTAATGTGCAATATTGGACAGGAAGGCAATGTTTTCTTCTAAAATTCACTACTCACGAGTATAACGTGGTTGATGTAGTACCTAAAGTCATGGATAGCATTGCTAAGCCTCGACCGTGATTCTACCACTGGAAAATCCACAAGAGGCCAATTGGATTTCATAAGTCTGGTATGAAATCTTTGGTTGTCAAATTCTGGATGCAGATTTGTTTCCCCGGCAGTCTGTTTCGAAGTGAACACTTTCAGAGAGGTCACGTGGACCAAAGGATTACTGAAAGTTATTTGCAGAAACAATCAGCAAATAGTTGTACTGCTCTCCGTTTGTGTAGCCATCAAGAGCAGCTTGGTCAGGAATCTGATGTCAGATTTAACTATTGCATAAAATGTTAATACAATTTAGTTGGTATGGCTCATTTATTGGGGCTCTATGCTGCAGGATTTAAAAATGAGACCCATTGTATAGGTTTATAAATCAGAACGAAACAGGTGGAGGCTGGGTGAAGTTCTGTGAATCTCTATTTTGCAGATTGAGTGTTTGAGATTGAAGGTATGAAATTGAACGCCCTTGAGTATTTGATTGGACCACGTTAGCCGTCAGCTGACAAGGGGGAGGGGGCATTTAGAGAAAGCAAGTTCTTTCCTCCCATCCAACCTTTTCTTTATAAAATCTACATCCAACTTGGTAAAAAGAGGCAGACACAGCAGAAAAGTAAAGTTTTTCTTTTTTAATTAAAAGTGTAGTTTTAGATCACAGGCAATCCTGAAAGAAAAGAACAAACCTTTAGCCGCGAGACACAACTAAAGCAAACCAAAGTATTTTTAAATTACCAATTTCATCCTAGTCCACAATAGTCAGGGGTCCAAGGACAGCCCTGTGCGTTATTCCTCCTGTTTGAAAACAAATCAAAGTCAGCATATTGCATAAGCCCGCCTTGGCCGCATGTTGTTGAACGAAGCTGTACCTCCTGATGTGCTCCTGGTGTTCCTTGAGCTACAGCTGGTGTCACAACATCCACAAAGACTGCTCATAGACGGGTCATCAAGGAGCTCCCATCTGTGGAAATAAGCCAGTGTTTGAGCAGAGCCAGGTAAATGTGATGATGTCAATGTAAACGCAGTCTTTACCCGTCGCCCACGATATGGCAGGCCTTCTTATTCGGGAAAAGAGCGCTGGGATCCCAGGCCTCAAGTGTGCAGTGGATGTAAACCTGTTGACGTAAAGCACAGGGTGGCCACAAGCAACACCACTTCGGAAAAAGGGTGGCTGTTGAAAATAAGCCAATGTTTCAACTAAATCTATATAAACTAAGCGACATAAACATTTGCATCACCGACTAATTTTACCCCAACTTGTCTGATTTAGACGGTCAAAGGCTTATATGAAAGGGATTACCTCTTTACCAACTGCAAACTTAAAGGCCTGCAGGGAGAAGCGGATCTCTGAGGAGACCACCCGGGGTTCGAATCGCGAGCGTGCCCCCTTGCTGTCCATAAGACATCTGAAGAGTGACAGGACATGGAACGTGTCCGGTCAAGTAGGGGGAAATGCTGATGGCTTAAATGAAAGATCATGACCCTTGGTTATCCCCACCTACCCGTGGTTAGATATGATGGAATACACGGCGCTCTCTGGCTGCAGGTCCGGCGTGTTGGTGGCGACACATTCATCCAGAAGCAGCAGCAAGGGCTGATGGGAGTCCTGGCCCACGGTCGCCATGATTGGGATGAGTGAGCCGAGACTGAAGGCAAGGGACTGAGCTGGGCCTGAGAAGTCGCCTGGAACAACGGGGTCAGAGTTTATAGCATCGAGAGATGGTCCAACGTAGGGTGGACGCAAACGACAACATTGCAAGGAGAGAAAGGGCGCCTTCAGCAAGTCAGATGTAGGAGTGCTCCACTGGCTAAGAGATACTGGCTAAGTTGTGACCCTCTGAGCAGGCTAAAAAAAGGCTATTCAGGTGTTCAAGGATGGACATGGTTTCCTTTTGTTAGTGAAGTAAAATCCCTCAAGACCAAGTGGTTGGAAACACTGAGCAAACAGGAAACTGACCGTTCATGATGTCCATACTGAACAGAAGATGTCCTTGCCCATACGTTGCGAGCATGGACGGGTCATACATGGGAGGGGCCCAGTCAATGGCCCTTTAAAAAAGGAGAAACCAGGCAGTTAGAAGTGAAAGGGCCATAATAAATTCTCAAGACCCAATGGTCTTCGAGACACTCCTAGTTCAATTGTAAGAGAGGGATATTGAATAGTGAGGACCATAGCCTTTACAATTCCAAGTAGTTCTAGTTACCTCTCGAAGGAACAAGATACGGGATGACGGAAAGTTGTTTTTGTGTTCTGAGGAGACGCCAAGGTTAAATCATTGCTGTACTCCAGGGTGTCCTTGGTGACCTTAAGAGAAAAGATGGGACTTGATTAATGCCAGAGTTAAAATGAAGGTTTACACATGTAGTAATCATAACACCCCCAAAACAGACGTAGAGCTCACCCACCGTCCTCCTGAAGTTACAGTCCCCGAACTCAACAGAGAACATGGCCTCCCTTGAGGACACGGCGGTCGGTCGACAGCTGCCGAGACGCAGGAGAGAGAAGTCCATCAGGGATCTGGTCTCGGTCCAGACCAGCGTGAGACCATCGGGTCCACAGTCCGCTTTCATATCTGCAAGAGAGATCATAGAAATAAGAATTTCAAGTGGATTTTTTTGATCGCAACAAAACAGATTCAAAAGAGAAAAAAAAAAATCACTGTGACATATATATACAAAAAAAGAAAAAAAACCAGCCATATTCAAATATTTTACCTGCGTTCACCAAGACAGCTGCTACAAGGACAAGTAGATCCACGCTGCTAAAGGGAAATGCCATGGTTGCCAGTGAATGAGCTCAGGAACCCAGTGCTTTTATTTGGTTCTGACTGCAGCAGAGCAATCAAACTAATATCTTTCACCTGGTTTCCCTAAACGAGTCTGGGTGTGTGAACAGGCAGCATCAGGGAAATAGACAATTAACAGTTTTTATACATTGAGATGTTTCCTCAAAATTCTACTACTGGTGTTATTTATCTATGAAGTGTGTAAAAATACACATTGTATCACACATTTCACAAGGAATATATATCTATATTAGTCAGGGCTATAGGCATTCTATGTAGGGTAGGACATCTGAAATAGGATATTATTGCAGCTTGAACCTTAAGTGGCACTAAGTATGAAGGAAGAGGACTATTAAGTTCCTCACAGAACACAGAAGATGGCCCATCAGCCAGGAGACTACAACTTTGTCATGGATAAATGTACCCTAACAGTATCACAAGTGAATGAAAAAAAAAAACCCTTTAACTAGTTAATTGACAATTCTCTTGACAATCAGCAGGGTTGCCAATATTTGTATTGTCAATTAACTAGGCTCCCAGTTTAGATCAAGAGAACCCATCTTTTGCCCAATAATATATATTTTGACAAACAACTGCCAGGTGAGGCTGCTTAAACAAGCCATCCACACACACACACACAATCTTTAAATTAACGTGACCTAGTGGCCAACACTCAAGTTCAGTTCCGTTCCTGGAAGCGGCCGGTGTTTGGACATAAATTGAAGATCAGCACCTGATGAAACGTTGCCAAGATCTATCCATCTCTAAAGATATCTGATAGTTAACTGGTGTGTTCTTGTCAGTTGGATGCATTTGCAATAGACACAACATACCATCCCTAAAAGAATACCTTTTTTAAAAAAAACACCCTTTACAAAACAGGACCTCTGGATACCAAGGAACATTTCAAGTCAAGACTGCTTTTGTGTAGAATTATTTATTATAACAATCAAATGGTCATTCCAGGGGACATTACTGGTCCTCCATGTTGTGGGTTCATCAGTAATGCAGTCGTCACGTTGATCGGGGCATTCCTATGAAAGATGAGATTAGACATTGTCCAGTCGCAGTACATGACATTGACAAAAAAGATGAGAAACGTAGATCATATTAATGACAGACCTTATTTGAGGTCTGATCTTGAAGTGCTTCTGGGGCCCACTTTCTCAGACGGGTTTACGAAGCGCAGTGGTCCCAACACAACATTCTGAGCAATGCCCCGGGATTTGTCTTCATGGACCAATCACAACCGCCACAATGAGTTCAAGGAAGCCACACAAACCACCGGCGTCATGGTTACATTAAAGATGGCAGACATACCCGCTCCTCTTTTGTGGCGGTACTTGCACGACGAGTCACAGCAGCTGCAGAGGTGACTCTGGCTGGGGTTGTCTAGGAGCTCCCAGCTGGTAGAGACAGTGTACAAGTCATGATGGTTTCCACAGCACTGATGGGAATACAAGATTGACAATACGCCTTACCTGCTGGTTTCCTTCACGTAGTTACAGGCCTTCCTTTCTTCGCTGAGAGCTGCAGGGTCCCATGCGACCAGTTTACAGTTGATGTAAACCTGCGGGAGCTGCAAGTCCTTCAACATTAGGCCAGTTTATTTATTATTTGTACAGCTCTGAATCAGGCTGAACTAGCATCACAAAGACCTCTTGAAGAGCAAGGAGGAACTTCAAAAAGTGAAGGACCACAAGAGGAACCCTTCCCTTCAAGGACGGTTTGGAGTGCAATGGATGCAGCTATGATAGTAGCAATAATCAGCAGAACAAAGTTTCGGCAAGTTCAACAGTAATCATTGGCAATATGGTTATGAGGCATTTGATATTAAAGGGTCATCATTATTCAAGTTCATCCTTCCTACCTCGTCTGTAAAAGCAAGCTTGAAGGTCTGCAGGTTCAAGATCATAGCAGAGGAATGATACCGTGGTAGAAATTTTGAGTTTCCCCACGTACTGGCCAAAAGGCAACTGCAAAACAAGAAGTTCAGAACATATAAAATACATCTATCCATCCGTCTATCCATTGGATCCTTGAAATAAAGCCAACTTAGTTATTGCTTACATTTTGAAGATCCGCATTTAAGCAAAGTTGGAGCTACAAAATAATTCAGACACTGCATGACCTCGTTTTACAAAAAAAAAAAAAAAAAAATAGAGTCCTTACCGCGCGTTCACACCAAGCGAAGGCGGGGCACGATTACATTTAAAGTCAAGTGAGTACTTGGAGCCATCACGTTGCTAAGACGAAAACACGCGTCTATAAACCTCACCCCTGGTTCCCAACGAGCGGGTAATACTGCCCGGCGGGCTGTAGCTCGGGAGTGGCTGCTGCCACACACTCGTCTATGAGCAGCAACATGGGCTGGTGAGACTTCTGTTCCACCGCAGCCCAAATGGGCAACATGGAGCCCAGCGGCACCTCGTTGCTCTTGGAGATTCCACTTAGGTCCTCTATTAAGAAAAAAACAGACAGATTGGGAGAAACAGTTAAACACTTTGTTTAAGTACGTTATATTGTTGGTAAATACATCAAATGAAAGATGTTCACCATTGAGAAGTGCCATGTGGAAGATCAGATTCCCATGGCCTTCTGCGACCCCCACTCCAGGTCTATTGAACTTGGGAATCCATGTGTTCTGGTCTCTAAATTAAACCAATGCAAACGTTTTCCAGTTAGAAGCTTGAGTGTATTGATGTCAAATTTGTGGCAGCAGGTTAATATACCTGTGAGAATAACACTCGAAGGGATACGAGAAGTCCGCTGGATGATTCCTGGCTTGTGGCCGGTAGGTCAGCTCATTTTGGTAGATGACACGCTTTCCTTTCGGCTGCGAGGGGAAAAGGAAATGCATTTAAACAACATTTATTTACAATTACTTGACATGTCCACTAGAACACCCAGCATTACCCGTCTTCTGGAGCTGCAGTCGATGTATTTATACTTGAAGTATAGTTCCGCTTCTCCAGTTTGGAGAATGGCAAAATCAGAAGGAATACAACTTCCAAGAAAGAAACGGGTTGCGTGTGGAATAAATTCAGCGGGAATTGTCCATGTTATGTTGACTGAGTCTTTTGAACAGTCTATTTTGATATCTGGATGGAGGAAAATGTGTACAAATTACTTAACAATAAATGGAAAATATACACATTTGGTTTAACCTGTAGATTATTGTGAAATCTACCTCCTGCATTGGCAGCAGCTGATGCTATGACAGCCAACACTATCATACACACGTAATTCTTCATGACGGTAGGTTTCTGCATCGTTCTGCAAACACGCTTTTACCACTTAACCAATTAACTTAATCACGTGCATCTGTGCATTCGTTGGAGACCGACAGTAACCACAAATATCAACACCAATATCACTTCGTTAGTGTTGGAACTTTTCACCAGCTCCTGTTCATTTATAGTTTTTAATAAAAATATATTGACTTGGATTTTATTTTTTATGTGTTTTTTATATTTATTTATGATTTATTCAATGTATTGGTTATGGTTTTAGTTTGGTTATTGTTTTTTGTTAATACAACAAATAAACAAATTAATCAAGTAAAATAGATTTTCATGTAAAATAACAAATCGTAAAGGAA
This sequence comes from Pollachius pollachius, assembly GCF_949987615.1. Classification (NCBI taxonomy): domain Eukaryota; kingdom Metazoa; phylum Chordata; class Actinopteri; order Gadiformes; family Gadidae; genus Pollachius; species Pollachius pollachius. The sequence goes on along the minus strand of NC_136947.1, from coordinate 13,921,726 downwards.
CGTAAAGGAACCAACGTATCTCTCGTTCATTCTTACACGGAACGTTCATGGTGTTACACAGGAAGTCATAGAGAAGTGGACGGCTTGAGTGTTGATGTTGGTCAGTTTGTCTATCCATTATTGGTATTACATTTTTTTCAAACGTGTTTTATGATCTATATCCAACATGCTGATTAAAGTAAAGGTAAGACCATGAATCTGGGTTGAATCTCAGACTACTATAAGTTATATGAAGTGGGCTCATTGTTGGTGGAGAAAAGCGTTGTATTTAAGACGTCTCGTTTAACGACTGGTTACTGCACTAGAATACTTCCCTTTGTAGCAAAATGTGGAGCAGGTTCATGAGATTAAAAGGGTAAAATATTCCGGGGCGTAATTTTTATGTGTATACCCTACAATTTATCTATCCTCAAACAATTATAGACAGCGACATCGCTCCAACGTTGGTCTCATTACTCAGCATTTTATTTTGGTGAAAGAAGGAAACACTGGGTGCATATCGTATGCATTCATCTAGTCTTGTGTATTATAATCACACAACGGCCCTGAGTTGTGAAGGGCGCCTTGTGGCATGTTCTCCAGCGACGTCAAGCATCTCTTTTCGTTTCAGACCCTCACTGGAAAAGAGATAGAGATCGATATCGAGCCCACAGACAAGGTAATGAGGACATTTAATTGACGTTGTTGAGCCAATAACGGGTTAAATTTATTGAATTTATGTAACACATTAAATTAAAATTTCTTTAATATTAGGTGGAGCGAATTAAAGAGAGGGTAGAGGAAAAGGAGGGCATCCCACCACAGCAACAGAGACTTATCTACAGCGGAAAACAGATGTAAGTATCAAAGCTGCACAAATTCCGTACTGTATTGGAGGGGGAACGCCTACTCCATTCTCTTGCTACTTAAAGGGTACTCCTGTGCCAGCTTCTGTGGAGATAAATGGGTCATAGAGGTATCAATATATGTAGGACGTTCCTCTACATGAAATCCTTGCCTTTTTTAGAATATATTCCCAAACTCTCAGAATGGTAGTGGGGACAGGTTCTGGGTTCAAACCCAAATGTTTGCAGCGTAACAAGAGAGAAGCACCTTCCCAAAGGGCAAGGTGCTTCTCTCTTGTTGCTTTATGACATGGATCTAAATTAAATTTGGAAAGAAGTGTATGCTAAATTTATCATTAATAATAATCAATCTGCTGTCTATTCATTTACATTTATTCATTCAGCAGACCCTTTATGCCAAAGTGACGTGCACGTGGGGCTGTGAGTGAATCGGCATTGTAACTGCTGTAGATCGGACATCTTACTTTGAAATTGTCCAACTTCCTGTCTACTCTTTCACAGGAATGACGAGAAGACGGCAGCGGACTACAAGATCCAAGGAGGCTCGGTGCTCCATCTGGTCCTGGCGCTAAGAGGAGGGCTGCTGCTGCTCCCCAGGAAAAACTTCACTCCTTAGGGGTCCTGCTCTGTGCCTGTCTGCCCCCCATCCCCCAGACAGGTGGTGCGGTATCCATTACAGTCCGACCCCGGGCCTTCCCATTACACTATTCGGAATTCCGGTGCTCTCCCGGCTGATGAAAAAGCAACAGTTTTAAAACAGGTTTAAAAACTTTAAGAAAACAGAAGGACTTTGCTTGCTCGTGTGTAGATGTTTAATCTGTAACCCACCCATGCGTTTGAAGTCCTCTGATGAGCGCACCTGCTCCGTGCAAAATGACAAAAGAGCAAGTTTGACACCTGTGGTTATGTTTGATTAAATAGTTCACTTGATTGGGTGATTTTTGTTGTGAAATACCCACATTCATCATGGATAAACATACTTTTGGTTCCGGTTGTAGAGGAATTTTCAGAACCCTGTTCTGTATTTATTAGCAATTTACAGATTTCAAAGGCCACACAACACACTGCATCTTCCTCCTGGGATATAATGGTCATGTCATAATTCCTATTAATGATGCAACAGTCAACATAATTAGCTTGGACATCTGAAAGGGTCAGCAAGGAATGGGATGGACATTTGATTTACAGAATAAATTCATTTCACTTTTTTCAAACAATCCTTGTGATAAACAAGACATGTTCACTCTGAATACTCATCCAGGTTTTTAAATGATTTGGTCAAACTCCTAAGAAAATCAAAAAACATCTAGATTTCTATTGCTCTATTTTACAGCTAAAATATACTGTTTGTAGGAAGTCCAGCATTCGGTCGATAGTGTTTCTTTCCTTCTTACACATCAGTTAGAGAGGCGACCAAACATGTTTTAATATTAACGACACCATCGACCACGGTAAACCAGGACGTGGGGCGGAATGAATACTGCCATCATTGGAGCACACTTGCCTTGCGCCGCGAGACCTCGTCAGAACATTTCAGTTACAGGTACACATCAGACAGGTAATGAGTGTTCACCTCAACGACGACAACAGCAAACCCAACAAGACTCCCTCGTGGAGGGGACGAAGGCACAGGGAAGAGGGTCGGAGGTAGGGAGCATAGGGGGGCAGCCGTCGGCTGAGGCGGGCCCAGAGGAATGGCGTGGGAGGTTGTTATAGAAAGAAAAGACCTCCCGTGCTCAGAGTCGAGCCACCGCGTCACGTCATCTAACGGGTCAGGTTAAGACATCGGAGGCGGTTGTGCCCGTGACGACAGTTAAAATGGGTCACCCAGAAGGATCAACTAAAAACATTAACCCTGGCTCTTAGTGTCGTCCGTCCTCCAGATTTCAGGGGGGGGGGGGGGGGGGGGGTTATTTTCCTTAGAATATCCACCGATAAACACTTGTGTTTGGGCAAACTGACCCTTTAAAACAACCAACTCCTTTGGAGACTATGCTGAAAAAAGTCAAATGCGACAACAGTAATGAATGCTAAACGCAGGTAGTGTACATGGTATCATAGTGGACATGGTTCTGCTGATTTGGTGCCCTGAAGCCATGAAGAGCCATTGCTACAGGGGTCTGTGCTTCTAAAAGGGGGAAGAGCCATCATCGAGTAAACTTGTATATTTGCAGGTCTTTCATAAAAATGTTAAGGTCAAGGTAAAACATTTACAGGGTAATGTATGCATAGTTCCTAGCGTGTAATCCTTTGGGTGTAAATCTATAGTGAAACCTCTAACCGTTAGTGTCTCAAGTGTTGAGCCAAACCTTTATATTCTATTCTTTAAATAAATTCTCCAACTGGAAATCGATTGATGATAAATCAAACCATAAATCATTTAGGTTTTTATATTGCTAAATAAATCTTCAAATCTATTAGAGTATCTTTTTGGGAGGAAGATGAAATGATCAAAATGTTGACATGTGGGTACTGGCAAGGATCAGACCCACTGCTCACTAACCGCCATCTTGTCTTGTGAATCACGGTGTTGTTTGAGCTCAGGAGACGCAGAGTGTAGTTACTAAGACAACTGAGTCACTCCATCGACTGCAATGAAAGGGTGCTGCTCCAGACGAGGGAACCCCTCCGGAAGTGTCACGTGACCACGCCTTGATGAAGATGTGTACATTTCAATCTTCCCAGGGGGCTGAAATTGACAAACAAAAAAAGGAAAAACCGACCGCCGCTATAAAAACTAAAACATGTCGACTATCCTATCAATTCCCTGGTTTCTAACGGATCACTGGTGGGTGGAGGAGTTCCTGCTGGCATCGTAGTGGTAGCAGTAATGGCGTCGGGTCCTGTGTGTGGTAACAGAGTCCTACAGCCGTGCGAACGTCAGCGTTAACAGACCGACGTCAGGGGGGAGGGTGGGGGGGGCCGAGGGCGACGGCTGTAGCGTTTAAGTGAGTCAGAGAGGGAGAGATCCGCGGCTCACCCCGTCTCTCCCCCGTAGAGAGTCTGCTGGGATGTACCCCCACCGCCCCCTGTCACTGACCCCATCCGGAGGTCTGGGGGTCACTGCGGTGGTCACTGCGGTTCTGGGGGCCCCAGGGCGGAGTCAGAGGCCGGGGGTGGGGAAGGAGTCGATCTGCACCGTGTCCTGGAAGGGGGAGCCCTGGCTGGTGTAGGACAGACGGACCCTCATCTTCAGACTCACCTGGAGGGGGAGGAGGAGGAGGAGAGGGAGGAGGGGGAGGAGAGGGAGGAGTGGAAGGAGAGGGGGGAGGGGGAGGGGGAGGAGGAGGAGGAGGGGGGGAGAGGGAGGAGGGGGGGAGAGGGAGGAGGGGGGGAGAGGGAGGAGGGGGGGAGAGGGAGGAGGAGGAGGAGGAGGGGGGGAGAGGGAGGAGGAGGAGGAGGAGGGGGAGGAGAGGGAGGAGGGGGAGAGGGAGGAGAGGGAGGAGGGGGAGGAGGAGGGGGAGGAGAGGGAGGAGGGGAAGGAGGGGGAGGGGGAGGAGAGGGAGGAGGGGGAGGAGGAGGAGGAGAGGGAGGAGGGACATTGTTTTTAGGATTAGTCGAGTGTTATCAATGTTGAAGGTTTATGAAACAAACCATTTAAATGTCCAGGCCTAGATGTTTGCTCTTGTAAACCTGGTTTTAAATATAATTATTTTATCCAGTTTATGTTAAAGTGAGTACTTTGAATGAGTTAACATCATGCGAGCCAATTCAAACTAACATATCAGACTTTTATTGTTGTTTTTATTTCAGGTGAGGTTTTTGTTTCATGTGAACCCCGATACAAATATAAGAAACCCTTATTTTCAGCCTATACCCTAGCCCTGGGGTGAGGTGCACTTAGCACCGCCACAAGCTGACAACCTGGCACCCGTTGACCTATTAGGACTGGGGTTCATCTTGACCGTAACCATGACCACCGTAGCCCCCCTAACCAGGAGGACCGGCCCACCCGAGGCCCACCTTGTTGGGGTTGTTGAGCAGCACCGTCTGGGTCACCACGGCCGAGCTCCGCGCTGGGAGGGAGTCTCCGCTGGGGGCCTTCATCTGCAGCTGGACGTTCTGGGGGTACGGGGGGGGGGGGGGGGGGGGGGGGGAGTGGTTAAATGGGACTGAAGTAGTCACAGTGAAGTTCATCATAGTATTTACAATCAAATAATTGTTTGCACTGTGTTCAATATCATAATGGGAAAAAAGCATTAAGGTCATAATGCGTTATGACCTTATATCATAACGCGATATAGCCAGTGACATTAGAACTCATTAAAAAATATAGACATTTTCTGAACCACTGATCCAATATTATTCATTCGATTATGAAAGATATTTGATTAGTAAATAAATTAATGTTTAACTGCACAAATGTATACCCTTCCTTTTGTACTTTATACACAGACTTATGGCATTTTTGTAATGCATTTATTAACACTACCAACCATCCAACTCTCCGGCCTGACCACGGTGGAACGTTCTAATAGCCTCAGATCGTCACGGTGACCCCTACCTTGGGCACGGCGGCCTGCAGCGTGAGGCTGCTGATGTCGTGGTCGCTGGTGTTGGTGGCGGTCAGGGTGATGGTCTGGCTGGCGTCCAGCGGCCGCTCACAGCTCAGCTTCAGGACCACGCCACTCTTGTCGTACACCGTCACCGCCGCCGGCGCTAAGGAGGGATCCATGGTTACCATACCATAATACACTACGTATAGGAATACTGCTATACAGTTTTACTGCTCGATGTATTAATACTGCTCCATACAAACTGTAACACCCTATATATTAAAACTGTTCTATACAGTTATACTGCTCTATATATTAATACTACTCTATACAGTAGTGCTCAATACACTACTGTACAGTAATACTACTCTATACTGTAATACTACTCAATTATAATAATACTGCTCTATAATGTAATACTGCTCTATGCACTAGTGTACAGTAATACTCTATATTAAAACTGCTCTATATGCTGCTGTATATGACATTTATTTATACAGTAACACTGTTCTATCCACTACTGTACAGCAATACTACTCAATACAGTAACACTAGTCTATATGTCGCCTTACCAACAATGAAATCCCACTGATGGTAAAACAAAAAGATTTTAACAATATCACTAGCCTTCACAAAATGACTTTCACATGTTAAATAATAATGTATAATAATATATTAACGATGGAAATTTTATTTTAAGTACATTTTTATTTTGGTTTGGTTGTTTTATACTCAACGTGGTTTCGGATTGGTCACTGAGCCTTCCATTGGTCACGACCAGAAATCACATCACAATAAGACACGCCCACTTTGACTTTCTAACCAACCACGTAAAGTTAGGCTTGGGCCAGTTCTAAAGTGCCCATCATTTTGTTGGAGTGTTTACCTGTGGCGGGCGTCGGGGTGGGGGTGAGCTCCAGCCCTCCCAGCAGGTACAGCAGGTCTCCCCCAGCCGACCCAGACATGAGGCTGGCTGGGTCCAGGGGGCCGCCGCCGGGCCCCTGGGCGGTGCCGGGGAGGCTCTGCTCATTTGGATCGCTCAGCAGGTCCAGCAGATCACACACCTTCATCACACACACACACACGTTACAGAGACACGCTATCGTGACCTTGAGCATTAATGAAGCACATTAGGCCTATCCTAGGTGGATACAAGAGGTAGAGGTGGCGCTATCTTGGGCATCCAACAACAAAGTCCAACTAAGAGCCCTGATCTTAGCCGTTACAAGACATTTATTTGATCTCATGACCAGCACCCCCCCTCACCACCACCCACCTGGCTAGCCGGCTGCAGGGCCACCATCGTCTCGGGCTGCTTGGGTTTGGTTGGCTCCAGCTCCTGCACCCCCCCTCCGCCGGACTCCCCGTTGGTCTGGCCCATCGAGCTCCTGTCCATCACGGGCATCTTCTCCAGCACGGCCGCCCTGGGGAGCCAGGACACTTCTGCCTCAACCAACCTGGTAGTATCTGTTCCATTGTTAAAATGGAGTTTTAATAAAGATGGATGAACATCAGCAGCATCATCAGCAGCATCATCATCACACAAACATACTGTTTGTGTGATGATGTTGCTGCTGATGTTGTGGTGACGATGTTGCTGCTTGGTGCCATGACAACTGTTTGTGGCAAGATGCCGTTTGAATAGGCGCCCACCCACAGCCAGCAGGTTTGTTTCCATCAGGCGTCTCATGTGACCTTACCTCATATGGTCGTACTTCTTGAAGAGAGCGTTGTACTCTACCGCCCTCTGCTGGAGCTCCACGTCCATACAGCTGCCATAGATACTCACTATACTGCGAATACGGCTGGAGGAGAGAGGGAGATACATGAATTAATAATTATATTATTTTGAAGTCCAACATTGTTATTTTTTCCTTTGTTAAAATGTAAACTGGGGTCGGCTTAGCTCCAGCAGTTACAAGACAACTGCTGGAGGTAGAGCAGTTGTCTCGTAACCGAAAGGTTGCTAGTTCGATGTGTCCCTGAGCAAGACACTTAACCCTAACTGCTCCTGACTAGCTGGCTGTCGTCTTGCATGGTTGACTCTGCCGTCGGTGTGTCAATGTGTGTATTAACCGATGTAAGTCGCTTTGGATAAAAGCGTCTGCTAAATGCCCAAATTGTAATTGTAAACTGTGTTGGGAATGTGAATGCTTTTCCACGCCAGGAGAGCTAAAAAGTGAGATTAACAAGGAGGTTGGAGAGAGTGGGTGATTGTGATAGAGACAACAGAAAGATGGGAACCCAATCCATAATAACTATCTGAGAACATTTCATCTGAATTTACTTTAGTGTGGTCCGATATATATGTTTGTACAATTTTAAATATACAAGTACTTTATATGAAAGAATGAATCCTCCTCCATCCTCCTGGGATGACGATGATATGACTTCCTTATTAAATGAATTGTGCCCTGTTCATTTATAGGAGGGTTTCAATCATGTGACCTGAAGTTCCATAAAATAAGTTCAAAGCCCGCCATATTGAAACCCCTTCTTGACCAAACATTCTAGAGTTACCAGGCAACCAGTGGCTGTGGTAAATCTGGTTAGAATGGTGAAGAAGAACCAAGATGGCCGCCCGGAATGTGCGTGATGTCACGTGAAGGCCCTCCCTCTCCGCGTTGCCGTGGCGATGCTTACTCCACGTTCTCGGTGATGCGGGTGCTCAGCTTCATGGTGGCCGTGAGGGCGAAGCCGCGCGTCGCAGGGGACGACATGTGCGACTGCAGCACCGTCTCCAGGGCGTCCAGGATGTCATCCTCTGTCACCTGGTGGGAGGACAGAGGCCAGACACATCACTTCCTGTGGTCATGTGACCTGCCCAACCAACCCCCGGCAGTCTGTAACACATTCATGTCTTAAAAAGGGTCTCTGTGGGGGTTGAGGGTAAAACTCCTATGATTAAGATATATACCAGTGGCGGCTGGTGGTTTTTAAAGTGAGGGAGGAAGGACTGCGCGCTTGGTTAACATTGACCTGCTCGCACGGATATTGGCCTACGGTGGCATACGTATGTGAGACTCAAGTTGTTTCAGGGTGTTTTGGTGAACTACAAAATAGCAGGGAGGGATGATTATGTGAATAAAATTGATGCAAATCCACCAGTGGCAGCATTGTACTTTGAAAGCTGGTGGGCAGCATGTCTTGGACTACAAGGGCAGAAGGAAAGGATGCAAAGCCAATTAGTCAAATCAGGCCTACTCTTGATTTGTAAAACTAAATAAAAAAATCTGGGACTATCATTGGGCCTATTTTCGCCCTCAATGACTGAAGGTATTAGTTGTCATTTGGCTATGTTTATTTTCAGCTACAATTGTTTTAAGAAAAAGGAAGACACAAGACCAAAAGTGATGCCATTTAAAATGCATCATGCTCTGAATCATTCACTAACATCCTTTCCACAATATCAAACAGAATGGTCAGAGTAACAAACAATTAAAAGAACAAGAACATTATTTCACAACTATTTACATGAGCGGTATGCCTAACATTGTTTGAGGCAAATGTGGATGTTGATGGATGTGTCAGAATGTTGGTCATGGTGTTAAGCCATCAAGTCAATCCTCCTTGCTGTTTGTGTTGCAAAGATATCAGTGACCTGGTCATACCAAACGGGACATTTTTAAAGTGATTTCAGAATAACGGCGTGTGTAGCTCCACGTTTTCGCCACCCTTTCAGACGACTTGGTAACCCAACGGAGGAGTGCCAAATAATATGAAGGCTAAGCGCGTTTATTCCGGAACCCTGCCCAACTTTTGGCAGTGGAAACGCCAATATAAGCGAACCGAGCTGCACCGAACTGTTCGGCGGAAACGAATACTACTGAGCGCCGGGTTCGTTGGTTCTCGTAGCCTAGACGTGAGGGGATAACCCCTCCCTCCGGGCTGCGCCACAGCCAGGGCTCCTGCTTATTGGTCCAAAGCGCAGCCAGGGCTCCAGCCTATCCGTTGGCGCGATCAAAATCCCTGAGTCACACCCACTCAGAGGAGGACTTTCCTTCTCTCTCCAATTGAACCCCATGTTATTCACAGTCCGCCAACACTAGCGGGGAAATTAATGGGAGTCAACGGAGGCTGAGGGAGGAATGTCCTCCCTGAAGTAATTGTCAATAGGCGATGGGGGGTGCTAATGTCCCAATGTACCCAGGGAAACGAACATTACATATACAAAGGCATTAAAGTAGTCATATTTAAGGCCATTAATTCATTACAGTAGTCTGGGATACCTACATTTTTTATTCTTAACAATGTTAAGGAGGATCTTCCTCCCTCTCCTCACTGGAGAAGCCTGGACTGGTATATACTGCATTTCCTGCACTCTGACTGGACAATTTAGAGAATTGTATATTTTGTATCAGTATATCGCTTTGACATGGTCGTTCTGTTAATACCATTGTCTAGTGTATGTGTGTATGTCTCTGGGGCGGCTTAGTTCAGGAGGTAGAGCAGTTGTAACCGAAAGGTTGCTGGTTCGATCCCCAGCTCCTCCTAGCTGAGTGTCGATGTGTCCCTGAGCAAGACACTTAACCCTACCTGCTCCTGACGAGCTGGCTGTCGCCCTGCGTGGTTGACTCTGCCGTCGGTGTGTCAATGTGTGTATTAACCGATGTAAGTCGCTTTGGACAAAAGCGTCTGCTAAATGCCCTAATTGTAATTGTCTCTCTCTCGCTCTGCAGTTATGTTATGTGGTATAGGTTAGGTCTCTCCCTCTCTCCTCATCCCCCCCCCCTCGATGTGCAGCGTGCATGTCTCTCTCTCTCCAGCTGTATGTCTCTCTCTCTCTCTCTCCAGTTATATAGTGTGGAAGTCTTTCTCTCCAGCAGTGCAGTATATGTATATCTCTCTCTCTCACCAGTCATGTTATGTAGTGTGGGTGTCTCTCTCTCAACTCTACAGGGTGCATGTCTCTCTTTCTCCAGTCATGTTATGTAGTGTGGGTGTCTCTCTCTCAGCTGTACAGGGTGCATGTCGCTCTCTCCAGTCATGTTATGTAGTGTGGGTGTCTCTCTCTCAGCTGTACAGGGTGCATGTCTCTCTCTCTCCAGTCATGTTATGTAGTGTGGGTGTCTCTCTCTCAGCTGTACAGGGTGCATGTCTCTCTCTCTCCAGTCATGTTATGTAGTGTGGGTGTCTCGCTCTCAGTTGTACAGGGTACATGTCTCTCTCTCCAGTCATGTTATGTAGCGTGGGTGTCTCTCTCTCAGCTGTACAGGGTGCATGTCTCTCTCTCTCTCCAGTCATGTTATGTAGTGTGGGTGTCTCTCTCTCAGCTGTACAGGCTGCATGTCGCTCTCTCCAGTCATGTTATGTAGTGTGGGTGTCTCTCTCTCAGCTGTACAGGGTGCATGTCTCTCTCTCTCTCTCCAGTCATGTTATGTAGTGTGGGTGTCTCTCTCAGCTGTACAGGGTGCATGTCTCTCTCTCCAGTCATGTTATGTAGTGTGGGTGTCTCTCTCTCAGCTGTACAGGGTGCATGTCTCTCTCTCCAGTCATGTTATGTAGTGTGGGTGTCTCTCTCTCAGCTGTACAGGGTGCATGTCTCTCTCTCTCTCTCTCTCTCCAGTCATGTTATGCAGTGTGGGTGTCTCTCTCTCAGCTGTACAGGATGCATGTCTCTCTCTCTCTCTCTCTCTCTCTCCAGTCATGTTATGCAGTGTGGGTGTCTCTCTCTCAGCTGTACAGGATGCATGTCTCTCTCTCTCTCTCTCTCTCTCTCTCCAGTCATGTTATGCAGAGTGGGTGTCTCTCTCTCAGCTGTACAGGTGCTTGTTTACCTGGATGGGCTCCGTCTCCTCACACTCCCCTTGCAGCAGAGAGTCTCCGTACTCCCCGATACACCAACAGGCCACCTGCACCAGGGGTTGCTACAAACACACATTTGGATTTATGTTTAAGGATGCCTCAGCAAAGTCAGACACAGACTGAATTCAATGAGAACAGCCTTTACTGGATTATTTAAAAGTGAAGCGACAGTGCATGCATTATTTTAGGATTGTTACGGCAAAGGACTGACGGAGAATATCTGGTTGTCTACATCGTCCAAACACAGACACACACAAACACTATAACGGAAAGATACACAATCACAAACAATCACACACGCGCACACACCTGGGAGATATCTGCGACCAGCGCACGGTAGAGCTTGTGCACGGTGTAGCAGTGGAGCTGGGAGGCGTTGGTGATCAGCTGGATCAGGTTGGGCACTGTCTCGTCGCGGACATCGCCCCCTGCCTGCCGGAGGGGGGATTACAGTCACTGAGACGGTGGGGTCATAGAGAACCATGGGGAGGTTCATTCATAGTATACCGGCTGAAAGGTGGTGGAGCAGGTCACAAACCAGTTCTGGTGTAGCTTAATTATAAGAGCATGGTATCGTTAACATTAGTGTAAAGTAAACAGGCAGGGAAGTGCAACTACAAAGACAAACATACAAGGTGAATTAAAAACTACAAAGTGAACAAGAAAACTACAAGGTGAACTCAAAATCTTAAAAAATGAATTGAAACAAAACTACAACATAAGCAAAAACAACAAGGTGTGGTTAAAAACACATCCACAACAGAACAATTTTTGTGACTAAGTGTGTGTCTGTGGATTTACCGTGATCAGGACATGCAGGATGGTGTCTATGTGCCAACGCTGGGAGGGAGAGTACCTGACACACACACACACACACACACACACACACACACACACACACACACACACACACACACACACACACACACACACACCCTTTTAGCAGGTGCTATGCTAACAGAACAGTGAAACATTTAGCGTCAAACAGACAGTATTAAACCCACATCTTGCACATGCACAATACCATGTAGCTCAGCCTTACCAAAGCCCTTAAGTAGCACACACACACACACACACAAGGCTGTTTAGACACTACACAGTGCTACACTAAAAGAACAGTGATACATTCAGCATTAAACCGACTAACGCCCTAGCGTAGCCTAGCCTTCCGACAAGACAATCCATAACAATACTATGACCCTATTCATAGCAATATCTGTGTCGATACAGCATGCGTGAGCCTCATGCACACACAAACACACAGGGAATGAACACGTGTGTGTGTGTGTGTGTGTGTGTGTGTGTGTGTGTGTGTGTGTGTGTGTGTGTGTGTGTGTGTGTGTGTGTGTGTGTGTGTGTGTGTGTGTGTGTGTGTGTGTGTGTGTGTGTGTGTGTGTGTGTGTGACCTCGTGGCGTTACCTCTCGGCGGCGTTGAAGATGCCGCTGGCGGCGTGCGACTTGAGCTCGGGGGGGCAGGTGGAGAGGAAGAGGAGCAGCTCCTTCATCATGGAGCGGATGTTGATGGCCGACACCAGCGCCAGGGAGAGCTCTAGGGCCCGGCTGGGGGGGGGGGGGGGGGGGGGGGGGGGGCATTAAGAACCGCTAACTGTTGGGCTCCTTAGCACATGCTTTGATGAATGAATGAACGAAGATCTAAAATGGAACTGAAAAAGCTACAAACTGAAATGTATTTGTAAAACACATCTCCTTGATGTCTTGTCATCTGTCACATATCACGTCTATGTTTGGGCGCTTTTACAGCGAATGGTCACATGACGTTTGGAGGTTTGATGGCCAGTCGGGGGGGAGGCTCCGTGGTACCGTTTCACGGAGGCGTCCTGGTCCTTCAGACAGTCCACGATGGTGCCTCGGTGGCGCTGCACTGCATTGTGGTCCGTCGACACGATCTTCTGCAGAGACGTCATGGAGATGTACCTGAGATGGATAGAAATCAGAACAACACATCAGAAAAGAAGATTAATTTATAATGTGATATTATTAATACACTTCTAAAAAATACTGAGAATAAATAATATAAGTGTCTATAAAATACACTTTACATAATAAAACGGAAAAAGCAACGTTTCATAAAAAGTTGCACCGAAACATTGGAAACATTTCAATACTTTGTGAAACAGCCATTTCCGCCGTCTCAATGACGGGTTAGTATTTCCCTGAAGGTCTTTTCACTGAGAGAGAGACACAGAGAGAGGAAAGAGAGCGAGAGCAAGAGAGAGTGAGCAAGGGCAAGACAGAGAGAGTGAGAGAGAAAAGTGAGTGAGAGTAAGAGAGAGAGGAAAGAGGAAACAGGAGAGAGCGAGGGAAAAGAGAGCGAGTGAGTGAGAGAGATAAAAGTGAGCAAGAGAGAGGAAGGAAAAGCGAGGGTGGAAAGAGCGAGCGAGAGAGAGAGAGGAAGAGAGAGGAAAGAGAAAGAGAGATGAAGCGGGAGCACATGACAGCCAGAGGAGAGAGGCTGAGATGAAAGAGAGCGGGATAAAACACAGACCGGCCACCCTCCCGCTGCCCCCCCGGGGAGAGCAGCCTCTGAATGGACCCCTGGGTAGGCCTACACACTGCCTGATTAAAACATGACGGGAGACGGCCCGACATCCTACAGAAAGATGAAGTGCAGCCGGTCAACAACGAAACGATCCGAGGAGATGAGGGGGAAACGGAGAGAGGGAAGAGAGGGACTCTATTAAAAAAGTACTCACCGAATGTTCCTGTCATTGTTGAGCAGAAACCTTCCGAGGATGTTTACAGCCAAGACCTGCAGTTCACACACACAAAAAATTATTCGAAAATAAAAAAAATACAAATGCATGTATAGACATAAAAACGGTAAATAAACAAGAAAATTATGCCTCAGTGTTCCTTCTCAGGGTCTTCCTGAGAAGGAAGTGCTTCCTCCACCCTCAAGCAGTCTGAGGGTTAGGGTGTCATGTGTGAGGCCTTTGGACCTTGTAGCTGTGATGGCGCATTTGACCAATAAAGTTGGGTTTGACTCACGCGCAGGCCGCTCTCTGACTTGATGTCCATGACGGTCAGCACCGTCTCGTACAGCACCGCGCTGCCCGCCGTCTTGCTGCTGTCCGTGTTGGTCGCCACCTGTAACCACGACAACCACGTTGACAAGCTGCAGCGTAGCCTGGCCGCAGCCCGAAGACAGAACCCCGCCCCTCTGCGTCACTGTGTTCACCGCAGTGTACGGTCGCGGTGGAGGGAAGGGCCTACAGAATGTCTACAGGACTTAGGAACGTCAAGTGAACAGTTTGGAGCTGAACAACGCATTTTCCGATCTGAAGACCCGGTGTTCATCTCAGTCGCATGGTTAACTCAACCGTGTGACTAATTGTTACGTGGTAGTGCTGGGTCTTGTGCTGTTTTTGCTTGTTTTGCACTAATGTCTTGCTTTTGCCTCCTGCACTCAATCATATCAATCACCTCCTGGAGGCGGAGCATTGTGGCTGCAGGTTGCTGTTTGGCTCGCCCTGATTGTTGGCGCTGCCCCCACACATATAAAGCCAAGTGGAAGATGGCGGCTCGCTCTCTCCCTCATCCGGGCACAGACGCTGGCACACTTGTACCTTTTGTCAATTCTGTTAAAGATATCATATTTGTTGTTGCTCTTGGTGGTTACTTTCTGCACGTTGAGGTAAGAGCAAGCGTAGCTATATAGCTTCCACTGTTTTATTTTGTCCGCTGTCGGGCACGGAAGTTAGGTAAGCTCAACCTCCCAGGCAGTTAGCGTGAGGTTTTTCCTCTTTCCTTTCTGTTATGTGGTAATCAACTAGGCCTTTTCTGCCGACAGGTTTTTTTTGGTTGCTGTTACTGGTTTCACTTCTGCAAAACCTTACGATCATTGTCAACCATAAAACCCTGTCGTCTACCTTTATGTTGGGTTGTCCAAAGGCTGCTGATTTTATGTTTTTTGGACACCGTAACTAATATTAACTAATATTGTGATTTGAATATCACATTACACGGTGGTGATGATGGTGTGGCTGCATCAAATTTAAGGAACAATCAATGTTAAATCACCCAAAACATTCAATGTCTTTAAAAGTAGACTGAAAATTCCCCCTTACTCACTATCCTACGGCCTTTGACCTTTGACCTATTCCAATGCATAAAGTAATATGACTGGCTGGCTACTATTTAACAGGTTATCAGACCGGCAACTGAAACAATTACTACCTCTATTCTGTACAACAAAAGGTTTTATATAAATTGAATAAACTTGAAACTAAGTAGTAGAGAGAGCAGTGGTAAGTGAGAGGAGAGCGAGGGAGCTGTGGTAGAGCGAGCTGTGGTTAGTGAGAGGAGAGCGAGGGAGCTGTGGTAGAGCGAGGTGTGGTTAGTGAGAGGAGAGTGAGGGAGCTGTGGTAGAGCGAGCTGTGGTTAGTGAGAGGAGAACGAGCGAGCTGTGGTTAGTGAGAGGAGGGCGAGGGGTTGAACCTGGGCTAGTAGGTCGTTCATGGCGTCGCTCGCTGTGTCGTTGTTGCGACCCAGAATCCTCAGCAGCCTCAGAATACGCACCTGACAGAGAGACATAGAGACAAAGAGAGAGAGACACCGACCAAGAGAGAGAGACATAGAGACAGACGGAGGGAGCCAGAGAAAGAGATACACACATACAGACAGAGATACAGACAGACGGACAGAGACAGACAGAGCGAGACAGAGATCGTGAGAGAGAGACACCCAAACAGAGACAACAGTTTTTATTTTTATGAATGTAGTAAATAAACTACAAGGGTGCGCCTAAAAACACGTCGACAACAAAACAAATGTTTGTCAAAGTGGGTGTGTGTCTCTGAGAAACTGGGGATCTGAGAAACGTATGCATTTATCATGATCATGGCATCGCAGACGTGCTGAATGTCTGCGAGTGTGTGTGCGTATGCATGGATGCAAGTGTGATCTTGAATGTGTGTAATAACCTGAGCATGGTGTGAGTGAGTGAGTGTGTGAGTGAGCCTGAGTGAGTCTGAGTGAGCGAGTCTGTGAGTGAGTGAGTGTGTGAGTGAGCCTGAGTGAGTCTGAGTGAGCGAGTGTGTGAGTGAGCGAGTGTGTGAGTGAGTGAGTGTGTGAGTGAGTGAGTGCTGACCTGTAGGAAGGGGTCACTGATGCCGGCCACCGTGTGTTCTGGAGAGTAGCCTGAGGTCACCAGACCCCTCATGATGTGGACCAGCTCTGGGACCGCCTGGGAGACACACAGAACAACACACGTGTATACACAAATACATAGATAGATACCAACACTTAAAAATATGAAACACTTAAAAATATAAAATATTAAAAGTTGCACACACACACATACGAATAGACAGACATCATTTGAATAAATATGCAGTGTATGTGTAAACATCTTTGAGTGGGGGATTGAGTGAGTGTGTGTGTGTGTGTGTGTGTGTGTGTTACCTCTCTGAACTGCACCAGGGTCTGTGCGTTCCTCTCACACAGCTCCGTGATCAGGATGACGGCTCCATGCAGCACGCCTGGGAACAACAGAAGCAGGTTAGCGCCAGCGCTAGCACTAGCTCAAACACCACTCAATACAGTGACGCATGCTAACGCGCTGCCTTCTCGCTCGGAATGTCCTTACTGACCGTCTTGACAGCACCAGACCCTGGCCCACTTAGGATGGGCCTACAGACCTTATCTTAAAAGAAGGCTTTCAGTTAAATGAAAAGCACTTTTTAAATTCGATTAATTAGGATGACATCATCTCTCAAACATACGTCATTTGTTCCGTGTCAATGCAGCCTACAGACCCCGGGCTTCATCGTGTGAGAAAACGCACCAGTACAGCCCTGCTAGTGCGGGAGCGAAACCCCAACTCACCGTGGTTCTTCTCTGCGAGGAGGGCTCGGGCCGCGGGCGTGAAGAGCTCCCCCAGCTCCGGAACCTTCCGTACGATGTGGACCGCACACAGAGTGGCCTGGAGAACCACAAGCAGAACCATTCAGTGCCAGTATGATGAGACCTAACAGAGACTCGGTGGAGGTGAAAGTGCTGACGTTAAACATGAAGACAGGAACACATTGAGGGGTAGAGAGGGGAGGGGCAGAATACTCTACTCTAGTGGTTTGGGTGACTACCCAGAACCCAGGTTCTGGGTTCAAATCCCCCATGACACCTGCCTACCTGAAGGCATCAATAATCAAGGCGCTCTAGCACCTAATCATTTATGACGTGCAATAATAACAAAATCACAGCAGGTTGCATTGGATAAAAGTGTCTGCGAAATGACTCAACTGTAATCACAGGACCAAAGTGGCCTAAGTGAACCATAATAATGGGGGCTGAAACCGACCGGGGGGGGGGGGGTCGTCGTCAGGGGCTATTAGAGAGCGGTTGTCGTGACTCTGTCGTGACTCGCCGGGGATAGATGAAATGAGCCAGCTGCAGGACACAGTGAACTGGCACATCATTTCCTTGTTGACATGATAAAAGTTAATAGAGATGATAGAGTGCTCTGACTCATAGAAACTTTGGAGGAACAAGAATTCAAACAGGTTCCTGGAGGAAAAGTAGCGAGCCAGTGATTCATTCGTTTAAAAAGGGTCCCTATTACACCACCAGGTGTGATGTTGTTAGCCATTGCAAGACATTAAAAAATCCTATCAATACTGGTCATTGTGTTTACTGTGGGAGATATGTCAGGGTAGAGTCTTCAGCATAGACATGCAATCATGTCAATCAACTTTTATTTCTTTTTTTCAAATAGTACTGACAGCAGCCGCTATTTAAATATTGTTTTATATGTTCTTTTAATGAACTAAGATAAGCAGTAGGCAAATTGCTCCTCGTTATAGAAGTTACATCTTTCAAGCCTGCCAAACTTTTATTGTAACTTATATTTATTATAGTTTTTATGAAACAATAGAAAGCAATAGCAGCCGTTATTCTTTATGCATGGGTGTCATCTCAATGATACTTTGTCACCTCAACTTTTATTGTGAAGCCCTTTGTCATCTCCTGTCATCACCCTTTAAAGTGCCTTGACCACCCAAGTCCTATTACTAAGGAATAAACCAAAAGCGACAGACCTTCTTCTTGATGTAGGAGCTGGAGGCGCGCAGCAGCCGGTCTATCTCGGGCGCTAGGTCGCGGCACATCTCGGCCGAGCCCATGCAGGCCAGCGTGCACAGCGCCAGGGACTGGACGTACTGGCTGCTGTGGGCCAGGTCGCTGGGGGACAGGGGAGACGCAGAGTCAGAGGGGAGGATGGGGGGGGTGGGATGTGGGGAGGGACGGGGGGAGTTGATGCCGTGTGCAGGAGGTGCTCAGAGCAGACTCAGAATGCTTTATTGAACCAGAGGGAAACCGTTTCAGGATCCTTATGGGGATGATTTGCAATGGAGTTTGTTATGGAACCTCCTTCCAAGTGACTTTTGCTTAGGAAATCCCTGATGGACTATGTGAGTATGTCTAAAAATAGAGCTTTTCCGCTGAATTTGAACTTGGGAAGAACTCAGAATTCCACAGAGCCTCAGCATTTCCATGGACTCTGAGGTTCTGTGGAATCCTGAGGAAGCGGCAGCGTTCTCCTCGTACTTCTTGATGGAGTTGGTGATGAGCAGGCTGGCGTCCTGGTTCTCGTCCAGCAGCATCATGGCGCCCAGGTAACCCACACGCTTCTCGTTGTAGCGAGGGCTGGCTATCAAGCGCACACACTCCATCTGTAAAGGAGGACCGCCATAACCTCTGGTGACCAATGGTTTCGTTCCTTCAAGTCAAAGCCGTCTAACCTCTTCTATGTGACTCTACTGAGGAATAGTGTCTGTTTCCTTGACACCCCTCATAAAAGGTCAGAAGCATAAAAACAGTCAAAAGGGTAGGACAAAGGTAATTGGTGGTAAACAGAGCCAACCTCTATTTGCTCATTATTGATGTTACTACTGCAAGTATTGATGCCCAGTGAGCTAGCTCCACAGCAATAACTCAATAAAGAACCAGGCTCTCTCACTTGGCCGAAGTGAGCCGGGTAGCCCAACATGTGCACGTAGAGCAACTTGGCCAGGTTGTGAGAGCGACCTCCGTTATCCGCCTGTCGGAACTGAGCCCGGATAGCGGCACACTCTCTCTGGATGACGCCGCGCTCCTCGCCTTGCGTCCGGGCCGAGCGTATCACCCGGATCATCTCCTGCAGCCGAACTGATGGAGACATGGCTGTGTGCGTGCGTGTGTGAGAAAAGACATGAACACGATCACGTTAGAAAAACACATGTACACCGACTGTCTCTAAAAGTATATTAATGCATTCACTACAATTAGGAAATTTCAACCTTGATATGTGCTTTAACGACAGATGTCATAATAGGAGACTTTTAAAACCCCATTTAAAGTCTGCAAACAGGGGCGTGCAGGTCTAGAAGAGGTTACAGTTATACGATTCAACCCAAATGAGCCGCTAAAGGGAACCCGTGAATATGAAGGTCGGCAACGCCTGACACAACTTCCACGATCACAACACGTCCTCACTTTTACAACGGGCTGGGCGACACTAAACATGTCAACCAGCGATTGGGCTACGGAGGGATGCTGTCAAGCCAACGTTAGCTTGCGGCTTAAAGCTCAAGCTAGCGATCCAAGCCCGGCTGTTAATGTTCCCCCCACCTCTAGGAATAACAACATACCTACTCCCTGGACAGTAGTCAGATATTGATAAACCTTTAAATGAATGGATCGACCGCCACGGAGACGTCAGAATTGGGCTGTTTTGAAAGAGGCTGCTCGTAGGGTGGATGTAGCTTAGCTACCGCCGCTTAGCCATCACTTCCGCAACCAGATCTTGCACTGTGGCGTGACTCCGCCCATTCCGATGACGTGTGTTTCAGGTGCGCCAACAGGTGGACTTAAAATATGGATGAGAACTTTAGACTTTAGTTTAATTCCCTTAATAATCAATGAAGCTGGCTCCTTGACATTTTCCTTGATCCGAAAGGCATCTTTAGAATGTTTGATTAATTGCTGACCTTTGTTTTTAATGTAATCCTTTTAAGAAAATGTTTAGATTAGCATGACTATGTTGTCCAGTGGCGGCGCTGGGGTGAGCAGAAATTACAACCGCATCACCATAGCACCACCAAGAAATTAACTGAAATTTGACATACAAATGGTCTGCTTTCTCTGTAGTTTTGAATGAAGCTCATTTTTCCAGTTGATCTAGTGAAACAGCGCCCCCGCACCCACGCAGCGGCAGCAATAAAAGTTACAAACTCTGTGCTGGTCTAAGGTCAGATCCACTCTACACTTCTGCTATTTGTTGTCAGTTCGTTGTCAATGTTTTGCCGTTGCTGTCCTCAGATCAGTTAAACTGATGTAAGCTCACTTACGTTGATGATGTCACTCACGCGAGAGATTTATAGACGATACATTGAACATTATGCTTTTACAAGCTAGCGTGCATTATTTTGGCCAGTGTTCGGCCAATTACCGTAGTGCGACTCGATAGCAGAGTCTTATCAAATCATGCTACCTATCAGAAAATGCCACCTTACGTCACAAGCGTATTTGATCTGTATACCAATCGCCTCTATCAAATGCTCCCACTGCAGAATCACGTTATTTTACACCACTACTCACCCTATGCACACTGTAAGAATATTGGGAGCATATTTTGATGCTTGTTTATAACGTCTTTATTGAAGATTTCAGGGGTACAGTATGTGGATAGACCAATTGCCTATATAATGCTCCCACTGCAGAATCACGTTATTTTACACCACTACTCATCCCATGTACATTGTTGATGCTGTTTTATAACGTAGCCTATACATTGAAGATTTCAGGGGTACGGTATGTGCAATGTATGTAATGTAAAAAACAACTAACCACTTAAAGTAAAAACATCAATAATCAATTAAACTAAATAAATAACTTAAACAAGAAAAGTGTAGCAAAGTATTGTTAAAACTTGTATATTGTGAATGGGATTCTGTATGTGTGGGTTTATATATGCAATATATAATAATTATTCAAAAGATAAAAACAACCAAAGATCTCAATTCTTTGTTTTATTTTGAGGCATTTCTTGCAGCGCTATTGTCATGGCCATATTGGGCACACTCAAAATGTGCCCACCGACTGCACAATTCACACTGCACCTGAAAAAAACAATTAAAAGAGCATGCGTTCACACCAAAAAACACATTTGTCGCCCTGTTGCTGTGCAAGTTTTGTCCGGTGATTCAACCCGGACTGCAATGCAGGGAACGGTTGGCTGGTTGAAGAGATCTTCAACAGGCGGTTCGCGGAGCCACTGCAGGGGGGTCGTGAAAGTATTGGTTGATTAGACATTTTTTTTATATTCCCCCCGGGATTTTTTCCACAAATTGAAATGTCTTTAAATACACATTAACATGAATCCAACACACTAGCCGCGTTTACATGGACACTTTTGATCCGATTTCTAATCGGAATAGACCTATTCCTATCATGCAATCCGAATGTATATATGGCATTTACAAAAGTGGTAAGCGTACGTTCGTATGTCTCTCACGCACACCTAAAAAGAGGGGTGGTGCGCACATCCAAAGGAAATCAACAGGTGCTAGACAATAGTATTGAATATAAGAAAAAAGGAGGGCGCACACCTGACACATCTGGACTGGCTGCGACATTTTTATGCATTTGATTTTAATGAAAGCCCAGCAGGAGAGAGCTTTTCTCTGCCTGCCCCTTCAATTTAAGGTCCCATGGCATGAAAATCTCACTTTATGAAGTTTTCTAACATAAATATGAGTTCCCCTAGCCTGCCTATGGTCCCCCAGTGGCTAAAATTTGCGTTCAGTGTAAAACGAGCACTAGGTGTTCCGCTCGCCTTTGAAAAAACGGAGGCTCAAGCGTGCTGATTTGGAATGTGGTCCCTTATGTCGTCATAAAGGATCTATGCTCCTCCCCTTTCTCTGCCATGCCCGCCCAGAGAATTTGGCCCGCCAATGAGACACGATCATGCGAGCGCTGTGTGTGTGTGTGTGTGTGATTAAACACACTGTAACGCAAGTTTTTGCTTTTGGTGCTATGGCGCATAACACGTTGGTTCTTTGACGTCTCTTGTATTTCCACAACGAGACTGTAGTTGGGGCTATCTCAGCCATAGTTGAGAAGGAATCGGGGGAAAGGAACTTTGGCTTTGACTCCCTGAAGTACATGAACTGCGACATGTTGCCTGCCGTCGGTTTCAGCGAGGCACCACCGCCGCGAAGCACCACTGCCCGGCAGCAGGCAGCCGGCAGCAGGCAGCGCGCGGTTCAGTCTACTTCATTGATGTGGAAGTGGAAGAACCAGAGACGTCGGAGTACCCGACAAAGTTGTTTGTGATTTATGATATCGTCTGGTGACGCACACAGCTTTTGGCCGTGATCATATGTATTATATGATATAGATATCTATGTATTATATGATGTTATTTAGATACAGAGCTCCAGGACTGTAACGCAAGTGTTGTACACTTCCTTGTTATTTGGATAACCGTTCTGCTGTTGGTGTTATGGCGCATAACACGTCGGACTCTCGTCTCTGGTTCCACAACGAGACTCGTAGTGGGGGTAATCTCAGCCATGGTTGAGAATTAATTGGAGGAAAGGAACTTTGGCTTTGACTCCCTGAAGTACATGAACCACGACATGGAGGAGAAAGGGATTGTTGGCCGCGAATGTCTCCGGCTTGAGCCCCGCTTCCCGCTGCCGAGGGACCACCGCCACGGCGCTGCAGGAGGCGGTGGTGCCTAAGCGCTGACGGCTCCCTCGGCAGCGAGGCTCCGTCAGGAGACAACCGCGGTCAACAATCGAGGGCAACAATCCCTTTCTCCTCCATGTTGTGGTTCAGTCTACTTCAGATTGATGTGGACGTGGAAGAACCAGAGACGTCGGAGAACCCGACACGGTTGTTTAAGATTCATAATATTGTCTGGTGACAGTTTATTATGTTATGTTATGTTTATGAATGGCAGTGGCATGGCCACCCTACTCACTGTACCTTGCACATGTTTGAAATAAAAACATGAATATATGAACCTGTGTATTATTTGAGTATCTTAGTATTGAATGCAAAATAACGAGGTACATTTATACATGGCACTATAGGACCAGTTCAATATAAAACACAATTTTATACAATATATAAGTAGGGGGTCCCCGCTCCATCTCTCCATCAGTTTGGGGGTCCTTGGCCTGGAAAACGTTGAAGACCACTGCACGTTGAAGACCATAATTCGCCCGATTCACGTCTCTACGTTCACTTTGTATGGGATCTTCTCGCCCCTTCGCGTTTGGTGTGAATGCACCTTTACAATTTACAATGAGATACATGGTAATATGCACACTAATTTTTGAGTCAATTAATAATGCAAAGCACATATTCTATGTTATACTTTACCGTTTTTTTCAGCAAAGGAGCAAACCACACAATAGTCCTCTGCATTCCCTAGAAACAATGGTTTTCATATAAGCTTTTCTACTGTGGCAACTCTAATCATTCTGTGTAAACTAAGTAAATAAATCCATCCACATAATGTACCCCTGAAATCTTCAATAAAGATGTTATAAACCAGCATCAAAATATGCTCCCCATATTCTTACAGTGTACATAGGATGGGTAGTGGTGTAAAATAACGTGATTCTGCAGTGGGAGCATAATTTGATAGAGGCAATCGGTCTACCCACATACCGTACCCCTGCAATCTTCCATAAAGACGTTATAAACAATCAAAATATGCTCCCCAAACGATTCTTTCCACCTTTCCTCCATAGCTTTATAAACACAAATATTTAGAATTGATGTATCAAGATATCTTGTTATAACATGATAAGATGTCGTCGCCCCCTTCCCAACCACCGACGAAAACTTTCTCCGCTACCAGTCCCTTAAAGATAACACAAATATCATCTTATCTCTACATTCAGCAGCAAAACCAGTGTTTACATGCACATATTTACATGCTTACAGGTCAAAAGGCGCAATGTTAAACATATTTGTAAGATAATTGCGCAGTTAAAAACATGCTTTAAAGAAAATACTCACTATCAGCCAAAAAGGTAGCAGAAATTAATGAATGCGCACGCAGGATGAATTTTCGCATGCGCAGAACCAGTAGTACTAGGTAGCAGAATTAGATGGTTAGCAGAAATTGAGCACCGGAGTGAAAAATTGATCGATTTTTAGTGAAAAAACGACCTAATCCAGAGGAATCAGTGGCGTCTCAGCCTGTCTAAATTGAAAGTGACATGCAGAAAGAAGTAAGTGGGGATGAGGACGACAGCAGTTCATCGAAGGCGTGTGAGGGCGAAGAAGAGGAACAAGAAATGGAGCGGGAAGAGAACGTGGAGGATGAAGCTGCTACTAGTGCTAGTGGGAATACTGTTAGCGATGTTAGCCAGCAGCCTGAGGAAGGCCCCCGTCGGCCAGCGTTGAAAAAGTAACCTTCGCAACAGTTTGGCAATCAGCAAAGGTAGGCCTACTTTTCTGATAACATCATTGGTGAGTGCAGTTGATTTTTTTATTTTTTATTTGGGCCTAGACTAGTGCTGATTATAATTATTATTTTGCGAATTTGTCGCGCCACATATTTTGCCCGCCAAATGGGCTTCATGCCAATTCATTCTCAACAATGGCCGAGAAGATAACCACCATTGCATGTCTTTAACTGTTGTGGAAGAGGGAGAGACGTCGGAGAACGACGCAGTCTATTCATAATATTGTAACGACCACGGAATTGGCAGTGAATAAAGTATTGATTAGACCGCGATTTATTAGATAGATAAACCGTTAGAACCCACAAGACCAGTAACCATTGCAACGCCGATAAACAAATCCCGCCAAGCCCAATCCCTACGAGAGCTCCCCGCGCTACGGCCATCCGGAGGCGCACAGAGCTTTTGGCCGTGATATTACATATAAAATTATATTATGTGATATACTATTATATATAGAGACGCTGGTTGAACACTGATTGGCTGTTACGTTACGCATGTCACACAGTGGCCACGTTGTTGAACGCTGATTGGCTGTTGTCACGCGAATGTCGCTGCAAAGTTGAAATATTTCAACTCAAGCCAATTTGTCGCGCTGCAAATCCACCTGAAAGCCGGCCAAAACTGTCGCGCTGCAAATCAAAATCGTGTCGCCCCTTCGCTTTTGCGTTGGCCTACACAATTTTTAAAAAAACAAACTTGCGTGACGCTTCGTGTGGAGGCGCATCTAGAGGATCACAAAACTAGACACAAGTCACGTTTCCATCTAAAAGGTGAAGCGAATCTTTAGAAAGTTCGCAAAAAAGAAATTCGAAATAGGTGCGTTTCCATCAAGTGGTTGGAGCGGAAAACTACATACATTCCAGCGATTGTCGTATCCTTTTGATAACATGCCCTCTCTTAGGTCCTGATATATCAGGGCTCCAGACTAACTTTTTTCACTAGGAGCACTGTAACCCCTAACTGAAAATTTTAGGAGCGCAACCATACATTTGAGGGGCACACACCGTAAATCAACATGCTAACCAAATATTCACATTTCTACTAATTTTCACTGTATTAGGCAAGGCAAGGCAAGGCAACTTTATTTATATAGCACTATTATTTATTATTACTAATAAATATTTTGATAAAAGATGCAGAAATTATGTGTTTCAAATTCAGTGTCACATTTTATTATGAAGATGCAACATAGTGTCATATACAGTACAATATATATAAAACATAGATTCAGAATAAAAGTGCTTAGTAACCTTTCTAACAAATGTATGTAAACATTAGGGGCACTGGCCAATAACATTCCACTAGAACAAGTAGGCCTAAACAACTTGTGCCTTTACTTAGAGCAGATCCTCCTGTGTTCCACTAGGAGACTCAGAAGGCCAGCCGACGTGCACAAGATGTAGGATGTTCTAGAATGGATCATTAGCATAGGTTTTATTTAATCAAAAAGTAATAATTGCTAAATCAACAAGGATATGATAATAATGGGTTAAGAATGGCAACTTTGTTACCTTCATCTCCCATAAGACTTGTCCATGTAGTTCCTGAAGATTACCCCTCCTTTATGCCCGAGATTGACAGCTGCACCATCAGCTCCCATGGCAAGTGTCTTCTCTAACCACCCTGTTTCTGTCCCTAGATGCTGGAAGGCCTCTTTGGTGGCATCATATACACCTTAAAATGAAAAGGGGTTATATTAATTAATTAAAGATAAACAGTTCTCATCTATCCGAACGGTTTCCACGTGTGCGCGCATGCGTTCGACGAGCACGGAAACGACAGTTTCACGGGAGTGCGCCCGCTTGTCGTGCCGTTTGATAGGACGCTGCACCTCCTCTCTGCCCACTCGTGTGAAAAGCCCTTTATGGCACCTGAAGTGATTATTTATGCTACAAACATATTCACAGTAAAGACAGCTACAGAAATGAGTGATCTAAACATAATCTGAATTGAAATACCTTGAGCGTGTGCGTGTTTCACTTCGATGTGGCCATAGTTTCATAGTTTGATACAAGAGCTATGGTTTGATAATGCACGGTTCAGTGCGTATTTCAGACTCAACAAGAGTCAATTTGAAACCCTTTTGCGCATCGTTGCGCCTTCAATAATAAAGCAAGACACCCACATGAGGCAAGCCGTCAGTCCAGAGGAACGACTCAGCATTTGTTTAAGGTAAATCCGCAAATATATTTATAAAAAGGCCTACAAAATCAGACATATGTCTCGTAGCTTCTTTTACTGCTAGTAAAAAGCAGGTAGTAGGTTACCTAGCTACAGGTCTAATGTAAGCTATGTTGTCTTGCCTCCCATACTCTTTGGTGTCGCAGAGCTTGTTCTCACTTTTTCAGCATACGTAGGCCTATTTTATATGTATAGCGCCCCCCTGGATAGCTGGACAGGATGTAGACTGCTAGCATTACCTACCTGACTGTCAGTCCTGCAAATTAAATAGAAACTGCTATCTAACTGCTAACGGCTACAATCAAGATCAACAGGTGTATGCATGCTTGCTCAATTGTTTCAGACTTAACTAAATATCACTCTTTGGGCAGGTATCTGGCAACTGGCAATTCATTCCGGTCCATCGCTTTCACCTTCAGGATGGGTGCCAGCACTGTGGTAGGCATAGTTCATCAGGTCTGCACAGCTCTTTGGGATTGCCTCCTGCCAGTTTGCATGCCTATTCCAGACAAAGCAGTGTGGAGAAAGATAGCCACTGGATTCCAACAGATGGATTTCCCTAACTGCCTAGGGGCAATGGATGGGAAACACGTAGTAATTGAGGCTCCTCCCTCCAGTGGCTCTGTTTACTACAATTACAAAGGCACTTTTTCCATCGTCCTTCTGGCTGTAGTCGACGCCAGGTACTTTTTCAGGCTTGTTGACATCGGGGCCTATGGAAGAAACAGTGATGGGGGAACCCTCTCCTCCTCCGCTTTTGGTACTGCCCTACGGCAGAACACGTTGGGTGTCCCGGATGACTCCATCCTCCCAGGGGCAGAACATCTTGGCCCGATGCCTCATGTGTTTCTGGCAGACGAAGCCTTCCCCTTGCACCGTAACATCATGCGCCCATACCCTGGCTACAACACTGGAGAAAAAAAAGTGTTTAACACCCGTCTCTCTCACGTGCGCAGAATGGTCGAGTGTGCGTTTGGCATACTGGCATCCCAATGGAGAGTGTACCGTTGGGTGCTGTGTGTCTCTCCAGAAGTGGCAGAGAACGTGGTTAAGGCCACCTGCATGCTGCATAACTTTCTGAGGTGGGATGCCAGCACAACAATACCTGCTAGGTCATCTACTGGAACATCCACAGCTGAGCCATCACAAGGTCTCCAGAACGCACCTCGCCTTGGCACCAACAATGCTGGCAGAGATGCTGTGGCAGTGAGGGAGAAGTTTGCTCAGTACTTCATGTCTGAAGCTTGACGAGTTCCCTGGCAGGATAACATCTAGGCCTTACAAGAACCAACAAAACCAACAGCTCTTTTAAGAGCTACCCTAAGCTTCTGCTTAAAAGCTATTCCATTTCATCACCAGCAAACATACACTTTTTGTATTCTTTGATTGCCAGTGCCTTACAAAACACAAAAATAATACCTCTCATTCTATCCCTGCAGGCCTCAGACTACACCAGATGATATGGTGAAGTTGAAGTTTTCTCTGAATCTTGGAAGCAGTACCACACCCATGAACAATAAAGCTGACATGGTTAAATAAATGTTGTATACCTAATAGAAATTGTGTGGCTCCTATGTATATCAAAGTGGGTATTGTAGTGATTAAACAAGATAAAATGTAAATCTCTTTCAGAATATCTAATGTAAAGAAAGAGGTACAAAGCAGATGTCAGTATTTAAATGTAATAATTTAATTTAAGAATTTCATTCATTCTTCTCCAAATTCAATATCAAAAAACAGTGACTGTATTCGACACTTTGCCAATGCCTGTTTGCGGGGCTCCAACCTTGCCAGTGTGGGTGCAAAGCTGAGAAGGAAACGCTCATGCTCATTCTCCTCTTTAGCAATGGCACTGAGGACCTGTTGCTGGTATGGGGTTATGGTTGCAGTGGCCTGCCTCTTCCTCCCTCTTTGTATTCTCATGGGCCCCAATTCTTGCTGCTGCTGCTGCTGTTGTTGTTGTTGAGGTGGTTGTGGGGGTGGAGATGGAGAGGGTAGGGGCCTAGATGAATGAGGTGGGGGCCTAGGTGAATTGCCATTCGAAGAACCAGGCCCAGGACTTAATGGTGGACTAATCACTGTGTCATTGAATGTAGTCTTGTCAGGTAAAGAAAGAACAGGACAAAACACAAAATTACATACAGCATAAACATTTTTTTCCTTTGCAATCCACATGATTATATTATTATAACACAGGACATAGTCCTACAGCTGATGAGCTTCACTCATTTGATTTAGCCTACAATTATGAATTGGCCTGTTCATCATGGCACATTAGCTCAATCTCTTCTAGTCTTACCTCATTGTTTTCACACATTGCATTCAAAATGCTCTCTGCTGTCTGGCTTGGCTGGTCGAAGTTGCTAACAGTGAGCCTTTCCTGTACATAAGGCTCCAGGAAAGTTCAGGTGTTCAAGTGTTCACATATTTCCAATGGTGCTTATGGCCTCCCTCCGATCCACTCCTCCTCTCCTTCATTTCCTTTCTCTCTTTGCCGTACTTGCCTCTAAGGTATTTCCATTTGTCACGGCAATCCTCCCCTACAGTGAATAAAAGTAAACAACAGGCTAGGATTTAGCCCTACCAAGACTTTCGCTAGCAGCTACTAACGCTTGCATTGTCCGTAACAACAGCCCTCAGCTGTGCTAACTGGTTAGCTTGTTAGGTGAGCAGATAAAAATTAAAATGAATACTTACACTTATGTCCCAAAATCCCACAGATCGTCCTCCAGATACTCTCCTTGTGATATATGTTATGGTACAACTTGTTGGTCATGTCGTATAGTTCAACATGTTCACTTACAAGGACAACCAGTTGCTCCGTCAGCAAAGACTTTTTGGTTTGGGTCGCCATTTTTTTAAATTGTTCTGTTTTCCTATTGACGTAAGTTCTCGTTCATTGGTCAGCTGTCAAAAAACTCCCTGACGTCGGGTGCTTTTTCTTGGCGAGTTGAACTTTTCCCAACTTGAAAACCACCCCGAGCAGTGAAAAAAACCCGCTGGCAGCGGTGTTTTTAAAAGCACCCAGGATTTTTTTTACAAAAACACTCTGTATCATAGGAATATAATGTAAAACATCCACTCGCACCTGAAAAAAAAACTGCCTGTGTGAACACGCCCCGAATCATCATCCTCCGACTCTGTAGACTGTGGCACTGGCACACTATTAGCCGCAAGTGCCGCAGGTCGGAAAAACGAATCAATTGTTCGCTTGCTCATTGTTCGAGTGACAGGTTGAGATCGTTCTCCTTCTCACAGACCCGCGCCGGTTGGCCGCGCTGGATAATCTCTATGACCCTCCCCCTCCACACATTAGCCACTTACAGTGGCCATTCCCTATCTTTCTCACACTCATTGGCCTGCTATAGATTCCGGATTCATTTACGCGCCCCTTCCACGTTTAACGTGTAAAAAAAAAAAGGGGGCAAATTTGCTGGTCGTGCATGCGCGACCAGCTGTAAAATTCAGTCGCGCATTCTCAAATTTTGGTCGCAAAACGCAACCAATTGGTCGCAGTCTGGAGCCCTGTATATAGTGGAATTGTGTTGTTTTCCATCTAAAATAGCTGTAATGTTTTTTTCTTCGATCAGAGCAAGGAAAAATTTTACCTCTTCAGCGGTCCACACGTATCTATTATTCACATTGGCCATCTGTTCCATGGAAGTATTCAAAAGATACATTGTACATATTTATAATTCGAAATTCGTCGCAGCCTTTATACAACAGATAGTCTAGGGTCTATAGCATATAACCGCGTTGTCTGATTACAGTTTATTCATTTTTCACAATTTACCAGCTCTCGTTTTGAAGGCTGAACAGACAATTTGACTTGAATTACGTAGTAGTAGTCCATATATCAGGGATTAATGGGCACGGTATAATTAAAGGATATACAAACATAGACGTCCTATATCATATATATGATATAGGATGTCTATGTATACAAACGCTTAAAAAATATATATATATATTGACGCTACAAGTCGGCAGGGTTGCTATGGCCGGTCGTTATGCGGAAATCGTAAAGACGTTGTCAGTCCTGTGTGTTCAATGTTCGCTACGTCACAGCTGTTTTCGAAAAGTGTGTTTCCATCTCCCATTTTGCACATTTACTCTCTTTCGCATAAGTCAAAAACCACCTCAAGCGAGCGGAAAAACCTTTTTGCGAATTAGAGGATTTTTATGTGAATTTTGGTGCTTCCATCACCGTTTACTGATTCGATACTTCAAAATTCGCATAAAAGCAGGGGGATGGAAACGCAACTAGAGTGTAAGCAGAGTGCAATGCTTCTAAACTTTTAATCAAATGTGCAGACAAAGTTCAACTTCATAAAGTAAAGTTCATTCATGGTGCATGCTGCTTAAATGTAATGCAAATGAGCCTTCAGTTGCCACACAAGGCGGCAACTGAAGGCTCATTTGCTTAGAACAGGGGTCGGCAACTAAGTTTGACAAAAAAAAATTCCAGCCAGTAGGTGGCTGGCCAGAACATTATCAAAGGCTAGTTCAAGGAATTGATTAATGAAAGTGCATCTGGAACTGTGACGCAGGCCCGTCAGCTGGCTTAGTCATATGCCTAGCAAGCACTAAATGATTCTTAAAAGACGTAAATATAAACAAGTGTATGGCCTTGTGAAAGTGAAATCCGCGAGCTGCTGATCATGTGAGAGAAGGTGATGCAGTCTTTAAACAAAGACGTTGAAAGATGGTGCGATCTACGAAAGAGACGCAGAGGAACTGTCCTTACGAGGCTTTTGTCGGGATAAAAAATCCTAACCCGTCCCTAACCCAAAAGTGGTCAGCAAAATAAAGAATATATTGGCGTTTTTGCACTTGTAAATAGTTAATCGCGTTTGTAGCCTACACTCAGACGTGAACTCATTTTTGCATGCGGGTGTCTTCATTCATAAAAAAATTAAAACATTCGGGAACATGCAAATTCTAAAGAGGTCCAGACTCCGTGCGCAGCCCCGCCTTCTCCAGTGAACCAAGAAAGCGCGCGCCGTGACGAACGGGGGATTTTACCCCCTTGTTTTTCCACAGGAAACTTGAAATAAGAAGGTGAAATCGCTTGACGTGCCAAGCCTCGACCGAACCGGCTTGGCACACAACACACGGCGGGTGCTGACTGACTGCACACACACACACACACACCACGGCGGGTGCTGATTGACTGCGCGCACACGCACATATACACACACCATGGCGGGTGCTGACTGACTGCGCACACACATAAACCTCCGTTCCTAGCCTTCTCACTGTTAGAAGAGCTGTAGGTAGTAGCCTCATAAGAGACTCTACTTGCGTTAAACAGCAAAGTCTCAGAGCTTGGCGTCTTAAATCTTTTGTGGACTTTTCTCAACAGCTCCCGCCTTTCTCTACGTGCAGTATCACACAAAAATACATAATGTCGGGTAGCCATGGTTGTTGTATATAGGCCTATAGAGAGGGGTTCCATTTCATTTAATTTTACATAGTTTCCAATAACTCCTGCTCAGCCCCTCGCAGCTTATGCGTGACCGTGGCGAGTGTGTCTCTAACCTTCCGGGAGTAGTAGCAGGATTTGATACAATTAAATTCAAAAACGGTTGTGAAAGAAACTAAAGTTCACTGTATCCGGCCCTTTACATTTAAGCTTACAGATATAGATATTTGATATTCCAAAAATAAATAAATACTAATAACTAAAAAAAAAATCATGTTACTTCAGAATAGAATCAGAAGAATTTATAATAATTTCATCATCACGTAAATCTTTTTTTTTATTTTTTGGAAAATCACGAGGAGGCGTTGCCTCCGTTGCCTCCTCTAAGGAACCGCCCCTACACAGTTAACTTCTATATGAGATCTATCAATTGCTGTTGCTTGTGAAACAACAGAGGCATTTACATAATGCTTGAAACTGACTTTTGAACACCACATGTCTGGCCTTGCGAATATATATTACCATCCAGTACATCCCTCAGCACCATCACTGAATAACTCAGACCCACTGTAGCACCAGCCACTGATGTTGTCTCAAAGATGCAAGTACTACTAAATAATGAACTCCACAACTCGGAAATAATCATTAACAGTTTTCTTTCAAAAGCCAATTAAGGCTTTTATTTCAGAAGACAGACAGCTCGACATACACATATTTGTCCATCACATGACGGAATCCCAATGTAATAAAACATGTCAACCAGTTAGTTAGAAGTGCTACATGTTAGTGCTACTACGGAGATTTCACGTGAACAATACAAACATTAAACTATATTACCCCCATCCTCCCCCCAACACAGACAGTATCACAGACCATGCAAAAACACATAAGACTTTTTAACTGTTAACATGAACATGGTGTGTGTGTGGTAAAGTGACCTCGTTCGTAACTTCGACATTGCACCTTGCATCACCTGTTGCCTGGCATAACTAGATTTGAGGCGGTGGTGTTCAGGGTTAAGGCCGTTCACAGAATGACTCAGTTCCTGATCGTCAAGTGGCTGTAGGGCTGTGCGGTATGGGAAAAAATGAATATCCTGATGCATTTTCTCCATTTCACGATATACGATATATATCTCGATATTTTGAAATCTTCTTTAAAGGACCCCATGAAATCGCACTTTTACCCTTTACCAGTCCCTCCAGAAAAAGGCTGCTTTTTTTGTGATTGTTGCGGACAAAAAACCTTGATTATGCGGCATGTTTTCTTAAAAAATGCGATGAAATATGCGGCCTATTTATGCAATTTTATGCAATGATATTGCGGGAACTGGCAAAAATTGGGGCAACAATTACATCACTTCATAACGTTCCCATGGCAACAGGGGGAAATTGCTGCTCTTGTGTGAAGTAAACGCAACATTTTTCAACTTTCTGCTAAGATATATGTGACTTTTTTGCAACGAAAATATGGGGATTATGAAATCATGCAAGCCCCGCATATTTTGCGCCGAAATTGGCAATTTATGCGGTGAAAGTGCGGCATATTTGAAAAAATGTGAGCCCTGCATGAATATGCGGACTTTGGCTGATGATGCGTTGAATTATGCGATCGCATAATCGCGTTTTTCTGGAGGGACTGCTTTACTGTTTTCACTACAATCCCTATAGACTTTATACCATTCTTGGTTATCTTCCCAGGTGGTTTCAATCAAAACATTTTAGATTTTCATGTTCATGTGATTAATCACCATTGAGTTGAAATAAGACAATTTTTTTATTCAAACAAAGCACAAACTGCAAAAACTATCTTCAAAATTACAAAAAAGGGGCAACATAAATATAACAGAAGAGAGAGAGAAAGAGAGAGAGAGAGAGAGAGAGAGACATTAATAGGCTTATAAAGGCTGAATCATTTAAAAATATTTTACACAAATAACTAATTTAGGCAGCATTTTCTTTATATGTAGGCAATTGCAATGAATTAAACTCAAATATTATAAACTCATTTTGATACAATGTGTTCGATATTTTTGAACCCATTGAATTTATTTATTTAGTCCCTCTAACCCCAGCGCCTTGCTGGGGTTGACAGATAACTCCTCTCTCCAACAAACCACGCAGACACGTCCCAGTTAACTCTGTATAGTTGCTTGAAGTAGGGTTAAACAACGATGTTTTCCGAGGCTAACTTATAGCTAGAGAAGTAGCATAAGATGAGGGAGCACCTTGTATTCCGATTGTGTGTGTAACTGTTACGGAGCGTGCAGCTGGTAACCATGGCGACATCAGATCAGACTAGACGTTACAAGCATTGGCGTGTTTTGCTCAAAGTCCTCCTCTCGATATCCAAAAAACTGCCAGATCAATGATCCCTTATTAGTTCTTTTAGGAACCAGCAGTTCGTCCGCTTCCATGTTTCATTTGTCGATTGAATTGGCTTGGATACACTATATGCTACACTGAGCCGGCCGGCACTGCAAACCGTAAAAAACTTGAAAATTAGTTCCCTCCCTTCCGCCCCTAGATGTCGCGTGGGATTGGTTGTTGAATGTGTGACGCAAGTGGTTTTTTTACCCCTCACTCACGTTACTGCGTGAGGGAGAGGGAGAAAGCCACCGGAGAATGTTTTAAATATGAGACCAAGGCAAGTCTCGGCTGCTGCGTGAAAAAACCCAGATGACCGTAAAATACTCGATACTTACAAAATAATAATTGTATGTATCTCACACAGCTATTTCGGAGATATATCGAGTATATTCGATATATTGCACAGCCGTGGATGTGCACCATTTCACTCCCAGTTCCTAGGATTCTGTCCCCAGCATGTTTTTTTAAACCCATGCGTTTCAATTCATGTCTTTTTCAACGGTTTCATTGGATAGCGCGTCAACCATCCACTTTTAGCGCCCCGTCTTCCTCGTGCCCCTCTCCTTTGTCCTCCTCTGGTGGGCTCTGGTCCATCGCAGGGTACACCACGGAGCAGAACTTCTGGCACACGTGGGTCAGTTACCTGCATGTGATAAAACAAAGTGGGAAGGAGCAGATTGAAGGAACTACAGTTGCAACTACTCCCCCAACCACTCCTCACCCCTAACATAATTATTTTAACATATTGTTGTTCTATTCTTTAGCCTATATCCACAGGGCCTCAACATTTAACCTGTTCATGTCTTTATTCTCTACATTCCATTCACATCTCATCAACTGCCCAAGCACTTTCTTTTTATCATCCTGTGCAAAATATAAATAAAGTGACAAAGAATAAAAATACATTAAAACAGCAATAGGTAAGTTTTGCCGTTAGAATCCTTTAGTGGTGTGATTTGTTGCTACAGTTAGTTTAAAAAGGAGCAGAAGGGGACGAGAACAAAACATTTCAGAGAGAAAAAGAAACCTGGATAGATTGACTCGTTGATGGCTGCGTTCAAGTCCTGAGAATGTCCCTAATGAATTGAACACCTGCAGCAGGAAAGTTATAGTGCAGGTTTAAACATCACCAAGTGCTTACAAAGGCCTATGTCGAACCACTCGGGCTTGTTCTCCCAGTAGACACCCAGGTAGTAGACGGGGATCATGCCCGTCAGCATGATCAACAGGCCGATGCCACACACCAGCGGCTCAGAGTAGAGCAAGAAGATCAGCAGGAAGCCCCAGAACAGCAGGTAGATGACGGGCCACACCAGGCTGATCTACAGGACAATGTGTAGATGTCACTGGTGCACATCTTCAGTAACTTTGAGACGCACTGAGGAGAGTGAACAGAGAAAGTTGGTTATTCTCTGGAGTCTTGCAGTTGGTCAGCAGACTTTCGATAGCGCCTCTGTAGAAGGTGATCAGGATGGGAGGAGGGAGGGAGACTTTCCTCAACCGCCGCAGGAAGTGCAGGCGTTGCTGTGCCTTATTCACCAGGGCGATCGTGTTGAGGGACCAGGTTAGCTTGTCGGTCATTTGCACCCCCAGGTACTAAGTGCTGCTGACGACTTCCACCGCAGTCATTGATGTGGAGTGGTGTATGACTCGGCCGAGATTTTTTGAAGTCGACAATGATCTCCTGTTTCTTTTCACTGTTTGAAGTCTGAGTGCCAGCTCGTCGGGGTGAGGGATAGCTTTTATTGCGAGCAAGGTGTTTAAATCCTCAAACCGTCCAAAGAACTGATTCAGTTTGTTGAGGAAGCTGATGTTTTTCTGACAGGGGGAGCGGGCAGCCTTGTAACCTCTGATGGACTGGATGCCCTGCCATAGACGTCTTGTGTTACCCGGTTCCTGAAAAAAAACATGGATCTGCTGGCCTTGGGTGCGCTTTTCTGCCTTGATGGTGCGATTCAGGTTGGCTCTTGCTTCTTTTTACAGCCCCGGTGTCACCAGATCTGAAGGCGACATCACGCTCCCTTAGCGCTAATCATACCTCTCTGGTCATCCATGGTTTGTCATTGGCCCTGGTGATAACAGTCTTTGTAACAGCGACATCCTCTGCGCACTTCAGGATGTACGCACACACGGTTGAAGCATACTCCTCCACATCTGTCAGTTGCAGCCTCTTTGAACATGTCCGAGTCCGTCCTCTCAAAGCATTCCTGCAGCGCCGACATAGCACCTTCAGGCCACACTTTAGCTTGTTTTACTGTGGGCTTACCTCTGATGAGCAGCGGTTTGTATGATGGAATCAGCATAACAGAGAGGTGGTCTGAAGAGCAAAGGTGGGGGCGGCGGGCTGCTCTGAAAGCTTTCTTGACGTTTGAATATACCAAGTCCAATGTGTTCTCTCCCCTGGTGGCACAGTCCATATGCTGGTAAATATGTGGGAGAACAGTCTTCATGTTGGCCTGATTAAAGTCCCCTGCCACGATGAACACTCCCTCTGGGTAAGTGGTTTGCAGGTTGCTGATGGCATTATAAAGAACCCACAGGGCTTCCTTGGTATTTGCACTAGGGAGGTATGTAAACTGCTGCGATGATTACTATGGAGAATTCTCTTGGGAGGTAGAATGGTCTGCATTTAATATTTATAAAGTCAATGTCCGTGGAGCATTGACTTACTAACATTTTAGCGTTGTTACACCAGCTTTTTTTTATGTAGACGCACATACCCCCACCTCGGGATTTACCGGTGAGAGCGCAGCTTCTGTCTGCTCTAAGTGGATTAAGCCCTTCCAGGTTAATGCCAACGTCCGAGACCGATGAGTTTAGCCATGTCTCTGTAAAAATGAAAACACAACAGTCTCTGATTTCCTGTTTGGGGGATAAATCCAGCTTCAGGTAGTCCAGTTTGTTCTCTAGAGAGCGTACGTTGGCGAGCAGGATGAATGGAAGCGGCGATCTGATAGGGTTAGCCACGCTTCTGTTTCCTGTCACACCGCCTCCGGCGCTCCCTCGGGTGGTCTGTGCTGGTGGGTACCTCCGCTGAGACCAACTGGCGTAGCAGTCCGAGGTTGTGTAGAGCGGGTAGCGCTTCGGTCTTTACTGACCCAAAACCGCTGAAACCACGAAGTGTCAACACAAACTGACGGTCATAGATGTGGATAGCGATGTTCCGCTTTATTGTTGTTAAAGATTTATCTTGTTCTCATGCTGTATTCATGCCTTATTTCCTAGTTTGGTGAAAACTATGTGAGCCAAAGTATCCGCAGCCGACATGGGTGCCACCGTTGCATAGCAACTATTGTTGCTATAGTTAGTTTAAAAAGGGGCAAAAGGGGACCAGAACAAAACATTTCAGAGAGAAAAAGAAACCTGGATGGATTGACTCGTTGATGGCTGCGTTCAAGTCCTGAGAATGTTCTTAATGAATTAAACAGCTGCAAAGTTATAGTGCAGGTTTAAACATCACCAAGTGCTTACAAAGGCCTCTGTGGAACCACTCGGGCTTTTTCGCCCAGTAGACACCCAGGTAGTAGACGGGGACACCCGTCAGCATGATCAACATGCCCATGCCACACACCAGGGGCTCAGAGTAGAGCGAGAAGATCCGCAGGAAGCCCCAGAACAGCAGGTAGATGACGGGCCACACCAGGCTGATCTACAGGACACAACATGATGATCATCACATCAGGTAGAGGACAGTATCCCCCAGGCTGATCTGCAGGACACATCATCTTAATAAACAAACGTCAAGTCACAAACCTATACATGGACGGACATACCGTCTGGTCATTTAGCAGACGCATTTGTTGAGTCAGACATGGCATTAAGGAGGATACCTACAGGGGTTTGGAACCTAGAACCTTTTGTAAACTCAATAACTACTCACTTTAATAACAACACAAGTAGAGTCAAATACAGCAATTACTTTTATATCCTGCCCAATTACGTCTCTAGTGATTGAATTTTATTAACATCCTTGTGTTTGCTTGGGAATGTTCTTGCCATTGATGTTTGCCTTGTGAAAAAAACAATTGATACGCTGATCCACGTTAAAACATAGAACAAAGCCAATTTTCTTTTCCGTTTCCATAAGCCAAGAATGTCATCCCAAGAAAATTTGAAGAGCCAATATGAACAAAATGCAAATCCTGCAATGCGGGGCTTGTACCTTGATTGGTCGCTTGAGGTCCGGCTGTTTGATGCGCAGCACAATCTGCCCGGCGACGGTGACTCCGTAAAAGAGGTAGTTGATGAAGCCCACGTAGTTGATGAGTGTGTAGATGTCAGTAGTGCACATCATCAGTAACGTGGAGACGCAGTGAGGAGAGGGAACAGAGAAAGTTGGTTATCTTCTTGAGTCTTCCCAGAAAAAACAAAGGTATGCGTTAACATCAGTGACATTCTGTTCTTTCAATAATTGCAAATGGGGGGGGGGGGGGGGTGTAGATGGTTTATTTATTGGCCGTTGGTGTTTAACAGTCTATGGGCCAGGGGGGAAGAAACTGTCACTGAACCTAGATGTCCTACTGTGGATGCTGCGGAACCTCCTGCCAGAGTTCCGCAGCACTGCTCGTACCTCTCTGGTCATCCATGGCTTGTCATTGGCCCTGGTTATGACAGTGTAACAGCGACATCCTCTGCGCACTTCAGGATGTACGCACACACGGTTGAAGCATACTCCTCCACATCTGTATGTTCACTGTCAGTTGCAGCCTCTTTGAACATGTCCCAGTCCGTCCTCTCAAAGCAGTCCTGCAGGGCCGCCATAGCACCTTCAGGCCCACTTTAACTTTTTTTTTTACTGTGGGCTTACCTCTGATGAGCAGCGGTTTGTATGATGGAATCAGCCTAACAGAGAGGTTGTCTGAGGAGCCAAGGTGGGGTCGGCGGGCTGCTCTGAAAGCCTTCTTGACGTTGAATGTACCAAGTCCAATGTGTTCTCTCCCCTGGTGGCAAAGCCCACATGCTGGTAAAAATGCGGGAGGACAGTCTTCATGTTGGCCTGATTAAAGTCCCCTGCCACGATGAAAACTCCCTCCGGTTGAGTGGTTTGCAGGTTGCTGATGGCATTATAAAGAACCCACAGGGCTTCCTTGGTCTTTGCACTAGGAGGTATGTAAACTGCTGCGATGATTACTATTGAGAATTCTCTTGGGAGGTAGTTTGTCTGTAATGGTCTGCATTTAATAATTATAAAGTCAATTTCCGTGGAGCAATGACTTATGAACATTTTAGCGTTGTTACACCAGCTGTTTTTTGTGTAGACGCACACACCCCCACCTCGGGATTTACCGGTGAGAGCGCAGCCTCTGTCTGCTCTAAGTGCAGTAAGCCCTTCCAGGTTAATGGCAACGTCCGAGACCGTTGAGTTTAGCCATGTCTCTGATGTCTTTTGGTGGATAAATCCAGCTTCAGGTAGTCCAGTTTGTTTGATCTGAAAGGGTTAGCCTTTAGCTTCGCTGCTATACCACCGCGACAGCCGCACTTCTGTTTCCTGTCACACCGCCTCCGGCACTCCCTCGGGCGGTCTGTGCTGGTGGGTACCTCCGCTGAGACCAACTGACGTAGCAGTCCGAGGTTGTTCTCTTCCGTAGAGAACAACCTCTACGGGACAACAAGCCAATGCAACTGCAGATACAGCCCAGGAAGGGCAACTCCACGATACATGGATTACTATCTGAGACGTGCCTGGAACTCACCAAGGTGGTTGGAACCATTCCAAGTCCTGTGGATCACAGCAAGGTAGCTAAGAGTGCTACCCAGATTCATGCAAGCCATTGCAAATGGGCACCATCACCAACAACAAAGGTCACTTCCGACCCAACCCCCTTGGCCGTTACCCCAACACTGAAACCAGGGTGAAGTGCTAGTAACTCACCCTCACACACACAATCACGTCAGATCCAGGCCCAGAAACTTTCTCTGGACAGGGGAGGGACGCGGCCAGAATCGACATCAATCAGCATGGACGCCAGACCCGGACGACGGTACCTCTTTCAAAGGCTTGGATGGGGGATCCGAGGAACTATGAACTAGGAATCTGTGGCCTGGTTGTTTTAAGTGCCATTATGTTTATCCCATCATTGTTCCTAAATCGGTTAACTGACCTCCCTTTACGGGAGGTCGGTCAAACATGATAGATTTTGGATTTGTGATTATAAATCAAAGGGTGGAGTGTGATGGAAAATCCACACGTTTTTCTTTATGAACTTAGGTTTTGTTCACTATTCTTCTTCAGGGTCGTCTAAAATGTAAACCATTGTGTTTCGTGTAATGTAATCTGTTTTCACATTCCGTTCCCTTGTTGTCTGTTGTTGGTTTGGGACTGTTTCCTTGACCCCCTGGGGAGCGTCGAGAAGCAAAGGGTGATAAGGCACGGCCGCGACCCCCTTTTATGACATCCTAAGTAGGGCTGGGTATCGTCAAGGACTTCGCGATACGATACGTATCACAATACACTGGTCACGATACGTTATATCACGATATATCGCGTATCGTGATATATCACAATGTATTGCGATATTCCACATACACAAATTGAGTCAAAACAATTTCACGTGATCGTGACATACGACTCAGTGGCTCTTGACGTCCAGCCGTCACACGCAAGGGCCACTCTTTCGGCTAAGCCAAGAGATGTTTTTACTGCTTGCTTCCTCCATAATGTTTGCGAATTGGGATTATATAGCGCGGTTCCATAGTGCTCACCATATGCCTGAAGCCACTGTTCTCAACCACGCAATAAGGGCGCATATCTTCACATATAAAATGAACGACCGACTCTGTTATCTTCTGAGCTCTAGATGAGGTGGATGGAAGTTAATTACTCGCCGTATTAAACAACGTTGTTTGAATCGTGGTCCATTGCTGCTGCTGTGACGTTGCTGTGTCGTCCTTGTGGTGTCTTGTTAAGTGGGCTCGTAAGTTTGTTGTGTTGCCTGAGAACTTTACAGCAGCGTTACAAAGTTTGCAAACTGCATTTGATTTATCCAGATCCCAACTCCGAGTTTGCTTTTGAAGCTGAAGTGCACCCACACATCGGATTTGAATTGGGAAGGGGCAGCTCTAATGCTATCCTCGCTGTTAGCCATGTTGTTTGTAGCTAAGCCATAAACATGAGAAGGATTCAAGCCGATTCCAGTTCTCACTCTGCCACACATGCGACACCTACTGGAGCGGAGTTTGTAGTTTACATTTACAACCCTTTTAAAAAATGTTTTTGTCTCTGTCTATGTCTCGTCCCTACATCTGTGCTGCTTAAATGTGAACACACAAATTGTCATGTGCCCCACCTACTATCATGTCTTTCACCTGTATTGTCCTGTATCGCATCACTTAAAAGAAAAAGAAAAAAAAGTAATAATGTTTTTTCTTCAAAATATCGATATTTTGATCTGGAAATTGATACTGATATTGGCAAACTAAATATCGCGATATATTGCCATATCGATTTTTTGACACAGCCCTAATCCTAAGGAGCTTCAATCAATAGATTACCATTTGGTTAACAAAGGCTTTTGGTTTATTGGGGGACAGCTGCTCTCAAAAACTCGATCTAAGTGTATAAGAACTCATGACTTTAGCCACTGAGTGGACTTCTCCTTGCGAACCTTTAGAGATTCACAGGGTGAACTCCCATCTGAGGCCTCCGATTATTATTGTATGCCTGTTTTATTGTTTGTTGATGCATGTTGAGATGTATCTTTGTTGCTACAATTTTTACAAAAATATATGACCAGCAATTGCCTGCAAGTGTTGTTTGCTTTATGCATCTAAATATCTCATCTGTCTTATACACAATATCTGATAGAGGAATTGCCACGACACAGTCTATCCTCATATTTCCCAATTTTGTGTAAGTCCATGCCTCACTTTTACGTCCACCTCTTCCCTTCTTAAAGACCTTTTCGCTGCCCCATCAGCTAGCTCATTCCCCTCTATTCCCACATGAGCTGGGACCCACATGAACCCCACTGACTCTCCCGCCTGCTCAATCCTGTATATCAGGGTAAGAAGCTCCACCATGAGGTCCAACCTGGCTCCAAGCCCTCCCTCCCTCAATGTCATCAGCACTGATGCAGAGTCAGAGCATATCACAACTGGCCCTGGCCTGACCTCCTCCACCCACTGCATAGCCCAGATTATTGCAAGCAGCTCTGTAGTATAAACTGAAACCCCCTCTGACAGTCGCTTATACTTGATAACACCCAAATCTGGGATGCAAAAAGCAAACCCAGACTTCCCAGTTCTTGGGTCATGATCCCCATCAGTGTAAATTTGTATGTACTGTCCCCAAGTGTTATTTAGCCTTTCCTTTTCAATGCCCCCAAATGTTGCAGTTCTCTCATAAGCTAACACAATTAGATCTATCTCTGGCTCTGGTAGAATCCATGGTGGTATAGCTGGCCAGTGAACTATAGGGGCCACCCCCTCCTCCCCAAACTCCATCCTTCCCATCTCCTCATTGACTTTAAAAATGAAGCACACCCTTTTCACTCTTGCTCCTCCCCACTCCCATGCACCTTCCAAAGACAGCTGCCCCACATTGTCCCCTTGATGTCCCCTTAATTTACAGATGTACTGCATTTCCAGCTTAGATCTTCTGATACCCAATGGGGTCGCCCCCATTTCTACAAGTAAGGCTGCGATTGGGGCGGAACGGAATGCTCCACAGACGACTCTCAATGGCTTTGCCTGCACTACATTGAGTCTCTTGAGAATGGATTTTGCTGCCGTCCCGTAACACAAACACCCATAACCTATCCTCGATCTGACCATTGCCCTGTAAATCATTATCTGTGTTTCCTGGCCAGCACCCCACAGACTTCCCGATAGGGACTGCATGACATTTATAGCTTTTTCACACTTGCTCGAAATGCTATCTACATGCTTTTTATAAGTCAATCTTTCATCACAAACTACTCCCAATAATTTAAACTCTTTTACCCTCTCTACTGCTTGCCCATACATTAATAAACCTTGAAACTCAGTTTTCTTATTGCCAAATACAATAGATTCATTAGATACGATATAATTTTGATCCGTTGATATCCTAAATCCCCACCTGCTTCCCCAGTCCATTATTTTATTTAATGCCTCCTGTATTTTCTCTGTTATGTTTGATGTTCCTGCCTCTTTTCCACACTGTTCCGTCGTCTGCAAACAATGAGAAACCAAACCCTGATCCAATGTCTTTAAAAGTGTCATTCACCATTACATTAAATAAAACCAGACTCTACCATTACACTTCCCTGTGGTGTTCCATTATCAATACATGTGCCATTCGACATCGCCTCCCCTACCCTAACCTGAATTACCCTGTTCTTTAAAAAGTCCTGTACCCAGTTCAGCACACTCCCTCAAATCCCTGCATCATACAGCTTAATGATGAGCCCCTCCTTCCACAACATGTCATAAGCCTTTTCAATATCCAAAAACACTGCAACTACTCCCTCTTTATTAACCATGGCTTTCTTTACATTCGAATCCAGGGAGATCACAGAATCCATGGTATTTCTTCCTCTGCAAAACCCACTTTGCATTAGCGTGAACCACCCCTCATCCAGTTTGTATACTAATCTATCCGTCACCATTCTTTCACACATCACTGTTAGTGCAATAGCTCTATATGACCCTGGATGCTCTGCTTCTTTCCCTGGCTTTAAAATTGGGACCACCACTGCCTGCTTCCAGGCTAATGGAAGCCTTCCCTCTTTCCAAACATTATAAGTGCTACAATTTCTTCCACCACTGGATCACCCATTCTTTTAAATACCTCATAGCGTATGCCATCCTTCCCTGGTGCTGTTTTCCCCCCATTATTTATGGCTCTGCGCAGCTCTTCCACTGAAAAGTACAAATTAACACAATCAGTATTATCGTCATTCACCCCAAGTTTAAATATGCGTTGTCTTAGCGTCTCATTCTAATACCTTCCCCCCAAATGTTTGGCCGCTTAGCCATCACTTCCACAACCTGATCTTGCACTGTGGCGTGACTCCGCCCACTCCGATGACACATGTTTCAGGTGCGCCAACAGGTGGATTTAAAATATGGATGAGAAC
Organism: Pollachius pollachius; assembly: GCF_949987615.1. Taxonomy (NCBI): domain Eukaryota; kingdom Metazoa; phylum Chordata; class Actinopteri; order Gadiformes; family Gadidae; genus Pollachius; species Pollachius pollachius. The sequence goes on along the minus strand of NC_136947.1, from coordinate 13,877,063 downwards.
TTTAGACTTTTTCAATTCCCTTAATAATCAATGAGGCTGGCTCCTTGACATTTTCCTTGATCCGAAAGGCATCTTTAGAAGTTTTGATTAATTGCTGACCTGTTTTTAATGTAATCCTTTTAAGAAAATGTTTAGATTAGCTGGACTATGTTGTCTCAAAGATGCAAGTACTTCTTAAAAAAGTAATGAACTCCACAACTCGGAAATAATCATTAACAGTTTTCTTTCAAAAGCCAATTAAGGCTTTTATTTCAGAAGACAGACATATTTGACCATCACATGACGGAATCCCAATGTAATAAAACGTGTCAACCAGTTAGCTAGAAGTGCTACATATTAGTGCTAATACAGTGATTTAATGTGATGAACAATACAAACAATAAAATATATTAACCCCGTCCTCCCCCCAACACAAACAGTATCAAAGACCATACAAAAAACACATTAGGCTTTTTAACTGTTAACATGAACACAGTGTGTGTAGTAAAGTGACCTCGTTCGTAACTTCGACACTGCACCTTGCATCACCTGTTGCCTGGCATAACTAGATGGTGTTCAGGATTAAGGCCGTTCAAAGAGACTAGGAAGAAGAAAGCAGGAAAACCAAGCTCTGTGCAGCAGAATGACTCAGTTCCTGATCATCAAGTGGATGTGCACCATTTCACTCCAAGTTCCTAGGATTCTGTCCCCAGCATGTTTTTGAAAACCCATGCGTTTCCATTATGTCTTTATCAACGGATTCATTGTATAGCGCGTCAACCATCCACTTTTAGTGACCCGTCTTCCTCGTGCCCCTCTCCCTTTTCCTCCTCTGGTGGGCTCTGGTCCATCGCAGGGTACACCACGGAACAGAACTTCTGGCAGACGTGGGTCAATTTACCTGCATGTGAGAAAACAAAGTGAGAAGGAGCAGATTGAAACAACAGTTGCAACTAATCCCCCACCCACTCCTCACCCCCTAACATAATTATTTTAACATTGTTGTATTCTTTAGCCTATATCCACAGGGCCTCAACATTTAACCTGTTCGGGTCTTTATTCTCTACATTCCATTCCCATCTCATCTACTTCCCAATCACTTTCTTTTTATCATCCTGTGCAAAATATAAATAAAGTGACAAAGAATAAAAGTACATTAAAACTGTAAGTTTTGCCATTAGCATCCTCTACTGGTGTGATTTGTTGCTACAGTTGCTAAAAGGAGCAAAAGGGGACCAGAACAAAACATTTCAGAGAGAAAAAGAAACCTGGATAGGAAAGTTATAGTGCAGGTTTAAACATCACCAAGTGCTTACAAAGGCCTCTGTCGAACCACTCGGGCTTGTTCTCCCAGTAGACACCCAGGTAGTAGACGGGGACGCCTGTCAGCATGATCAACAGGCCGATGCCACACACCAGCGGCTCAGAGTAGAGCGAGAAGATCAGCAGGAAGCCCCAGAACAGCAGGTAGATGACGGGCCACACCAGGCTGATCTACAGGACACAACATGATCACCACAGCAGGTAGAGGACAGCCCCCCCCAGGTTGACCTGCAGGACACATCATCATCATCATAATAATCCGTCAAGTCACAAGCCTAAACATGGACCGACGTACCGTTTAGTCATTTAGCAGACGCATTTGTCGATTCAGACAAGGCATTAAGGAGGATAACTACAGGGGTTTGAAACCTAGAATGTTTTGTAAACTCAATAACTACTCACTTCATTAACAACCCAAGTAGAGTCAAACACAGCAATTTCTACACTACTTTTCTGGTCTTAGTTTCTTATAATGACTCCTATAGAGCAATCGACACAAATCACTGCACAAAAAAAAACTGTAGATTTTCAGGAAACTTCCTCTCATGTGGGCACTTTAAGCATTCTCTGTCAACACCCGGCTTCGTCCTTCTCCACCCCCTCACCCCCTCCTGCCAACCCAACTCCGTTGTGATTGGTTACCTTCCAGAAGAGCATGTTGCAGCATTACCATACATGGAAAATCCTGAATGTTCTACGTAGATAAATCCCGGAAATTAGGGAACAAGTGAATCGCGACTGCCGTCCCTAGTGTTTAGCGCTCTGCACAGCTACCCCAGACGGTCAGCAGGGAATACGTCTAAAGGCATGTACGTCATTATTTTACACTTTAGTATGGTTAAACATGACTATAAAACGTTTATAGGTCATAAAAGTCGAAAAAGCATAATAGGTGCTCTTTAACATCCTTGGGTTTGCTTGGGAATGTTCTTGCCATTGATGTTTGCCTTGTGAGAAAAAAATTTGATGTGCTGATCCAAGTTAAAATATAGAACAAAGCAAATTTTCTTTTCCGTTTCCATAAGCCAAGAATGTCATCCCAAGAAAATATGAAGAGCCAATATGAACAAACTGCAAATCCTGCAATGCGGGGCTTGTACCTTGATTGGTCGCTTGAGGTCCGGCTGTTTGATGCGCAGCACAATCTGCCCAGCGACTGTGACTCCGTAAAAGAGGTAGTTGATGAAGCCCACGTAGTTGATGAGTGTGTAGATGTCACTGGTGCACATCATCAGTAACGTGGAGACGCACTGAGGAGAGGGAACAGAGAAAGTTGATTATTCTCTGCAGTCTTCCCAGAAAAAACAAAAGGTATGCGTTAACATCGGTGAGATTCTGTACCCTTAATAATTTCAAATTGTATAAAAACCAACCCAAAGAAAGAAGCCATTACACAACATTTGCATTAAATCACGCAGTGGAATCAAAGTATTGCATTGATAGTGACTTATTTTGAAATCAGAATACGCTTGTTCAACCTTCCTTTTCTCAAATGGTTAAAAAAGAACCAAAACTAACAAATACTTTAACCATAAGCTCAGTAAAGTCAAAATTCTTTGTTATAAATCGAACCCAGCATGTGTATTTCGGTCCTTAGCTCCCGTCCAACACGGTCGAGCGCGACCCACCGTGAAGAGGAGGGCGGGGATGGGGGTGCAGCGGTTCATGTGGATCATGGCCAGGAGGCGGGGCAGGTGGCCCTCCCGGGCGCCGGCGAAGAACAGCCTGGAGGAGAGAACGAGGAGCCAGAAAAAAACCCATTTGTCCTTGCAGCGGCAGCATCGAGGGAGGGGTGTCGGCTTGACCTGTAGTTTATCGCCCCAACGCAAAGACTGATGTAGGGTGACGGGGTGCAGGAAGGGCGTAGCAAAGCTTGAGAGGAGAGGAGGTGGGGCAGAGGGGGGGAGACGGCTCAAGTCTCGTGTGGAACGATGACTCTGCACTCCAACGGAAATCAATATTCCAGATTTTATGTCAGGATTCCCGACAAACTGAAGGCTTCCATTTGCAGAGAAGAGTGCCTCTGATGTGAAACAGGGAATTCAGATGAAGGCCTTTACTGCCAAATTAATAGCAATAAATAATCAAACAATTTACCAACAATTGGCTTCTGACATTTATGACCACCAATCAATTAGCAAACATGCAATTTACTAATGGCCCTCTTGTCAGTTACAGCATCTCAGTGCTTTTGGGCATTGAAAATATTTTTTCTTTTCCAGTTCAGACCTTATTGTGTGTGGACTGACACGATCCCGCAACAAAGTAAACCGCCAACACAGTTGCGGAAATAAGAGGGAAGAAGAGCGAGGGATGGGCGAGGGACCAGACTGACCGCGAGGAGGTGAAGAGCGAGCCGTTGACCCCCCCGAAGGTGGAGAGGGCCACAGAAATGGGCATGATCCATGACATCACCCCTAGCAGCTTCTCTCCAAACGTCTGGGGGGGGGGGAAGAGAGAGAAAGAAAGAAAGAAAGAAAGAAAGAAAGAAAGAAAGAAAGAGAGAGCACATGCTTATAGCTAAACAGCCGCATGCCATCAGAATGCTAGTTAAAAAGGGTGTGAGCTAATGCTAACAAACCATTTTCTCAAACACAATCCTATCAATTAGCGTGACTACACTTTAGTAATAAATTGGATGAGTGCAATGGGACAAACTTTTAACAACCAACGGATAGGAAAATCCAAGCAATACAACTACATGCCTTGTGTGGATGGATGAAACGTGCATTTTATACATTCAGGAAGCAACCATGAAGAGTAAATATGGGCCCTTTTTTGGAACCGGTAGGGGTAAGGATGCCTAACTTAAGGTGCACGCAGCCAGTCAAACACCACACAAAACCCAGCATTAGGCCAGCGATCCCGTCGACAGATTACATTTTTTCTTTTTGCCAAACAAGTCTACAAACATCAACTTCTGCGACATTGCAGTGGGTCTCGGGTCAGTGTCCGATCACCTTTAAACCGCAGACCTTTGAGGGGGAAAAGAACCCGGGACCTTGGCGTCGAGGGTTCAACCGCCAGACTACCTGCGTGTACTCACCACGGCCACGGCGTTGGAGGCCATCAGCTCCTGGGGACTCATGGCGGTGATGTAGGCGACGTTGGCGAACACGTAGACAAAGGTGACCAGGGGGATGGAGATGAAGATGGCTCGGGGCAGGTTCCTGGAAAACCAGAGAGATAATTAATATTTACTCACCAAGGGACCTATATTTTTTGTGTAACCACCTAGGGGACTATTACTGGGCTTCTACAGACAAAGCACGCAGGTTGGTGATGAAGGAAACCGTTTTATTGTAGACATTTGTAGATAATGAAACATAGTGCTTGTGCGCTTGTTTAACCAGTGCACACCGTTTGCTCAATGTGTAACAGGTGTGCATCCTCCCCCAGCCCCAGAGTCCAACCAGTCTGACTAGGGCCAGGTGAGGCTGCTTGGACCAGCCATCATCCACACACTCACAATAAGGACAACGTTGTTGTGGAACAGCTAGGTAGAGGTTGCTTAAGGATCCTTCTAGATATTCTGCGGGGACGGTGGGTTTCAAACCCAGAACCTTATGGCGGATAGTTGAAAAGCCTAACACTGTCCTGCCCAGCAGCCGAGGGAGGATCTCATCTGATAATTCATGTAAAACTACCATGATCCAAATCACAAATGTGGGGGTTAGAATTAAAATACAAACTTTCTTAAGTTACATTCGGTTATGCAACAAACAACATTCACTTGGCCCACAGGCTTGTGTGCACTCTGCACGACAACACAGAACATACAACTTGCTGTATGCGTGTGCGCTACTCCATCCGGTCCCCTCCTCCATCACCTGTAGGGGTCCACCAGCTCCTCCGTCACGTAGTTGAGGAAGTTCCAACCTCCGTAGGCGAAGGAGCCCTGCAGGAAGGAGAGGGCGATCAGCCCCACTTCGTAGTCCCGGAAGGTCTCGAATGCATGCACCGGCTCCAGCCAGTAGTAGTGGCCTGGGGAGAGACAGGTATGGCTTCATCATCATAACCGCCTGTGATGCTGCTGCCACTCTGTTCCGTTTTGATGCCATGGCAACAAATACTCTGCAGTGATTAGAACAGTGTTTTCCTTTTTCCTACTTCAACCATAAATGTGAATTTTGATTTTAGATAGTGTAGAAATCATATACATTGCATAATTTATAGACTTATTAAATGTATAACCATGCAATAAAATTAGTCATTCAAACACAGGCAGACTAACATGTATACACACAAATATACCATGACCAAACAATATAAGGGAAAGGTTATGCAACTGGACCAACAAAGAATGTTAAAACCGGAGGAGATCGATTCCAGGAACGCCTATGTTATGCAGCCAACAAGTACAGTCACGCACACATGAAGATCCCAGGCAGGTATAGGAAAAACCGGCCCACGTTTTAAGCGGCCATTCTGGCAGTCTGACACCCCGGGTGATTAAGTCAGTAATGGTGAGTATCGCGAGTGGGGGGGGGGGGGGGGGGGGGGGGGGGGGGGGTGGAGGGTAGGGGTCCCTGGGGGAGGGAGGGAGTGGGTCCCTGTGGATTACGAACAGGAGACTATAATCCCTCGTTCACGTTGGGTTCATGGAAAATCCTGTGCGCCGGGATCAGAGGGGAGGGCTTTACGGCGGAGGTGCCAGCTCACGCTCTTATCTTGGAGCCGTTTGTCTTGCAGCGGTTTAGCAGGTAATTTAGATAGGGTGCTGTGACAAAGTCTGGAGCCAACACGTTGGTTACTGGGCTTGTCCTCCCCTGTAAGGGTCTTTCTATGTACTTACAACATTCCCATACATTGGTGTTTGTAACAGCGTTTTAAGTATCATCTTGTGGCTCGGCTTTTATTTTGGTGAATAGAAGCTGACGCTCCACCCACATCCATTGAAGAGAGATTCCTTGAACACCATGTTCTACAAAAAGTACAAGAAGGTAAATATACCGTGCTCTTATGCAAGTTTTTACAGCATCCAAAGATATGACCTCTTTGGTAAAACACACTTCTTCACTAAACTAACTTTCATAAATTAAATGTGTAAGAGGTTCATATTGCAACAAGTATTTCTGCTTCTCTACATGCTTGTAAGGGAAGATGGTGTTCAGGGAGTGAATGAGCTCTTGTTGGTTGAAAACATGAAGGAGCTAGTATTTAACATGGGGATGAGATGGTAGGAACTAAAAAGGGGGCCGGACAGGGTAGTCGCTCGGGAGTTAGGACTCCCAGCTCCATCCCCGCTGTCTGCATCCTAACGTATCCGTGAGCAAAATGCGCCGAACCCCTGTGCCTCTGAAAACCCCCCCGTGTATCTGAAGTCACTTCAGCTCCCTCTGGATTACAGTGTCTGCTGAATGACCCTAGGATGGCTTCACGTGAAGCAGCCATCTTGGCGTTTTTTTGATCGAGTTCTTGATCAAGCTGGACTACCACGAGGGCGACTTGGAAGGTGCTTTTGGGACAACCAATGGCATGATTGAAACGCTGCTGCAGGAGAGCGGGAACGGAGGACAGAAGATACCTTTGCAGATCTGAACGATGCCCATGATGATGATCAGGCCCAGGGCTAGAAGCTTCCCGGCCGTGAAGACGTCCTGGACACGGGTGGCCCAGCGCACACTGAAGCAGTTCACCCACGTCAGCAACACTGCACACAAACATCACCCGCACAGCAGACAGCCCCCCCACACAGCACACAGAACAATGGCATTAAACAATTAATCTGGTAATCCAAAACTCTAAACCTAAAATTCTAGGAATTTACATGTTGCCCGGATTTAACTATTCTTTGTGTTTGTCCTTGCGTGTTTAGTTATATAGACCCAGAGCAACCTCAAATATAACTTGTAACACAATTACACGGCTTTCCCTTCCCCTATTTACATTTTGCATTTGGATGAATCGTTGGATTCTTTACATAGAAGAGAATTTTACTTCAGGTCTGACGTGCAACTCGCCACCAATGTAAGTAGGGTAAATAAAGGCGGAGTGAATGCATTGGACCCAACCCCTGACATTCAGGTGACCTTGAAACTCCCCTTCCCAACCCGCGAAAACAAGCATGCGAAAGCCTTACGAAAACAAGTACGCGCTGCTATTGGCCAGAGAGGCAAACCAGGTCAGGAACATCAGGAGCCGTAAACAAAACTCCAATGCATATATGGGGGGAATCTTTACAAATTACCGAAGAACGTAAAGGGCACCGAAGCCCTAACACCAACTTAACTGACAACGCTTAAAACGATTCTGCTCAACCAATGAGTGCCAATGCAATATTATGATCATAAACAGGCATTCGTTTCATAAATGGCCTTCATGATCCGATACATCAACACGCTTTTGGCTGCAGACCTGGCAGGGGAGGGGTTTGTGATGTTTCCAGGATCCCAACGGACTAGTCTGGAAAGCAGCGGTTTGTTTGAAATATTTAAGTGAAGTTGTTTTTCTTCCAGATCGCCTCGTGCAGTTCACCGTTGGGACAGTAGATACTCAACGGCTTTAGAGACCTCAAGGCTTGTGTATATTTAGTGATAAAATTTGAATTTTCAAATCGAAACAGGAAGGGAAAATCTCAATTGGTTACAGCTTCAAAAAAGGTAAGAAAATCTAAAACGCACACACAATTGTGTCCCACACAATGAGGAATCATTCTAAGTCGTTATCAGGTTACTGTAATATTAGCAACAAACAGATATAATCAGTTTCACATGAGCAGCAGCCCGAGAGAGTGACAGCTTTATACGAGACCATTATGAGTTGCCTCAGGGGCTTGTCTGGCAAGGGAATAACAGGAACAACTCATTCCACGGAAAAAAGAACAAGACAAAGCAAACCTATTCCTTAAGGCCTCCGGGCCCCATCGGACCAAAGACCTGCCTTCCAGAAAGAGAACCCCCATGCCCCAGCTACCACTTCATTCAAACTGCATCAACCCTGACCTCTATTTATTCCAAACTTTACATCTATTCTCTACACCAGGTGTTCCCAATGTTGTTTAGACCCTAGACACACCAGGAGCAACCCAAAAGCCAAGGAACACCAAGTTAGAGTGGTTTGATTATGGACAATGTAACATAATTGGAAATTATGTAAACATTGTGATTAGCAATCACCAGTTTATTTAATGTCTAGGATCGAGGATATGCTGGGGACCAATGAATCAAAACTAAAGCAAACATATCAGATTGCAATCAATGTCGGGATAATGTATTAAACCCACAACACATCACGGCTAGTCCGGTCTCCAGGGATCCCGGAGCTTTAAACCACTGGTCTGGGGCCGCAGAAAAAGGGTGCATTTGTTTTGCTGACTCACGCAGGCAGACGGCGGCTAGCAGACGCAGTGCGGTGTCCGGGGGCAGGCAGCTTGGGAAGAGGGGCTGGAGGATGTAGTTGGCGAATGTGAGGGCGATGACCGCCTGGTTGGTGGGGTAGATGACCAGCACGGCGATCCACAGCCGCAGGAACCTGGGGGGGGGGGGGGGGGGGGGGGTCCCACGCCAATGTGTTCGTGAGAACATGTGACTTTAACGACCCATTTGTTTGTGGCCCCACCGAGGGGGGACACACACACACAGTATTTCTCATACCAATTGCTACTCTGATTTCCAATCTTTAAACTATGTTTCTGCAGCACTTTTTTTTGTATCCAACTTGTAAGTCTGTTTGTATAAAGGCTGCAGCTAAACGGAGATGTTTTCCCCCCCCCTCACATGAAACAAAGAAATTTCTTGTCTGAACATTGTATTTAATATTATACTCCTGCACTGAAACAGGGATGAAAGATAGAGATGGCCCCAGAGCACACAGACCTCGGAAAAAGGAGCGTGCATAATTATTTAATGAGATGGGATTTATTAAACCAGGTGGGAAATTGGGGAAATGGGTTCTGGATGTGGTCCCAAAACTGAAATGTATAACCGAAAATAAACGTACGGTCTCCATCATTGGACTCCGAATCAATGATAGCATGCATGCAAAGGTGCTTGTGAAATAATGAGCATACGGGTGTACCCCTAGTTGGTGTTCTTCGTTACTCTGGTGCTGTGGTGCATGAAGGTCCTAATGTGTGTGAACACCTAATAAGCCTGGGACTGAACAACAGCCCCACAGAAGGAGTGTTGTTGAGATGTGTGATGGCCCATAAAGAGCAACAGTGTAGAATGTCGAATGTAGCACGCATGCATCTTTTATAGCGGATGGGGTTGGAAAGCAGGGTGAAGGGGGGGGGATGGGGCATTCATGAGGCGCATGCTTTGTCTCCTTTTGAAAGGTGGGTTGAATTTATGAACTGGCATTTGTTGCGGCAGAGCCAGGAGTTTGACAGAGCTTGTATAGGGAGAGCTACACTACTGCTGTCCAGTCGTCTTTATTTACGGCCTGGTGTGCAGCCAGTAACAGAGTGTGGAACATCAAATTTAACGTCTCTTTCCAAGTTCGGAGTTCCCTGAAGAAAGGCCAATCTTTTGTTGACTACCTATAGTTGAAAATAAAAGCAGCACTACCAAAGTAACAAAGCACAAACAATTTCATATTTTCAATATTAAATATATAAACAATTCCTTTTCATCACAAATGTAATGCCTTTAAATGCAAGTATTCTTTAACATATTACTTAATTTTATCTGACTATATTGCTTGCAGCTTAGTTCTGTATATCGAGAGTGCCCACGCAAACCAGAGCCAAGTGCGACATATTTGATCATAAAACCTGACTCAGACCCCTTGAGAAATCTAACTCCATTTGTTTGCTGATGCCTTCCACCTCACCCTGCCAGGCCGCCGAAGATGTCCTTGACGTAGGAGTAGTCTCCTCCAGACTTGGGGATGGTGACGCCCAGCTCGGCGTAGCAGAGCGCTCCGATGGCGGTGATGCCGCCCGTCACCACCCACACGATGATGGCCAGGCCCACGGAGCCCGCGTTCTCCAGAACCCCCTTGGGGCTCACGAAGATCCCCGACCCGATGATGTTGCCTGGGAGACGGTGGACAAACCAACTTCATTAATCAATTATCAGAACACACACACACACACACACACACACACACACACACACACACACACACACACACACACACACACACACACACAAAAGTGGGCTTTGGTTGTTTGGATGATTGGTATGTTGACCGCGCTTATACAGCGCTTTTCAGATTGGTGTCCCTTAAAAGCATGAATTATGCCTCACATTCAAATAGTCATACACCTACAGCAGAGTCAACTATGCAGAGCAACAGTGAGTATTGGGGTGTCTTGCTCAAGGACACCTCGACACAAAGACAACCAGCTCTACCTCCTGAGACCATCCTGGCCCAGTCTGAGTGGCACTAGGTTCAATGCCCGCTGTCCAGCCGCTACAGTCTGCCGAAGGCATCCCTGAGCAAAATGCCCAAACCGCTAAACTCAGTCCCAACAATGCGGCCTCGGAGATGATTGACAAACAAACATTTGATCATGAAAGCAACATTGTGCATTGGTCATTATTGGGAGTGCACGATGGTCTTATGTTCAGGGAGTTTGACTGCCAGTCGTCAGTGTCCAGAGTCCACCTGTAGGCCATGTTGAACACCATTCCTAGCCTCGTTGGACCACCCTGATCATGAGATTCCATTCTGTGTTGAAACCATTGAATGTAAAAATCAACTCACCGACCGTCTAGTCCTCTATCGGGGGAGGGGTTTACGTTTATGATGGCCATGGAGTGCCGCAGTCTGCACAAATCCTCAACCAAGACGAAATCAAACTGAGTGTTACTTCCAACATAATCCATCTCATTCTGTGCATTTTTTTGTACAATGTACTGTCATGCCCATATTTGGAAACACAATTGCTGCCTAGCCAAGGCCGGACGGATATTCAATCCATAATGCAAAATTCAATATCTGGAATGTCTCACAAGGCTAGAGAACGCAGAACTAATCCCACCTGCTCCACAATGATATGAATCAAATTCACCGAGTTGCTTTGGCTAAACATCCACCAAGGGAGGCAACATGAAGAACCACAATGTGATTCGTTCTCATTGCCCAGAAGATAAACCCAGACAAGGAAATTGTCGTTTGTTCAAGGACAAAAGGTATTTAGTAACCGTCAACTACTTCGAAGATGCACTGCTATTGCCATGTTTATGCAGCACTTCTCTGTGGAAACCGACAGCAAGAGAGTCGCAATATGTGCAACATGGGGGACAAATGAAAATCAATACATCGAACTGACGTTGGTACAAGAACACCATTTATCACATCTATTTACACGCTCAAGTAATCAATAACATGAACTCACAAGCAGGGGGGCTACAGTAACACACACTACAAAAGACCCACTTCCCAGCACCAATTAGTGGGACTCAACCCCCTGTCCTGCGGGGACTCTAACCTACTGTAATAACTAGGTCGGGCCGTGACACCCGAGACAAAGGGACTCAAACCCACCCTGATCCCCTACACAGGGCTTTCACCCCCAAAAAAATAGGACAATCAAGGGCCACTCAAACCCCGCCCCCTAATCAGATGAGGTTTTACCTCACTGTTGGGTTGGCATCCAACACAGAAACAAAGGGAGTGCAACCCAGACCGGGATCCAGTCCTTTTAAAGGACTGAACTGGGACAGGTACCCTATCTGCCTGCTGGTATTGCACAGACTTCCATAATCGTTAAACCTAAAAAACAAGGAGAGCTGGATTTTACGAAAGCTCATCATTCAACAGAAACCTCAACAGGAGGAGGCTGGGGGGGGAAACGTTTCCTTTGGTGTGAAAATGCAAGGAGGGCAGAAAAATGAACGAGCGACGGAACAATGTCAGCTTCCTGTATGGAGACGTGACACAAAGTCCGTCCTCTACCTTTCTGTACAGGACGGCCAGCAGTCCAAACCCCTCGTCTTGTTGTACCTCATCTTCAATACAGCACACCAACTTCTGTCATTCTGTGATTGACTGACGATGGCTCAGTCGGTGGCTCAAACAATCCAGATCAACCAATGAAGCACATTTGTGTTTCAACAAGCACACAAAGGCCACTTAGTCGAGCATACAAACTAGTTAGGAGGCTGATTTGAATTGGCTCATTTAGTAGGCTTAAATAATACCATGATGAGACATCCTTAATAAGTCACACAGAGCCACTATTGGCAAAAAAAGTAACTTTGGAATTAGAGTGCAGAAAACGATTTACAACCTTTATGTTGCTGGCCATGCACGCGCACAGACACGCGCTCGCCATTTGAATTATCACTCCCCATTTATTTCACATGGGTCAGCGGAAAATGGATGTCTTGCATGGTCATATGTTAAAAGGAAAAACACTATTCAGTGAATATCGCGTCAGCAACAGACGTGACGGTGGACGGGGGGGGGGGGACGGGCGGTGGACATTAGTGAGATTAAATGTATCGGCCTGCATGGTGTGCTGCGGTGATGGGGATGGGGCCGGGAGTCAAAGCCGTTTAGTCCACAGATCAGTTTAAGTGCACCATGTGATGTTGACACATATCTATTAAAGTACCTATATATCTATATAGATGTATCAAATTAAGTCATCTTGTTTCTTCACATTGTCTCCCAATTTAAGTTTATGATGAATAATAATTGAATAATGCAAGACGCTTCTTCCCAAAGCTTCGACGCTCCGATAACATTAGATTGTGTTACAGGGTAAACTCACTCAGCTCAACCCTACACAATGGGCTATCCGGTGAATGACAAAACCGGGACAGAAGTAGAAAGGGCAGACTTAAAAACTCACCAACAATAATTCCACAAGCGCTGACTAAACCGATCTCCTTCTTCAGAGCAACACCGCCTCCCCCTGATTCCTTGGCGGGCTCCGGCGTGGGGTCCCCGCTTTCCGAGTGGGAGCTGCTGGCACCCCGCTTCCTTGGTCCGTCACTCATCTTCGTTTATGTTGACAGCCACCGGTGAACGCCTTTTGCACCTAGTAAGCAGGTAATTACTCAGGTGATCGTGGGCACGGCTGGATATATCGAATAACAAGGAGTGGAATAAAAGCTCTATTGTAACCACGCTGCTTTAGGTGCCCTTCATTTTTCCACGGGAACCACCAAATAGCGACAGGGAGAGGGACCAAACTTTAAGACCCGTTTCAAAATGTCCTCGTTTAGTGAGTGGATTGCAGCCTGATAATTGCTTCCACTAGGCTACTGGACCGACGTGCAGTTCGGGTGCGTGGTTACCATTTTTTGGACACCATGTCCCCGCATTAATTATTTGGTGGATTCGAATAAAAGAGCTACGCCAACTGCAATCATTAAAAATCTATCAAAAATAAATAAATGTTACATTTATTTTTAAGTTAAATCCCCCCAAAAAACAGCGTCACGTTCTAAAGAAGCGCATTATGTTGGATGAACGCCTACACGTTCAGGTGTAGAGAGGGGTTCAATCGTAGGCTACCGGTTCGGGGGTTACAAGGGTGCGTGCAATCCCAGCCCGATGAGCGCAAAGGCCTACTGCACTTTGAGTCACAATTAAATAAAACTTCAATTCAACACAAAAACTGCGACTCACCTCTTCACTGCAGGAACTAGATGATTAATTTATAACTTAAGTTACGGACGTCATTTTGCGACCGGCTTCCTGCTGCTGACCAGGACGGTCGAGATGCTAAAAGATTACCGACGAGAACACCGCCGTGATATACACAAGCTTGTTATTTGCAGCCAATCAGGCCGCCGGGAATTGTCAACACATCAAGCCCCGCCCATCATGCAGAGAGACAAGACAGGTCTATTTTCCAAACAGGCAGGTCAAAAAGCTTTTTACATTAAATTCACCGCAAACAACATTTTAAGTATGAACTTGCAATACAAGGCCCATTTTAGATGTATGCTTATTGCACAACAAATCTGATGTAAGAAGTTTAATCCAAACCAGAGAGGGCAACTGTAGTTTTGTCTGTTCTGTGTTTGTGATTGCAACTTTATGTGATAAGCTTTCCCTGACCCATTTTATGATATATTTAGCACACTCAGTGGAAGGTATGGATAATGTATAGGTTGGTCAGCCGTTCATGGCGGAATCAACTTTTGAATGTTCAATAAAAACGACATTTAAGATTTCGAGACATGGCTGAAGGTTTACTTTGCATTTCGAAATGCATGAAGAACGCTAATATTACCTGGGACATGTTGGAACCATAGCGACCAACACTTTACCACCAACACTGTATCGGCTGCTCAGATAATGGCTCCGGCGACCCCTAGTGTATTCCATTATGTTCGACAAGTTGCATGCAAATTCGCATAAGTGTGTTTCTTTCAAAGCTAATCGCACAACTCGGGAATGAGCTGGAGTTATTTTACCAGGAAAAATTGCTTGAGGTCAAATGACCTCTTTTTCGAGCAATGCCTGGCCAAAATGGCAGCAGTTAAAATGAATGAAAGACAAAACAAAAAGAAAGCAGACATGAGAAAAAAAGAGACAAATACATTCCAGTGGGTGAAGAACAATTCCGAGACAATGATGAAATACTATTCAGTGAAACATTGACAAACTCCAAAATTTGCCATTAGAAAACATGTGAGTCGAGTTTTAAAATCATTCATAGTGATGAGCTCCTGCAATTTGACTGTTTTATTACAACTGCAAATGGACAAAAAACATTTGGACCAGTGAACCATGTATTCGGTGGATATGGAGTAACTTTTATTGATACAGACCAGCCAGTAACAGTGGAAAATACCAAAACAGGAGTAACAACATGTAAAATGGGACCCAAACTAATGTTTAGTCATTCCGAGTGGGGGATAAGTGCTTCAAATTTGAGGGTAAGCAATGTGGACCCCGTAAGGCAGAGTGGGCCTCAACCAGTGAGGGGGGGGGGGGGGGGGACGACAGAACCACACACACACATAATGTATGGTGACTCAAAAGCTTTGACACAACGGCAAAATTAACAAAAAGAAATAACTGAATGTGGGAACCACACATACAAGTGTTGAACGATAGTCCATGCCCTCAGGAAATTGTCCCAGAAACCAGTTGTTAATACTGGCATATTATCGACCAAATTGGCGTCTGAACAAGAACCCATTTAATCTGCTCCCTCACCGCTGTGACCCAACAAATACAACATTAAATCCCACCCAAAACCATTACAAAAGAGGACACTATGGGCCCCGTTCACTTAGCGGCCGTCTGGGTTTAGGACCTAGAGGGCCGCTAGGTGAACAAGGACCATTGGAAAGGCATTCCAACATAGTCCCAACTGCCATGTTATGATGTCATCGTCCGGGGTTCTGTGGATTCCTGATGGTGGATTGGCTGCGTAGGGGAAGGGGGGGGGGGGCTTGGCCTCTTCACAGGCCAATGGTGTAGGAGCGTCCGGCGGGGTTGTGGATGGCGGAGCAGGCGGGCTCGGTCACCGCCCACTCGTACCACACCTTCTTGCCGTTGTTGCAGCGCCAGAAGCGCACCGTGACGTCATCATTGTGGGACAGGGGGATGGGTTGCTGGTCGTGGTTAAAAAAAAAAAAAAAAAAAGAAGATGTTAACATTTAACAGTGACTTGAGCATTAACTATTTGAGGAGTGGTTGTGTATTGGAGTGGCAAGACAGTCGAGGTATTGTCTGCTCAACAGTGATAGTATTTAGCCTGGGTATACCCATGCTGCCTTGCACGTGATTTCATTTCACTCTGCTAGGCAGCCTGGATTCCATGGATCCGAATTTGGCCCGAGATAGGGAACCAATCACAGAACGGGGAGGGACGGCAAGACGATTAAGACGTCTATTCGACACACCCATCGTCTTCTTTCTCATCGAATTTCTGTCGCTCTACATACTACATCTGGTATAATTGATACGATTGGCTATGAGCTACATACAGACTCATATGATAAGAGATTCGTAGTGCCCAATAAACGGCTCCGGGCAATCTTAAACCACGCCTCAAATACGAGAAAATGAATGTGTGGTTCCCAGACCTCATCTCAATGTAGATTGAGATGGGGTCTGGCGTTAGCCAGGCTAGATAGTATTGAGTCACACCACAAACATATTGTATTTTATTTTTTTATATTTAAAGCACAGAAATACAGAGTATGTCACAAACATTTCAATGCACATCCTGTACGAGTAGGTAAATAATAAACCTTGAAATCTTGAACTTTTGTTCAATGGAAATAACAAAAGAAAATATAAATTGTAGACCGACCTTAAGTGGGAAAAGGATTGGGAACCAGGAAAACATCCCAGGGGAATGCGTTGCCGGTTTGATACCTGTAACACAAAGACACGGACATTACGTTTGAGGAATCACCACTCAACTTTAGCAAAACAATGTCTTTATGCGAGACAAGTTTATTTAAATAGCAGACTTTAAAACCAACATATCATTAAGAATGCTTTACATAAGCCAGGATTAGCATTGTATAGGCTTTAGAACGAACACACACACACAGTTTTGTTCCTTACTGAGTGTGACGTCTTTGTACAGGGTGGTCTCGAAGTAGCCGGCGAAGCCGTGGAGGACAGAGTTACAGCCCACGGAGAACTTGAGGCACTGATACCGGTTGTTGTTCATATCTAGAGGCGCATAAGAAAACAAGACAGGTTGGAACGTTTTTCTAAACTTAGAACACAACCTCTACATCCCCCATTTGTTAATTCCCTTCATTCCCTGTTTGACCACCAGGTGCACTGCCATTACAAGTAATTGAAAAAAAAAAAATTTGACATCACACATGGGAGTGTACGATGTATGATGGAGACACAGTCACCGAGGCTAACCAGTGTCTGCACAGAACACCCAGCTGGGTGCAGTCCCAATGGCTGATCAATGTCATACCGGGGGGGGGGGGGTAGAAATAAAGTTCCCCTTAATAGCCTTTTAAACCCAAAGCACATGGGGGGGGGGGGGGGAGGAACAGAACAGAGGACAGCCCACGGAAGGTGAATGCAGCAGGGCCGCCTCCTTCAGGGATCTCACCTGTAGTGGGGTGTGTGAAGGTGAAGCAGGCCTTGGGCTCAGCCAGCTGGTGGAAGTTGTGCAGGCGCACCACGTAGGGCGTCTCAAAGTGGCTCTCCGGGTCCTTGTCTCGCTCGCGGCAGCCCCGGACCTCGTTGTACAGCTTGGAGGAAGACAGCGGCGCCAGGAAGGACGTGTAGGAAGACGGGATGCTGACGCCGTCCTCTGCGGGGAGGACAGGATGGAGGATGGGGTTACATCCCAAACAGAAAAGGAACACTGGGAGAGGCGATGACGCGCAGAGAGTGCGCCGAAGTAGAACTGAGAAGCGGTTTTCCGACAGGAAGGGGAACGGTTGATGCGGACGCGGGTGTTGAATGACGTTTTGATATGGGGATCCATGATTAAAACAGAGGCTGGTCAGAGGTCACTACTGGGTGTTCATAGAAGCAAAAATAAAAGTAATAATAATAATAATAAATTTTATTTATGGGCGCCTTTCTTGACACTCAAGGTCACCTTACAAAATCAAACATTCATAAGAGAAAACAAAAAACAATAACATAATAAAACAGTGTACAAGAGAAAAACAGTGGGGTCATTCTAGTCCCAAGAATGCAACTGACTTAAAGGGAGTAGGCTTGGCTGAATAGATAAGTTTTCCGGTGAGATTTGAAAGTGATAATGGAACTGGAGTGTTGGATGTCATGAGGCAGAGAGTTCCAGAGGTGGGGGGGCTGAGCGACTGAATGCTCTTGACCCCATGGTAACCAGGCGAGCAGGTGGAAATGCATCAGACTTGTGGACTATTTTGAAAAGTGTGCTATAAACACATCGGTGTGTTGAATACAGATAGATGCAGTACCCCCCTAAGCATTTGTCTTTAAATGTATGTGACAATTCTGATCACTGAGCAGAACCTTTTATAATTACAGCCAGACAAATTCATACGTGTTCGGGCATCTTGCTCAAAGATGCCTACAGGTAGACAGGGTTCAAACACCCAAACCACTACACCAAATACAATTATGTGAGCAAAAGCGTGTGGTCCCGGCGGCGGTGGGCGGTACCTTTGAGGAAGTGCTGCGCTCCGTCCAGACATTCGGGGGACAGCTCGTTGTCGCCGAACGACCCCAGCAGCTCGCTGACGATGATGTCAGCCTTCTCGGGCGCGGCCCAGTCCCGCATGTCGCATGACACCACGGTCACCTGATCGCCCCACTCCTCAAAGCGCCAGTTCTCCAACCTGGCCGGGATAATGGACGACGTGAGACCTGGTGTTCAGGTCTTGGTTCCTGAACTCCAGGGAGATTCGGGAACTTTAAAGAAGTACTTCTTCTCAAACACAGCAGTGTCCGGATCTTGAGCACTTTCATGTGCTGAAGGTCAGTTTAATATTGACTCAGTGGTTCAACAGAGGGAGCAGGTTAACGGTTTGCCCCCTCGTCAAACGCGTGGTTCCAAGCCATGGGGCTGCTCCAATTCTTATTCTAAATGCTTGCTCTCAGGCTTTATCCCTCGGGCTTTGAGGCAGTAGCAGTATCGCAATGTAGATGCAATGTGGGTTGCTGACCAGCCGAGCTGCTTCAGCATCAAGAGTCGGCTTTTTGATGATCTGACCAATCACAACATCCACACTTTGTAGGCAATCCCGTTGGTTGATATGCAAATGTGTGATTAAATAGGGAAATTTAAGTAGTAGAGTCTCTGTACGACTCTTGGGTGGACCAGTTTTATTCTTAAATAGAGTAAATAGCTGCCATTTCACCTTTTATTCAGAATCATTGATTTATTGCACCGTTGTGTAAATATTATTCCTTCAACACCTTACTTAATAAATGGCGTGTCATCTTATCCCGGCAGGGTGACAAGATGGCGTAACATTGCAACTCACGTGACGATGGCGTTGGGGTTTTTCTCGACGGCGTAGATCTTCAGTTTCCTGTGCGCCTGGCGAGCAGCACGGAGGGAGGCGTTGACCAGTGGACCCCTGCCTGCCCCCAGGACCATCAGCACCCTGTGGCAGAGCCGATCTCGTTAAGGTCCAGTTTGTGTGGAACACACCAATCAGAACACGCATCGTCGCTCATATTCTATTTTGGTTCTGATCTGCTTCAGCATAGTGGGTCTTATGAACCCAAGCTGAGGGTTTGTGAACACTCACTGAACGTTGGTGTCCTTCTGCTCCTCAGGAACGCGGTCCAGTAAACACTTGTACACAGCCTGGTGAGAGAGGTAATGAAAAGGTCAATTCACTGAGCCGGAGATGCTTGGAGTTGGAGTTCTATGCTGTGGTCTGGTGCTGTGGAGGTTACCTGTTGGTACTGGGAGTACTTTATGGGGTCCTTCTCAAACACCTCGTATGTCTGGGATTCCAAGTTATCCATCAGGGGCTGACAGTGAGAAAAATAAGAATACCAGCCATGAAGACAATTTCAAGGGATGTACTGATACTCATTATCCTAGGCTGATAAATACAGATTATCGGTCTTTATTGAAACGGTAAGAAGCATCTTGCTCAAGGACACTTTCAGGCAGAATGCGGACAACGGGCATCAAACCTGACATCTCTCAGCTTGGAGTCAGACGCCCTGAGCATCTACACTAGTCTCGGGCAGAGAAGCCCACAGCCTACACAGTACACAAATGCACACCTGGAGCGGGGACTGCAGGTAGTCTTCGTAGCCCTTGGCGAAGAGCTCATAGGCATTGGGTGTGGGCCGGTTCTGGCTGAGGTACTCCAGGTACTGCAGGTAGGAGCGGAAGTCTTTCTCACTGTGACGGCTGGTGCCTGTGAAGATGAACTGGGCCTCCAGCTGGGGGGGGGGGGGGCAAACAGATATTTTGGTCAATGTTCCTCATTGAAGATGATGTGAAATAGGATATTTTTTGGACACGTTATTCAAGGATTATTTTTTTAACGTGTTTTAGATAAAGTGTTTTAGAGACCATCTTGGTTCTTTTCCAGGCAAAAATAGGAATATAAACTTGCATTAAGCGAAACATGAATGTGATTCTATCCTTTCGTTTGAATATTGTCAAATGAAAATGTTTACATTGAAGTCTTTACATGATGGAAGGGTAAACATGACAACAAACAAAAAGGTAGACTTCTAGATATTCTAGACAATGTCAATGAACAGCGTACAATTTCATAATACTAGTAAAGCATTGCCCAGTACCTTAAAAAGACTGAAGATTATCCGTTGGTGTGCTTTCGACAGCACAGGGAAGCCCTTTTTATTGGTCAGAAAGATGCTGGTGGGCAGAATAGCTGCTTTGATTGGCTCCCCAAGCCACTTATCAATCACAGCTTCTGAGGGCATGTCTGCACCCACTTCGATCGCTGTCAGGGAAAGGAAATCAAAGTCAGCACCAGAAGGACTACAACTCCCAAGAACACGACTGCTGACATTGCTCAATGTGGCTATGTGCTCTCACCAACACAGATCCTCTTGTTGTAGTCACAGAGAGTCCTGAATGAGTGCCACCTTAAAAAAAGAAATGGAAAGTGTCAGTCATAATTGAACCGTAGTCAACAGCAATGTGCATATTCACCTAGTGACCATCTTGGTTCTTTACGCTAGCTGGCTGGAGGAACTAAATGCAGAATTCCAGATTCAGTTCCCCCATCCAGCTAGCATTGAGAAGTAATAGGAGCCAAGATTGCCGCTTGGTGAATAGGGCCCATTGGGTGTTCCAAGCCGATGAAGGTCCACCTACTGACCAGATCCAGGTCTTCTCGTCCACGCTAGTGTCATCAGGGGCGGCTTTGCCCTGCTCGTTCTCCACCAGCTCGTCACGCATGTCCTCTGGCGCGAGCAGTGGTACGCGGATCCAGAACTGGTGGGACACACAATGATAAAGTCAGCACACTCCAACGATGGCATTCACTCACATTCAATCAAGATGATGGCGATGTCAGAACTCTGCACTCAGTTATTTACATGCACACCTCAATTCACCCAACTTCAGAGGATGTCTACCCCTGCGTACGGTTACGGCTCATGGATCACTCGATTTTGTGTTGGTCGTTCTCCATAGATAATTACATGCGACTGCCCCTTACCTATTGCATAGCAACAGTGATAATTACGACCATTCACTCATCATAGACCCTCATAGGGGTTGTGTGTCGCGTGTGTGGTCCGCTTACATTGGACGTGTGGTGCCCGGTCTGAATGTGGTTGACCAGCACACGGGCCAGGTTGGCGCTGTGGGCTCCCTTCAGGGGGATCATGAACGCAGGCAGACCCAGGTAGGCGGCGAAGTTCAGCTCCTGGACCAGCGCCTGGGAGGGAACACACACACATAGGAACACGTCAGTCAAATAATTATAAACCCTCTGAAAGCCCTTCATGATGATGGCAGGAAAGTAGACATTGGGATGAACGAGGCCACTCAAATGTACACGCACTTCTATTAATGTTGATACAGATGTGTGGCGCTTTGGACCCCGATGTTGGTTTAATAGGGATTTCTTGTTTTATTGTTCGATACTGATCTTTTGTTATAGTCTGTGAACTCATATTTTTTCGTTTTTGTACCGTTGTATGCTGAAGTTACGCTTCCATGTCATCTCAGCATGCCATGAAGGCAGTATCCCGCTAATCTAATGGAAGGGATAATACACCACCTACCGCTTCAAAGGAGCAGGAAATGAGAAGGCTGTGGAACTTACGGCCTCGGAGTTCCTGCGTTCTGTGGTGATCTCGGAGTCGGCATCAATCCATGGCGAGAGTTTGCCTACGATAAGGGTATTCCAATCTGGGGGAGACGTTCACAAGAACGGAGAGAGTGAAAGGAGCGTCAGCTTGCATGCAAGGCATTTCTCACCGCTGATTGCTCATCCTGTGGCCCTTCGTGAGCCAATGGAGAGGCAACGTGTCCAAGAAACACACATAAGCGACAGTGAAAAAAATAACCAAGTCTGAATTGGTTAATGGTCATCCAACTCTGTTGGATGACCAGAGATACATCTCTGTATATCTGGTTGTCCTCTGATTTTCTCGACCACCGTTCAGCCGACCGCATTCACACTTGGCGGAGCACCGAAGGGAGAGCAGTGTCGTGTGTAGTAGTTTGGATGAGTGGTTCTGGAAAAAGCTGCAAGCAGCAATACTGGAATTATAAGGCCCATTCTGGACACAAACGTTGTGCCCAGGGAATGCACTCAATAAAGAACGCAATATTGGAATTTGTTCATACTACTGTGCTGAAAATGGTTATACAGTATGTTTTACTACCTAGTGGGACAATTGTAATACGTTTAACTTGACAAACCCCAACCCCCGTGAATATGCAAAGTCCAAACGTTTCCGAATATGATATGGAATATTACTTTATATTTTGAAAACAGTTTATAATGTTTAACACCTTAATTATCCATACGCGTCCACATCGACAGTTACCTCAATAGCCCAGGAATGCGTCAACGAACTTGAGACTAACATATACATATACCATAGCTTTCTGACAAAGCATCAGTTGTGGAAAGTGTTGTCTTCTATATATCTTTGCATACACGCATATATTGCACATACACAACATATAAACCCACGTTACCTCTTCCACAAAGAAGCAGATCTGACCGAGTCTGGGCACCGAGCCGGTCTTTAGCGGGGGCCAGCTCATACTCCCTCCTGAACCTCGGGTGGTACAGGGGCATGCACAGGAAGTCAAACCTGCAAACACAGTTCAAAAAGTGGATCAGTGATGACAACCGGACGGATCAAACACATTCACTTACCCTAGCCATCTCGTAAATCATGGCACGTAAACATGAGAAACTACGAGAAATACACATTAAACGATTTTGGAGATAAAGAGGAGTGTAGGAACTCTGAGTAGCATCATTGTGATTTTGCACGTGCTATTCATTTGCCGGCTAACCTAGCAAGACTCACGTGCACAAAAGAAAATAGCTACGTAAACTCCACTCCAAAAACAGACTAGTATAAAGCAAGTGTATTTTTCTCACCCAAGTTTGGCGACTGCTGCTAAAGTGTCGGCTACCTCCGGCACACAATTCAAATCCCTCCCGCAGGATACTCTGCCTCCTGTACTACCAGACGCCATGATTTAGCAGAGTGAGTGAATGGAGAGAGAGAGCGCACTGTGACGAGCCCGTTCTCGGTTTTGGGGAAACTGGCGCCATCTTGGATCTCCAGACATGTTTACTCATTGCGCTCTCAATACATTAAGAGCCAAAATGTCTTCGACGTATTCCAGCTGCACGATCAACGAACTATCACGATACTAGCATAAGTTTGAAACGTACAGCAGAGGTAGAATCCGATTCGGGTAATTATTTTCTTAAATAATTAAACATATCCTCAAATATTTCTTCATGAATTGAGTAGAAGTTAATCCTATATTCTAACAGGGGAAATTAAAGCTGAATATTGTAGTTCGATTTTTGTCTTATAATAATTAAATACAAATAACAGTTATTCCTAGAATTGTAAAACGATCGCTTAAATGCGTTTTGTGGGTTTGCACATGAACAAGTCGCTTCAGCAAAAACGAATTGTTTGTAGCGTGGCTTTCCATATTATCACTTTCGTAGGATTTAATATCATAATATCCGATGTCAACTTCAACACAGTTTGGCTTGTGTCTGTGTGTGCGTGTGTGTGGGTGTGGGTGTTTGTGTGTGTATGCTCGCGTGTGCGTCTTTCACGATGGATTGTTTTACAGCACTATAAAAGGCCAGGTATTTTAGGTCAAATGGTTCCTGCACTCTTTGGCGTTGACCTGAGATGTATGGTATCTGATGGATAATAAGCAAAGAGAGAGGGCAAGCTTGGAGGATGTCCACATTGTTTCCTGAGAAGACATTGATGTCCCTTCGAGAAGACCTTGATGTTACTCACAACTTGAAGTATATTTGTTTTCGACTGACTAACTCAACTGACTCTTAGAAAATACTTTTGATCTATAACCTTATTTGGTGAGTTGAGGTCATCTTTCCCGATCTCCTCAGCCATGGCGTTAGAAGACTTCTGCAGCTTCAGGAACAACCCACACCTTTGGACTCCTGCATCTCTCCTTCTGCCTCTACAAAACCCAGCCTCCTCCACCCCAGGCATCCCCGAACACCACCACTCTGGACGGAGAAGATCGGAGTTGAGTAACCGTGACGACGGGCCGCCGCTCCGCCTCACCCTCCCTCCCACCTCCGCCGCCCGCCGCCTGATGCCCACGGTCCGGCGGCCCTTCCCCCTGACCCACGGCACCACCACCCTGGGCTTTGTCTTCCAGGGCGGGGTGATCGCGGCGGCCGACACCCGGGCCAGCGCCGGGGGTCTCGTGGCGTGCCCCGAGGTCCACAAGATCATCCCCGTCCACTCCCACCTGGTGGTCACGTCGTCGGGCAGCGGCGCCGACTGCGTGCTGTGGGCGCGGGCACTGGAACGCGAGATCCGGCTGTACCGGCTACGCCACGGCCGCGTTCTGTCGGTGCGCGGCACGGCCAAGCTGCTGGCGTTCATGCTGCATCCGTTCAAAGGGACGGATGTGTGCGTGGCCCTCACCCTGTGTGGGTGGGACCAGGGACCGAATGGAGGTCACCGTGATGGAGTTGACCAGGGCTCGGCGGGGCCATCCGGGGATGCAACCACAACGGAAGCACTGAGTCGGATAGAAGGGACGTCTCCGGCTCCGGGTCACGTGACCCAGAGTCCTGTCTCTGAACAGTCTGGTCACTCCTCCTCCTCCTCCTCCTCCTCTTCCTCCCCCTCCTCCACCTCCTCCACAGCTAGGGAAGGCCCAAAGGTGATCTACGTGTGCAGCGATGGCGCCCGCCTGCAAGGGGAGCTGTTCTCCGTGGGGTCGGGCTCCCCGTACGCCTACGGGATCCTGGATGGAGGCCTGAGGTGGACCCTGAGCCGAGAGGAGGCCTTCTCATTGGCCAGGGAGGCCGTCTTCCGAGCCACTCACAGGGACGCGTACTCTGGGAATAACGTGGACCTTGTTTACATCACGGAGAAGGGTTGGAGTCGCAGAGAGAGAGAGGACCTGAAGGAGGAATATTACAGACGAAAGGAGGAGATAGGGAAGATAGTGGAGGAAAGATGTAGAAAGACTGACTGAGTTTTTATTTTATGAACCCTGTTGTTATTTTGTAGTTATTAATAAATTGTGTGTTGTTAATGTGTTGCAGAAAGCTTTTCTTTTGGGTATTTGTTTTTATATATATCTTTATTTATTTTCGTAGGGGAATATATATCAGCACTAAATCATATATTAATAGACTGTATAGAATGCATTAAAACACTATTTTAATTGTGCTGTTTATAAAGCATCGCAAATAGGGGGCGCTGTCATATTTTGTCTGCACCACCAAACCATATATTGTAAACCAAGGAAGTCCATTGAACAATTATTAGTTTCAAAGATGGCGCTCGCTAGTGTGTTGGGCAGTGATTATGCGGATTTTTCATTTGATACTGACAAATCCTATGCTTTCGGCAGCGGACTCGCCGCCGAGCCTACATCGATAGAAAACCTCAGCTTCGCCATTAAAGGGGCGTTTGGCTCCGCGGAGCAGGACGACGTGGAGAAGAAGATAGAGTTCCTCCACGGCACCACCACCTTAGCGTTCAAAGTAAGCTAGCTACCGCTGCGCTGCTAGCCGGCTGTCTTTGTATCTGGTTCTCCTGTCCTCCATTTAAACGCAGGACGTATTTACCTGGCTAACGTGTATCGGAAATGTTGAACCACCTCACAAGTTGTAATGTCTCTGATAAGTCGTAAGCTGATTGTGCTTCGGGATCTCTTGAGAAATCTATGGTCGTTAGCTTTGTTAGCCTGTCCAATGCCGCCGCACCGAGGATGACAGTGTGGTTATTGTGGCTGGGAAGTCTGCTCGCCTCATAAACTTCAACTTCGCTTCTTATTTCACGGTGCATCAAACAGGCCTAATATTTACCTATCCAGTGTTACTGACCTGCTGCACATAAAGCGACATCAAGGCGTTGAGCTGTTTACAATTGATTTTACTTCCAAATCAAACTTTACTTATCGAGTTATAATAATAACCGTAACGTTGCACATCAGAATCACGATGATGCATTGAGGGAACGGCAATTGAGCACGCTCAAAACATATAAGGGAAACTACAAAAAATAAATTCAATACGTCCGTTATCTTTCCCAGTTCGACCATGGCGTCATCGTCGCCGTGGACTCCAGGGCCACCGCGGGCGCCTACATCGCCTCCCAGACGGTCAAGAAGGTGATCGAGATAAACCCCTACTTGCTGGGCACCATGGCCGGAGGGGCGGCCGACTGCAGCTTCTGGGAGCGCCTGCTGGCCCGACAGTGTCGCGTCTATGAGCTCCGCAACAAGGAGCGCATCTCCGTGGCGGCCGCGTCCAAGCTGCTGGCCAACATGGTGTACCAGTACAAGGGCATGGGGCTCAGCATGGGCACCATGGTGTGCGGCTGGGACAAGAGAGGACCAGGTAAATGTTACTGTGTGTGTTGACATTTATTTATTATAGTTTTATCATTAAAACTCCTCATGGCGTTGGTGATCTACCAACACCATTCCACTGCAATCATTTGCGCTGCAGTACTCCAGACCATTTCTGCCCCTCCAATACTGTGAGTAAATGACCGCTGTTAACACGTCAAACCCATTAAGGAAAGGGAAGTGACATGGAGACAATCTAGCGATCAATAAAATGATGCTTTTGAAATAGACCTCACCACTTGCTTAATGAAGTGAGGGGTAAAAATCAATTTGGCCCATAATGCGGCTGACAGGATGGCGGCGCTCAACTGTGCAAGGTCAACCAAACCTTAGAGCGGTTGATTGGTTTGTCTAACATTTAATGGCCACTCAAAACACTTTATTGACTCATTACTGGGCTCTATACCTACGTAATCGTCGTAAGCATCGATGTTAGTAACGCAGTGGACACTTAATAATTATGTATTGCTTGAAAATCAAGCAACCTGAAATTTGATTAAAGAGGCTGTTTTTTTTATTCGATTTGGATAAGAAAAAACATAATTGGGGAGTTAAGACATGATGATAGATTAAGTCATGATGAATGGTTGAAATACAATTCTCTTGAGAGTTGGAAAAGCCTTGCTTTAAGTTCATGGTGACTGCAATACACCCACATCGGGGTGCATCTCTTTGCATGGTGTGATGGCAGAATTGTAGATTGTAGTTACCGTTTCCAACACTAGATGGCACTGTCGGCTCTCCTAAACAATATCCCTGTCTCTCCAGTCGTGAGGGATGATTTATTTATTTCTTTATCTTTTGATACCACGGCAAGGACCCAAGAAGCCGTATATCACGGCCAGTGTGCTTAAAGAGGTCGCAACGGTGACACAGTAATGGCAAATCAATGAGGCTGCGAGCGCGGGCCAGGGAGAGAGGTCCCAGACGATGATGGACACAGGGTCTCAGCCCCGGACAATTGGGTCGCATGCATAATGCCGCCTGCCAGTCCCGATGCCACTGATCGATGGCCAGCGCTTCCGAGGGAAACTGCGGTCGTCCACCACGGGACAAAAGACCGGTAACCCGGCCCGGCGGTGCCGGCGTGGTTAATCACGGGCTCCAATCAATCGCAGAAATAACAACCGGCGAATAAGTTCGATAGGAGCGAGGGAGTCTCGCTGTCGCCTTGGGTCACCCTTGGCAACGGCGGTGATTGAATGGAAAGGTAAATGACATGTTAATGAAATCAATTGCGATTACGGGCGGAAGCGCATTAGCCGGCCGCAATCACGTCAAGAGCACTTACTCCTCTGTTGGGGGGCCCGTTACCGCCCTGCGGTGGAAGGCTTTAATAAAATGCGGGTTGTGACTGAAGTGATCAAGGACGCAGTTTGACCTACGGTAGTTTCCTATGGGGTCTCGACTATCTTGTACCTGCTGTACAGCACCCTCCTCTGGCTAATGTTTGACCCTAAAAATAATGATAATGTATATCAAGTGCGAGAATGGCGGGGGTCCCCAAAAATGGAAGCAGGAATTCTTCATCTTAACCCGGACCGCTTGGTGCCGACCCAGCTCTAGTCCAAACCGTCTCTTAGGACCACGGCGGAATGCACGTCCTGTCATAAAACATGGCCGTAGTGCCGCTGTTTTATCGCCTCTCCCTGCTAGGCAGACGGTGCCTTGATATATAATGGCGGCCGTTTGTTCGCCCCCCCCCTTCTCCCCTTCGTGTTCTCCGGTTTCATTTCAGCCCCAAGCCTGTCATGTGTTTTGTACGGGAAAGGGCACCGTCGACAGACGGCCGTCTATAGACAAGACGCAAAGCTAATTTAAAGCTGACGAACCTCCACCTTCCCTCCCCCACCTCCGCCCGCAGTGGTCCATCGAGCCAGCTGCAGTGGATGCTGGCACTCTTTAAAAAAAAGAAAAAAAAAAAATCTGCTTATCCACCTGTCAGCTGATGAAAGAGTGGAAGGAGCCGTCGGCTGGCGGAACGTTCCGCCATCCGTCCTGCGGCCCCGCCCGCCGCTCCCCTCGCTCTCTGATTCAAACGCCAGACTCATGAATTTTCTGTCTCAGCGGTTGTTTTTTCTTATTCAGTTTTCCTCGTTTTTCTTGTTGGCCAAGTGCCACTAAGGTGGCAGCACCCATGTGGCGCGTACATCCCCTAAACCACGCCGCGCTCGGCGCCTCAAAGGGCCCAGGTGCGCTGTTGCCATGACGGCAGCACACTTCTTCGTCTTGGGCTTTCTAAAGACGTCTCCATCATCCTCTCATCTCCTCTCCCCATCGGCGCTGGCACTGAGCCCGGGAGACTGCCTGGCTCTGAGCGCCCGGCCCGCACGTCGTGGGGGGGGTCCTTTTTTAAACGTTTATTTAATGACTGCATTTACGGCTGTTGAGGAAGCGGCGCCCCTCGGCGGGGCACGGCCAGGAACCGGCGGCGGCGCTATTCACTCAGCAGACGCAGGGTGATTATCCGTGCCGCCAGGTAGTGGCTGGATGGAGAAGGTGCAATTCGCCGCTGAAAGCGATTGCCCGCGTCCACATTATTTTCGTCTCCATGACTGTCATTTGTTTTTCAGTTGGAACTGCGCGTTTCCTTTTTTTCCTCTCTCCCCAAAACGTGTCGGCTATTCGCAATGTTCAGTTTTGAGTGTGGGAGTATGTGTGGGAGAGCTGTGTGTGTGTGTGTGTGTCTTAACAGGTTTAGGCCCTGTGACGCCGCTAGAAAAGACGTAATTTTCGTTCTGCCATCTGTCGGGAGTGCGAGGGCGATCGCAGGCTGTCGCCAACTGCCCGATATCTCACTCGTCACGCTCATCGCGGCCGGGTCACGGCGAGATGGACAAAAAGTCTTGCACGTGTCCACAAACGACAAGATGTGTGCTGTGTACACGCTTGCTGTCCGTGCACGTGGACTTATGGGGGGCCCTGTTGGGATTTCAAATTTTATAAATACCTTTTGAAGAATTGTATAGACGGGAAGTGTGCTGTTTTCTGGATACGCCTGTGGGGACAACCTTGTGGTGTTCAGGCATGTTTGCAAACCTGAACAACAGAGTCTAAAGCTGCGCCGATCAGCAGTGCAGGCTTGCATTATGGCCTGTATGATTGCATGTTTTTACTAGGTTATAGGGGAAACAAACGTGTAGGACATATGTTTCACGTGCGCGGTGTGCGAGAGCGTTCATGCATGTCTTTGTGTTGCGTCGTCCTTGTCTGAAGGCGAGAGGAAGCATCTCCGAGGTCCACTCTCACTCGCTCTCCTTCCTGCCAGCAGGAAGCGGCGGGGGAGGTCACCTGCTCAGCTCGCGTTACTGGTCGATAGTTAATTTTTGGTGTGTCGGGCCCAAATCAATACCCTGTACTATTCCTGCTGTAGCCGGGGGCGTCCGCGTCTTTTTGGAACGCGCGCCGTGTCAGCAAATTCCGTGGCCAGCCTCACCTCTCACGGACAGGATGCAGCTGTTGGCATCTGGCTGTCTCAGCACACACACACACCCCTCCTGTTCCTCCTCCATGAAATCACAGCTGTTCAACCCCCCCCCCCCCCCCCCCTCTGGTGGGCCCTGTGTAGGCTGTGGTTTAGGGAAAGCTGGGCTGCTGGATGTCACTGTTATGTGTATGCGGGAATTTTGTCCGAGTGTAGTGTATAACCAAGCTGTTGGAAGTATGCGTATGCATTTGTGTGGTCTTTGTTCTAATGACCCAGAACTCCACTCCCGAGTCAGGTGAGCGGTCTTCCGTGACGGCTCTGTGGTACTGACCGTACTCCCTTTTTTTCCTTCTCCCTCCCTCCCACTCCCTTGTCCTTCCCCTGCTTCCGTTCTCACTCTTTCTCCTCCCTGCTTTCCTCTCCCCCGTCTCCCCCCCTCCAGGCCTGTACTACGTGGACTCCGAGGGGAACCGCGTGTGCGGCGACCTGTTCGCCGTGGGCTCGGGGTCCATGTACGCCTACGGCGTGATCGACAGCGGGCTGCGGCAGGACATGAGCGTGGAGGACGCGTGCGAGCTGGGGCGCCGCGCCATCTACCAGGCCACGTACCGCGACGCCTACAGCGGCGGGCAGGTCAACCTGTACCACGTGCACGGCGAGGGCTGGACGCGCGTCTCCCAGGACGACGTGCTGCTGCTGCACCACAAGTACCAGGAGAAGCTGTAAAGCAGGAGGCCCGGAGGAGGAGCTGATGGAGGGGTCAAAGGGGAACGGCCACTTGAGGCTGTTTTCTGATGGAGGAGAGCGCTGCTTGCTACGCGTGTTGTGAACCAAAATGGCGGTCTGACAAATGGACTCGTTCGCGATCCCCATGTCGGACCAATGATATCAACGGTCCAACCTCTTTGTGTTCAATGTTGAGGACCGGTTAGTATATTTTTTCCACACCACGCGTGTAAAGCAGTTCTGTTTTATTAGAGAATAGCAGAGCGCCGCTGTTCCCAGTTGACCCAGCGGTTCATGGGTTACAAAGGCTGCGTTATATTCCCTGTTGTTCAGTACATGTTCACATTGTGTAACGGGCGGGGGGAGGGCGACGTGAAAGTAGTGCTGATCTGTGGGGAGGGCAGATGGATTTGTTTGGCGAAGGATGAGATGTGAGTAATTTGCCTCGTCACTGGGCTCCAATGAAAAGCATCCACTTAACGTTGTAGATTATTTTGACAGGAACACTTGTCAACTGACTACACACACACACACACACGGACACACACACACCTAAACGTAGGGAGTGATGTTTGTTAGGCTGAGGAGGGGAGCACATCGCTTGAATATGTAACCTGCTAAACAACATCCTTTCTAATTAATAAATGACACCTTGTTGGTTTTTTCCAGAATGTGCACGTGTCATTTGTCTTTTTTTTCTCTGTCGGTTAACTTTAAAATTCCTTATCCAGTGCATTCCCAGAATGGAAAGATGATCTTCGACACCCGTCCCCTTGATGTAGTTGCTTCTGTTTACATCGCCGTCATCTGTTCCCACAGCTGTTGGCAACTGTCGTTAGATCCACAAACTCCTGTTTCGGCAGCGTTCTGCAGCCTACGCGCGTCGCTTATTGGCAGAAACAAGAGCCCCGTTTAAATGGAAGTTGCTTAATTGCATCGGGCCATCTTCCGTTGTAATTGCGCCTCGTGAGTTGTGCAATGTATTTTGTACCCATCGCCGCATGCGCCCCCCTTTTAGTCTTTCAAAATGTCTCCCTGTTCTCCCACTTTGCTTACACAAATTCTTCCTTATAATTGCATGTGAAATGCACTTTACTTTTTTTTTCAACCCACGCGTGTTTTCCTTTGTCTTTTTGTTCTTCCCAACAATGTAACGACCCGCGCAGCGCGAGGGTGCCACTCGAGCGCCTTTTACGGTCTGGTATAAACACCAATAAAAGGCGATGAGTAGACCTCTCCAGCCTCGGAGCCGTGTTTAAAAACTAGTTTCACAGGTGACTAGTTGGCAGATGGGAACAGAAATGGGATTTCGATAAATGGAAAATGAGCTGGTTATTGAAGTCCAGTAAATGCTGTTCTTTTGAATCAATGTAGTGCCCCTGCTACACTGCAAGGAGAGGGCATAAAACAAAGGTGAGCGTGATTAAATAAGTTATATAATACTTTTTATGTCCTCTTCAAGTATTCCACGAAAAGACTAGAAAAATGAGCATTGCAGTGCAAGTTGTAAGGTAAGGCCTATTCTCGACATGTGGTAGGAGTAGTACAGACCTATTTAAGTGATTATTTTATAACGGCCATATGTGACGCGTTAACAATAACGTGCCTCACAGTCGTCAGCGTCCCTATGAAAAGTCACTTCCGACAATGAAAAAGTCTGCTTTAATGGGTTACAGTGTTGGCCCATAATTACTAGATAAGGGGTTATTTCAGTTCTGCAAACACATGCACGCGGGGGGAGAAGAGTGATTCACAGGAAGAAAACAAAACACTGCCTTTTGCTTGAATTTTACACCTTTTCCCTCTGATTACCAGGTGGACTTAGGTTGAAATGTGTATAAATGTATATTCTGTGTGTGTAAGGCTAGGTTGTTTGATCTTCTGGTAGCATCAATGTCTTTGGCAATTGAGTCTCCTCTTTATCTAGGTCGATCGATGTTCTTGTCATTTCATTTTGTGTTTTCGATTCATATTTAATCTGCCGTTGGTGATGCTCCGTCCCTGCGGCTTTTTTCTACCGTACTTTAAGAAACCTCACTTGTTCTAACCGCCTTATGAATAAGTAACTAGCAGACTAGAGGGCACTAATATCCCTCGCCTGGCAGTTGGGTTCAAATCCTATAATATATTCATCCGCAGCCTACTTTGGATGAATAATCGGACTTCTAGAGTCTCTTTTTAATCTAATAACAGGCATATTATTTACCTATTCAGCCGTGTTGGCCAGTATTTTGACATTTTTAAATTGTTTTGGTTGTAAAGGCAACCTCATAAAGCCTGCAAAGGGCACGGCTGGCAAGCATTTCAATTAAGCACGATCCAATCAAATCATGCTCTCCTCCTATGTTTTGAGCTTCGCTAATTGCCACGCACCTGTTCCAGACATCAGGATTTACAGATTTGCAGTGTATTTTAATTGGGAACGAAACCACACAATTTGCAATGATGATTTTTATAACTACGAAAACTTCAATGCTTGCATACATCATTAAGTGTGCTATGAAAAAGGTACAAGCAAAACACTAACCACTTAAAACATTGAAAAAAGTGAAATTCCCCTCTCTGTCCATGTGTTTTTTCTTTCATGTCGATTGGCTAGAGAATCAAATGTAGTAACGTTGAAAGACGGTTCCCTCTCATGTGTTCCTTCTCAAGGTAGGGTGATTGGTCGTCTTCCTTTTAGCACGTTGACACAAACAGTGATTAAGGGCTGTAGAAATAAATTGTACTTGACGCATCTGTTTAGTTTAGGTAGGCCTACAGGGTTGGAAACAGTTAATGGTTGCTATTAGCTCAGAAACCACTAAGGCTATCTGTTTAGTAAGGGGTTTAATGCAATCAGGTAGAAAAATCTATTAGTCATTATTGACCAATCACAGGCTGCCTTTAGCTTTGTTGGCTTTTCACGCTCTCTCTTGTGTAATTGAATCAATAGCAGCGTGTAAAGTGATGCCTTCGCGATAGCCTCACTACTCTTTCACCTATCGCTTCCCCGCATTGTTTTCACTCAGGAAGTGCTCCAGCTCAAACAATTCTCGCCGTGCGACCTTGGCAATGAACCAGCGGGTCAGCGAACATCTGGATCCACGACGGTGAGAGACGCGAGTGCTCAAACAGCAAGCCCTACTTTGACTACAGTAGGGGGTATTACCGTCGCCACGCGTGGCACTTGTTGTTTCATTAGCGGTTCGCACCAGTGATGGTCCCCGGCAAGGACGCAGCGCCGTCACCGCAGAGCAAATAACAGAAAGATGTGTTTGTATTTTTCATACCTAAAATGAGACTAAACTGCAATGAAAACGACCAGCTGGCAACGTTGGATGGTGGCAGCTCGATCACTTTCACACCGTTGCAAAATACCCAGTTAATTTTTTTTCTCAAATTTGTGTTTTTTCTTGCCCACGTTGAGCCATCTGTGAGGCAGAGGATAGTGTTTGATTTCTGTACCGGCAGAGAGCGGATTACACTAGAACACAGTCCTCAACAAGGCCTTCTATCACTTAGGTATGCATCCCGTGGGAGACGAGCCAATAGGATCCAGAGTATATAGGCCCAAGTCATTTTGGAGCATATTTATAAAGATTAAAAGGAAAGCACACACACACCCAAGGCAGACTCTTGTCTGCGGCCCTCCATTCTGAAGCTATTATTCTATCTGTTGATGCCGGGACCTGTTGTGGGGGGGGGGGGAAGCAATGAGGAATCTATTTGGCGAGGGGTAATGACTCCTTGCACGACAGCTCCCCTCAAGCCCTGAAGTCTCCCTGCATGTCACACAATCAGGGCGCCGGCGTCCTTTAAATATGATCTCCCTACTACACGTCCCCACCCTCCCCACATAATTACGTTTGTGCTCCCCCCGTGCTTTCCTTCCCCTCGCGTCGTCGCCGGCCCACCGAGTGGCGACCGCCGCCGCGCCCGCTCTGAGAGGCTCCGTTTCCCACCCCCCCGGGAGGTGACAGCCAGGCTCTCTTGTCATTCCCAGCGCGCGCCGGTGCATGTGTGCTCCCTGTCCCGATTAGCTCTTCCTGAACTGGATGTAAACCCCCTTCCCCAACCCCCTGTCCTTCTCTACCCTCACCCCTCTCCCCCCTGAACATATTCTCCTCCACCACCGGCGGCAATAACATTTTGTCAATTGCTTTTTTTTTCTCTTTTTTTTGCTAGCGTTGTGTTGCACGATTAATTCAGCGGCACGACTCGATGAAGCCGGTCAGGGGGAGACAGTGCGGCACTTGACTCACGTCCAATCAGACTCATTCCTCCGCTGGGGAGCTTCGGCCAAACACACCGCTCTGAACGCTCCTCTCCCTGATCACCACCACCACCGTCATCATCGTTGATCCCCATGACGATGATGGGATGGTGATGATCACCCTGAACTGGCCACCAACAACCCCCCTCCCCCCTGCTATTAGTGCAATATGTCCCTTACGATGATGACAGCCATCGTCATCATCGCCAGGACATTGAAGGTGATGATGGTGGAGATGACCCCCCACGAAGACAACCAGCAAACTCCA
The DNA here is from genome assembly GCF_949987615.1 of Pollachius pollachius. Lineage (NCBI taxonomy): Eukaryota > Metazoa > Chordata > Actinopteri > Gadiformes > Gadidae > Pollachius > Pollachius pollachius. The sequence continues at coordinate 13,841,677 of NC_136947.1, read as the reverse complement.
CGCCTCCCCCCCCCCCCCCCCCCCCCCTAGTGTAGTAGGTCCCTTACAATAACCCTAACCCTAGCCATCATCATCAGCGCCATCATAAGGATGATGGCGATGAGCGTGGTGATGTCCAACCCCTTCCTCAACTCACTGCCCCCCCCCTCCTAGGCTATTAGTGCAGTCTCTCACTGCAGTGCCCAGCAGCGGTGGCTGTTTATCATGGTCATGACACCTGACTGTATAAATGGGAGCTGTCTGTTTGTTTTATCGTCACCCCCGCCCAGGCCTGGCCCCTCGCAGGCAGACAGAGGCAGGGTCACGGAGCCTATGTGGTGGGGAGACGGCGGCAGGAAGAGTGATGGACTCTGCCACGGTCAGTCCACTTGTGCTCGGCCGCGTGGCTCCTGGCTTCCCCTGACGCACGCCGTCTTTCCTCTTGAAGACGGAGGACTGAGCCCCAACAATAGTACATGTACATGTGGTACATGTAGTACATGTGGTTTTTCATGCGATGGCTCCCTCCCCGGGGAAGTTGCTGCATGTTACCCTGTCACCTGCCGACGAAGCGGCGACGCGACCCACCTGTGCTCCGCTTATTGCAGGTGAAACGAAGGGATGTTTACCCCGGAGCCTGCAACTCTGCAGCCCCAGAATGAACCAAATCCTGAAAGCTTTTTTAAAGGCGTGGGTCCTCCTTTATAACGCCAAGGCTGAGTGATTGGCCCTGGTGATGGAGAGAGTCTGACGTGGTGCATGATAACGCTGGAACGATGGCATGTTGTTTTGGGTAGGTCTGGAAATTAAACGGACGCCCTCCATTTCTACCGTCCCTGACGGCTGGAGCCTGTTATTGTACTTTAAGAGTGTTTTTGACGCTTTCAGGAAGGGAGCGTAATTGGAGCAGGGACAGCATGATTGGATTCTAACAAGGGTTTTACAGGTTTACATGGCCCAAACACAAGGAGTGCTCGTCTGCACAACGTGGCCTTCAAAAACAAACGACTAAGCAGACACATGGCAGGACAAGAAGAACCTTGCTGTGTTTGTTTATTGATGAGAGAGGGGGGGAGAAAGAGAGGGAGAGAGAGACGAATGATGAAAGGAAGAACAAACAGGCGACAAAATACACAATCAATGAGAGCAGAAAGAAAGTACAATAAAAAGTGTCTGCGTATTGTGGCATACTCCACCGCGACACAGGTATCTTTTTTTACGTTGTGCTGTGATGAAGTACACCTTGATTTAAGGACAGATTTTATTGTTATTTATAAAGTATGAGAGTCGTGTGCGCCTGTGTCTTCGGCTCACACCAAACATAAGGAAAATCATGTCAGGGAGTGTGTGAGTGTGTGTTATTGCTTTCATGGGGCTCAGAGCTGAAGGCTTTATGACAGACAAGCATAATGCCATGCAGAAGATTCAATTTCCAGGAGCTTGTAGTTCTTACACTTCCTTCTCTCGCTTTCCCTCTCTTCCCGTCTACTGCTCTCCCTTCCTTGTTCTGACTCTCTCGCTCTCTGTCTCTCTCTCTCCCTAGCTGCCTACTTCTTCCTTGCTCTGTCTTTCTGTCTCTTCTCTCTCTGTCTCCCAGTCTCTCTCTCTCTCTCTCTCTCTCTCTCTCTCTCTCTCTCCCTCCCCCTCAATCCAATTCAAAGAGGGTTATCAGCTTGGGAAACATGCTGTAACATAACATGTAAAAAGGAAATGAGATACATATTTTTGTCAACAAGTACATTGCCCAGAATATAACACAACATGTACATACAGTGCAAAATGTTTCACAGGTTTTTTTGGAGCGGAAAGAGAGAACTATTTTTACACATTTGGGAAGAACAAATGCGGTGCCAAAATGTTATTCTGTCAAACTCTTTGCAGATGGTGCGTGTGTTGCTGAAGGCTTTCTTGGTTGGTGGGATGATCTCCTCACCGTCACCATTGATACCATTGACCTTGGTGTGGAGCAGGGTAATGCCGGGTGCTGCAGACGGTAGGAAAAACCTTTTCAGTTGTAGAAGTTTAAATGAGAGGAGCGAAGGCTGAATCCCTTTCTCGCCCCAAGACTCTGGGATAATACGTCTGTGTTTAGTCAAGTCGTGCTGCAAACTCTGTGGTTGTCTGGACTCTATTACAATGTCGATTTTATTCCATCCAAAATCACTTTCTAACAATTAGTGAAACAACCCTGGAAGCCTGTGCCAAATTAAGGCTTTTTTTAGGAACGTGAAAGCAGGAGAACAAATAGCTCTGTGTTGTTGTTTATTTGGCTGTTAATTACGGCGCTGGGGGTACTACATGGGTGTTTTTTTGTTAATCTGGTGAAAATAACCGATTGGACATTTGCAGAGGACAATGTTTTCTGTAATTACAACGTGGTCGTCAAAAAAGTTGACTTTTGCTCCGCTTTCGTGGATTGACTTTTCCAGTCCTTTTTCAAATATTGGGGACAATCCCATTGCTGAGGAGCACGTTGAAGTCTGGTAGTACAGCTTATTGGGATTCAGGGTCCATGTCCTTTATCACTCTTCCTCCTGTCTGTCTCATCCCTCGGTCTCAAGTGCAATCACCTATTATGCCCGTGAATTTGCGTTTCCAAACTCCGAAGCGAATCTACCCCGGTGACCAGCTGCGGACGGTGCCGGATCAGCCCAGCCTAGGCAGCCGGTCTGAAACACCCCGTCTAATTCTTCACACTTGTTACGGACATGGAGCGGAAAACGCTAATTTTGCGACCATTTCCTCACCTCCACCCAGTCGTCCCCTCTCGGAATTGTTGAACCAAACGATCTTGCCTGTCCCCCCCCCCCCCCCACTTTCCCTGATCTTGCCTGTCTTGCCTGTCCCCCCCGCCTACCCCCCCGACAACCAACCAATCCCACCCCCCCTCCAGAAAACACTGATCCCGGAAGCCTGTCCCCTATTTCCCCCCTCCCGACCTCTCCGGTCAATTGGAATTCTGGAAGGATCCTGGAATGTGCGAGGGGTAATGACGGAGCGTCGGCGGCAACCGAGCGGATGACAACCTGGCTGACGGATGATCCTCTGGGCCGGACGTGAGGAAACCGACGGAGGAGCGGGGGGCGGGGGGGCTAAGATCTTAGGGGGCCCAGATGATTGACAGCAAAGCTCCGACCGGAGGAATAAGAGTGAGGAAAATAATGTATGACTCGCCGCCGCCGGGAACGCGGAACTGCCCCCCTCCCCCCCCCGAAATGAGGAATGACCTCCTGTTTGAAGTTGTGGGGCCTTTCTGGTGCGCCGGCGATAGTGCGGCAGTTTGTAAGGGACATGAGGGCCCGCCTGTCGCCCCCGCTGACGGATCGGGGGGCGACGCGTGAAGTGGTGGGAACAAAGGAATCATTTTATGCTAATGACAGTTAATTTGCCGCCGACAAACGCAGTGGTTGTGTGGCGCTCCCAGCCCACACAAAAGGGGATGCTGAACAGAGGCGTGGAGCAGGACAGCAAGGTTTTCATTCCAAGATTGGTCCTAATTTGGTCCAGTTTTTCTAAAGGCACTCTTTGTTGATCACCCTCTCTCTGACTTTCTCTCATTCTATTCGTTGTGTGTGTGTCTCTCTCTCTCTCTCCCTCTCTCCCTCTCTCCCTTTCCCTCTCCCTCCCTTCAAGAAAAGGTTAATAATTGCAGATGTTTTCAAGCAAGCGGTTTTGCTCCCCGATGCTCATGTCATGATGTCATGATGATGATGGCCAGTCAGCCCAGTGTGACCGACACCATTCCCCTTAATGCCTCCTCCGTCTCTTATCGCCTCTTGCTCTCTTTCCTTCTTTCTCTAGCTTTCCGTCTGCAATTTAGTCGCTTGTACTCATCCTCCCTCCCTCCCTCACTCCCTCCCTTTGGCTCGCTCTGAGCCTGCCTATGTTCCTTTCATCTTCTCTTCATCTTCTTTGCCTCCGTCGCTCTCCCTCTATCCATCTCCTTTTGGTCATTACCCATGTTGCTTTGTCACTCACGTCTCTCTCTCTCTCTCTCTCTCTCTCTCTCTCTCCCTCTCTCTCTCTCTCTCTCCCCCTTCTCCCCAGTCACTTCTGGCACCCTCTGCTTTTATACCCTGTTCAACTCATTACTCTTTCCCACTCTCTCCCCCTCTCTTCCTCCCAGTCCTCCAGAGGACAGATATCCTCTCATTACGTCGATGACACTCATGATACAGCTGAGTTCCCCCCCTTTCCCTCTCCGTCCCTGTCACTCCCTCTCTGCACTCCCTCCCCCCCTCTCTTTTCTTCCCTCATCGCTCGCCATCTCATCTCAATCATCTCAGTCTCCTCATCCTGTCCTACTCTCTCTCTCTCTCTCTCTCTCTCTCTGTCTCTCTCTCTCTCTCTCTCTCTCTTTCTCTTCCCCCCTCTCCTCTGTTTCCATCTTCCTCTGTCCACCCCTTTCTCTCCATCACTTGAAACTCTTTACCTATCTATCCCTCTTTCCATCTCTCCCCTTCTTTCAGTTCTCTCTCTTCCTCCCTCTCTCCAGCCACTCTTTCCACATCGTTCTGTCCCCCACTCCCTCTTCCTCCACTCTGTCTATCGTCTCCTCTCTCGGCAGCATGTGGCGGTTCGCTCTAGAAGCGTTGCAGTGGGTCACCGCAGCATCTGCTCCTTCTCAGCTCCTCCTTCTCTTCGCCTCCTTCTCCTCATCTACCTTTTCCATCTCCTCCTTCTCTTTCTTTCTCCTCCTTGCTGCAGCTCCTCCTGGTTGTGATTATTATACATCGCGCTGTGAGACCACGCTCCTCCTTATCTCAGCCTCGGTCACACCCACCAGGTTAGCATCCACACCTGCACCAGGTGTGGATGCTAACCGGGTGCTAACATACAGGTGCTAGAAGTCCTGTGTGTGTGTGTGTGTGTGTGTGTGTGTGTGTGTGTGTGTGTGTGTGTGTGTACCCAAGTAGGTGTAGGTGCATTTGTAGGAATATATCTCGATTTTTGTCATTGTTTTAGTGTAGGTGTGTGTCTCTATGTGTGTGTCGGATCATGTGGATGTAGTTGTTTTAACGTTTACCATTTATGTTGTTTTAACGTTAGGTGTGTGAATATGTATGTATGCAAATATGTTTAGATGTATCAATGTGTATGTAAATGGATGTGTAGGTGTATGTATAATGTGTGTCTATATATACGTATTTCTATATGCAGAAAGAAGTACCCCCTGTGTGTGTGTGTGTGTGTGTGTGTGTGTGTGTGTGTGTGTGTGTGTGTGTGTGTCTTGAGTTAAGTAAGAGAGTTAAGTTAGGTTAGTGAGGAAAGTTAGGTTACTGTCCAAAAGGGGTGCGCAATATGTCGGTTTATTTCAACGTATTTCTCCCCCGGTGAATTTCAATGCCGGGAAACTACTTTTTTACACTTTGATGTTGGCAGTACACTCTCACCTCCCTCTCAACTACCCCTCAACTCCCCCACAAACCGGTGCCAGCTCCAATTCGCGAGGTTCTCACGAACCTACAAGCCATCTTCCATCTCTGAGCCCTTAATGACTCACGTCTCCCAGCCTCCCTGGCACCGGCCCGCTGACTTTGGTTCTCCTTGACTTGCTGAGACTCTGACTTCTCTCTGTCTAGCTCTTTCTTGCTCTCACTCTCTCGCACTCTCTCTCTCTCTCTCTCTCTCTCACTCTTTCTCTCTGTCTTTTTCCCTCTCTCTCCCACTTGTGCTCTCTCTGTCTCTCTCTCTGTCTCTCTCTCTGTCTCCCTGTCTCTCTCTCTGTCTCTCTCTCCTGCAGTGGGCTGCTGTATGTGGGGAGGTTTCCTGGGCCAGCTGGTCATTCCAGGTTATAGACGGTTGTGTTGCTCTGTGGCATGCATGCACACTCAAACATAATACATTCAGACTTTTATGCCTAATCTTCATATATTTGGGTTCTTTCCCTATAGATATTTTTGTGCTAACCCGAATATGGCTTACTTCCTGCCGGGTCACTGTCCATGGTCCTGACAGCCCCTCCCCTGTGGAGTCCATGGTTTTTATCGTTCCATCGGTCTACCCAAATGCAATATCCGTTCTCTTACTTCATATGAGATGCGGACACCAGTTCCCTGTCCCCGGAGCGAGAAATGTAAGAACACGACAAGGAGGACCAAAACAAAAACCAAGAGAACATGATTGTTTGACGAAGAATTTAACGTGTTTTGGACTCATCCAAAACATATAACAGGAAACGGATATGCCACTGTCAAAAGTCCCTCCTTCACCCTCGCCCCTAAACCCATGTCACTGAAAGTCCCGCCCTCTTCCTTGCCTTTAAACCATGGCCCGCCCTCTCTCTGGCCTTTAAAGCCATGTCACTGAAAGTCCTGCGCCCTCACTCTCCTTTAAACCCATGTCACTGCAAGTCCCGCCTTCTGGCTTGCCCCTAAACCCATGTCACTGAAAGTCCCGCCCTCTCTGGCCTGTTACACTCATGTGAAGCATTTCCCTATGCAGGCGTCAGCATTTCCCTTTTGAGACTAAAACGCCTGGGAGGAGGATCTGACGACCCAGGGGCCTCCACCACGCCTCCAGGCACACACCCAGACAAACACACACATAGATGTATGCTACACCTGTACACCTGGACGCCGGGCTGCTCCACCTGCTAGTTTGGGAACCATAAAGGCAATACGCCCTGTAGAGGCCACAGGTTCAATTCCCACCTGTAGCTCTAGGCTACTGCCCAATCTCTCTCTCTTCCAACCCAGTTCGTCTGTCTCGTCCAAAATGATTTATTTCAATAAACAATGCAGTCATTTATTATACGGTCGCTTTCTCAAGAGGAAGTCCCTCAACCCAAACTAATTACAGCACAAACAATACAGATATGTTTCCACACTCTCCCTTCTTCTTGACCTGCTTGACTTTATTGTTCATCTGCATACCAAATCTTCCACCTTCCGCCCCTTGCAGCCAGGTCTTCACTTTGTCTGCCCCCCCCCCACAAACCCCTTTAATCCCTCCAGGGCCCCCCACTACGTCTCACGCCCCTCTTCATCGCCGTCCAACCAACCACTGGCATCTCTCCATCCTCTCTCTCGGCTCTGTTTCCTCCCATCTTGTTGTTGTTGCTTGTCGAGAATCGGTGCTGCCGCCACGTTTACTCTTCCCGTCAAGGTACCCTGAGAACAGTTGTTAGACTGCTCAGGTGTGTGCGTCTGTCTGTCTGTGTGATTGTGTGTGTGTCCCCAAGCATAAAACATTAACATTGTTTGTCTCCCCTCTGTGCTCGCTGAAGACTTTTCCCATGGAAATAATTTATTTCAAAATATACACACGTTAGCAGGCAACTACTGTGAAGTTCATTACGGCGATGTGGGGAGACACACGCACGCAGGCACGCACACACGCACACAGACACACACACAGATGGTTTATGACCCTGTTGTGTTTTTTATTTCCGTAACCTCATGCTCACTCCAGTTTCGTGGCAAGAATTATGAGCAACTTAATATTAACTCACACTCACACACGCAGATACACACTCGTATACACGCCAACACACACACACACACACACACACACACACACACACACACACACACACATCTAAACTTAACAATCTCATTTCGCTGCTACCGTGGCTATTCCTTACCTCCTGCAACATTATTTGAAGCTTCCAAAGTCTTAAATCCGCGTTGTCTCTTTAGATTGGAATATTTCTACTCGATTGTCCGGCAAACCCGTCCTGCTGCTCCGGCGACTATCGCTTCCGTTTGTCGTAAACGGCTTCTGACTGGAGGACGGGACGTTCCAGGGGTGATGGGGGCGGGCCTGGGTGTGAGGGGAGGTAGCGTACCATGGGCGAAGGTGCAATGGAGGGTGGCAAAGGTGGGCAGAAGGTCTGATACGAAACCTGGGGGGGTGGGTGGAGGGCGGGGGGGAGGCCGCTGTTGCTGTGATCACATGTGATCACGGTTGATCCAACACGATGCTGTGCGTCTGTGAGAAAAGGGTGTGTGGGTATGAAGGAGAAAGTTTTTGTGTGTGTGAAAGAGAGAAAATGTGTGTGTGTGTGTGTGTAGGAGAAAGTGTCTGCGTGTGTGTGTAAGGCGAGGTACTTTTTCAGTCGAGATGCATCATGACATATGCTCATTTGCCTTTGAAAGCATCTGTACTGTAATTTGTTCCTCGGGTGGTTCGCACTGTGCACGCCGTGCGCGCGTGTGTGAGTGTCTGTATGCTCACGCTGCTGAGCATCTGTCTGTGGATGCATGCTGTGTGGATTCAAATGCTATCAAGCCAACTAAAACTGAATAGGGGAGGAGGAGTGTGTGTGTGTGTGTGTGTGTGTGTGTGTGTGGGGGAGGGGGGGGGGGTGAGGCTTTGGGGCGGCATCGGGCCAACTTAAAATACAGTTGGCCCGATGCCCTCGGTTACACCTCTTAGCCTGTCTCTCTTCTCCTCCCCTCTGAATCTCTCGCCTTTTCCCCTCTCCCCTCGCCTGCTCCCATCTCTAACTCCTCTCCCAAGGGACTCTCATACCTCCTTTCCTCACCCTTCCTCTCCCCTCTATACTCTCCTCCCCTCCCCTGCTTTCCTGTCATCTCCTCACCCTCCCCTCAAAACCTCCCCTGCCTTCCTGGTTCGTCTCTGCTGGAGGTTCAGCTCTCTCTCTCTCTCTGTCCCTCCCTGTCTCTCCCTGTCTCTCTCTCTGTCTCTCTCTGTCTCTCCCTCTCTGTGTGACCACAGCTGGCCACAGCAGGTGGGTCTATGGTACCAGCAGAGGGAGGGAGAATGTGTGTGAACGTGCGTGCACGTTTCTCGCACTCTGAAACAGGCACTCACTATGACCCACGCACGTGCACACAGGATGCATACTGCTTACAAGTGTGGACGCTACAACCACAAAGGCAGGACAATGCACACCAACACACACACACACACACACACACACACAGACCTGTGACTCATCCTTCCCTCCCTGTGCGTGCGTTTGCCGGTGTTCAATGTTTCAGCCGGCCGAACATGCTTCCTCTCATGTCCTCACTCCTCCATCGACCTTCAGCGGCATTGACAGCCTATCTGCGGCGAGCATCGTGTGCTGACGTAGGCGTTCTGCGGGTAGTGCGCCTCTAAAAAGTCTCTTATTGTTTGTGTTGAGGGGTTCGTGGCGGGGGGCTCCTGGAAGCACGCACAGCCCAATAAGAGTCCCGCTGCTGCACGACAAACGGCCCGGCCTTTCTGCCCATCCACCTCCTGCAGGCACCTGGATGCTAGTCGCTGCCTGTCTGTGTGCATGTCTGTGTGCATGGCTGCCTGTCTGTTTGCATGTCTATGTGCATGGCTGTCTGTCTGTTTGCGTGTCTGTCGACTCTGGGTGCATGGCTTTGTCTGTGTCTGTCCGTCTGAGTGCCTGTCTATCTGCTTTTCTTGCTGCCTGTATGCTTGTCTTCCTGTCTCTATGGCTGTCTGTTTGTCGACCAGTAATTCCCCTCCCCCATCTTCCTCTTCCTCCTCCTCCTCCCTTTTCTCCCGGTTGACTCCCGCCACAGGTGTCTAAACCAATCATTAGCTCCGGCTTATCCTGACCCCCGGCAGCTCCTGTTTATCTGAATATCTGCTTCCTACCAGTGTGTGTGTGTGTGTGCGTGTGTGTGTGTGTGTGTAAGCTGTCGGTATTTATGTGTGCGTAAGGTCGGCCTTGTGCTCGCCTGTCAATCATACATCCCCCCCCCCACTCCCCCTCCCTCTGTCACTTCTTTAGCTATCTTTAATGGCAAGGTCAAAGAGAGAGAGAGAGAGGGGGGGAGGGGGGAAGAGAGGGGGAGAGAGGGAGGGAGAGATGTGTGAGTGACAAGGCGACATGGCTAATGACTAAAGGGAGATGGATAGGGCATAGCGAGAGAGGTAAGAGAGAGAGAGACAGGATGAGGGAGAGACTGGCAGGCAGAGGGGGAGAGAGAAGGCATATGTTCACACTTAGATGCAGCCAGAAATTCTGAAACGACACTCATATAACTGTTACACTTAACACTGTTACTGGGATAGCCTTTTTGTTCTGTAGGAAGGTAGAGGAAGACTATGTAAAAGACTTGTTTTGTTTTCAGTGTCGATACGGATTCGGAGAGGCGGGGCGTTTACGAAGGTTTTGCCAGAATGTGCACCAAAAAAACTATGAAAATTAGAATGTTAAATATGATTCATACTTCAGTGTCATTCAAATAGAAGTCAAGCTATGAAAAAGTAATACAATTTTGGCGACTAAATTGCAATAATTGTCTTACACACACAAAGGCACCCATGCATGCAGGCTGGCGGGCAGGAAATCACACACACACACACACACACACACACACACACACATTGCTCACAGATGGTTTGTGTCCAGCACACCAGACAAATGTGCCACCATAAGCAGATGTGTACACAAACATAAGAACTTCCCCATTCAAAGTGATGTTGAGTCAAACACGCACGCACGCAAGCACACGCACACACACACACACACAGACACACACAATTACAACCCACAAACATAAGCACTTCCAAATTCTAAATGATGGACACTGACAAACTGGTGGATGAACACACACACACACACACACACACACACACACACACACACACACACACACACACACAAAAAACGAATCCAACCCACAGCGTTTTTAAAATAGGTAACAAAAACACACACACACACAATGTGTTGAGTGCTTGAGTGAGTGAGCGGTGAGAGGGTGAGGGGTGAAGGGGTGAGTTGGCATGCCACCCTCTGGAGTGAGTGAGCACCAGAGGGGGAGGAGGAAGCCAAGAACTCTGCTCTTGGTTTCCAGCCAAGGCTCTCTGTGCCCCCCCCCCCCAGCAAGAAGTTCTGCTCTAACATAGTAGGACTGTTGGATCAGAAGTTCTGCTGTAACATAGTAGGACTGTTGGATCAGAAGTTCTGCTCTAACATAGTAGGACTGTTGGATCAGAAGTTCTGCTCTAACATAGTAGGACTGTTGGATCAGAAGTTCTGCTGTAACATAGCAGGACTACTGGATCAAAAGTTCTGCTGTAAGATAGTGGGACTGCTGGATTACACATTACAAACAGGGAGGGCTGGGCATTTTGCTCAGGGAACTCAGCTGTCCAGTGTAGCAGGCAGGATATTGAGAGCCATGCAGCTCAGCAATAGCCTACTGTTGGACAGTATGTTGAGTGCTAACACAGCGAGGTTAGTCGTAGTAGTGAGTCACAGGCCCGCTCAGTCCGTCCCCCCATTTTATTCACTTCTATTCTAATCTATACTCACTTAGATTAGAATATCTTTCCCATGAGAGCCGTGCAACGCAACACTCCTCTTTACAAGACAGACACACACATACACACACACACACACACACACACACACACACACACACACACACACACACACACACACACACACACACACACACACACACACACACACACACACACACACACACACACACACAGACACACACACACACACACAAAAAACGAATCCAACCCCCAGCGTTTTTAAATTAGGTAACAAAAACACACACACACACACACACACACAATGTGTTGAGTGCTTGAGTGAGTGAGCGGTGAGTGGGTGAGGGGTGAAGGGGTGAGTTGGCATGCCACCCTCTGGAGTGAGTGAGCACCAGAGGGGGAGGAGGGGGGGAATGGATGTAGACATATCTTGGGCAGAGAGAGAGAGAGAGAGAGAGAGAGAGAGGGAGAGAGAGAGAGAGAGAGACAGACAGAGGGAGAGGGAGGGAGACAGAGAGAGGAACAGATGGGTCAGCCATCTGGTAGATGGAGGAGCAGCTAGAGAGATGAAAAGATGAGAGACAGAGAGAGAGAGGTATCTTTTGGTTGGAACCTTTGGTTTGAACTGGGCGCCCTGTGTACGTGTATGTGCATGAGTGAGTGTGTGTGTGTAGATAAAAGTGAGGAGTGTGCACAAGGTGTGTGCAATAGCCTAGTGGGCAGTCATTTGAGACTCAGGTGTCAGAAGGCTACACGGTTGGGCTCCTGTAGCATAATGTTGAACGCACTAATCTACATCCACACCTCGACACACCCGCACACACTGTTAAACACGCATGCACACACACACAAACACACAATGTCAAAATGCCCCCCTTCCCCTCAAACACACACATGCCTAAGCATAGACACACACGCCCATATAAAGGCATGCATAAACACACGTGTGCCTACCTCTACACACGCATAGACATACAGACGCACACACGCACGCACGCACGTATGGCTACGTACAAACATGCATACATTAGACGCATGCAAAAAATGTATTTACAAACACAGCCACGGCAACACACACCAGTCATGACATTAACGCGATGTCTTCAAGCCTCTCTCCGAGCTCAAGGATGCACACGCTTTTTAAAGAGCCTACAGAGAGCAGCGAGCGGCTGTCTGAGGCAAGAGTTTCACGCACAAGCCCACTTTGTTTAAGTTGACTATGCGAGGAGAGAGATTCAGGCCTGTTGGGGGAGCAGCACAACGCTCATAACCGGCGAGTCAAGGAATCGCACGCAACGCCCCTGTGTCTGAAGTCACTCGTGGCCGCGTGGTCGCTGGAAATGGATCACAGGCAGTGTTGTCTCAGCAATCAGACTGGATATTCATGATCCCAAATCTGATGGCGGGCAAGCTTTTACTTTCTCTGGCTCGGTATTTGTTTTGACCAATTGCGTCGCCGGAGGCTGGGATCTGTGAGCGCGTAATTGGCGAACGGTGAACATATACTCAGCCAGCACTGGTAAGCTTTTCCCGGTGGGACGACAAGCTTACCAGACGCTGATTCTCGCAGAACAAGTGTCTGTAAAGGTTTCAAATCAACACAGTGTAGATTGGCCACTGTAGAAATAAACATGTTTTTATCCCTTTTGTAGAGAGAGCTTCATTCACTCGTGCAAATTACTTTCTCTTCGTTAGAATATATCCATAACGAATCAGGAAACAAGTCGTAACGAAACAGGAAACAAGCCGTAACTCCGCTCTTGGTTTCCAGCCAAGGCTCTCTGGCGCCCACCTCTCCCAGCAAGAAGTTCTGCTGTAACATAATAGGACTGCTGGATTAGAAGTTGTGCTGTAACATAATAGGACTGCTGGATCAAAAGTTGTGCTGTAACATAATAGGACTGCTGGATCAAAAGTTCTGCTGTAACATAGTAGGATTGATGGATCAGAAGTTCTGCTCTAACATAGTAGGATTGATGGATCAGAAGTTCTGCTATAACATAGTAGGACTGCTGGATTACACATTACAAACAGGGAGGGCTGGGCATCTTGCTCAGGGAACTCAGCTGTCCAGTGTAGCAGGCAGGATATTGAGAGCCATGCAGTTCAGCAATAGCTTACTGTTGGACAGTATGTTGAGTGCAGTGCCCCCATTTTATTCTAAAATGGATATCTCACTTAGATTACAATAGCTTTCCCATGAGAGCCGTGCAGCGCAACACTCCTATTTACAAGACAGAATTTACTATTTGATTTACTCTCCGCCTGATTCTATATTCTTTTAGTATTTTGTATTATATCAAAAAATAATTTAGCATTATTTGTCTATTTTATTCTCTTTTAGAAAGATTTTCTTGCAACACACTTTGAAACCTGAATAGTGTCTTTGTTGAAGGGTAGAAACTCTTGTATGTAAATAAAATACCCCTATCCTTTAATCCTAATTCTAGATACAAATCTACAAAGAAATGATCCATGATCCCTGAAACTGGCTTAACGCTGAGGGAGGCTTTTCCTCCCTTAAAGGCTGTAACGGATCTGAGAAATCACAACATCGGCCAGATGTCTCAGAACGCCGATCGGGTGAGAGGCTCTGCCTTCCTGACAGATCAGTAAGAATTTGGATAGATCGCTTCTGTGAATGCCAGAGCTATCCGCGCACGCTCGCGTGCGCGCGTGTGTGTGTGTGTGTGTGGGTGCACGTGTGTGTGAGTATGTGTGTGAGCGTGTGCATGTGCGTGAGTCTGTCTGTGTGCCACCTTGCCTGGATCCACCTGTAAATTGCTTCCATGTCGCCGCAGGAAAAAGCAGAGCAGAAAAAACTGCGCTCCCCCCCCCCTCCCAGAGACACCCCCCAAGAGATAGTAGAAAATGGCTTCACATGACAAAAACAAGTGAAATTGGTCACGTGCAAACAACACCGCAATCCTCCCGGACACAACACACGTTTGATTCCCGTCGGGCGTTGTTGGTTGTTTCCCCGCCTTTTCCGTTGCAATATGCGACGGCTGCCACCGCTATAATTGTTGTTAATAGGATCGCAGGTACACAGCGCTTACGATCAGCAGGCAGAGTAACTCCGGCTGGCCGGCTCGGCAGCGGGCCCCCCAGGGTGGCAGCGGGATAAAAAATGTAGAGCCGCTGCCAGAGGATAATTTATACAAATACTCTTGTTGTTTCATTTGTGTTTCGGTGTCTTCTCTGTGCCGGCGTGGAAGGTCGATGATTGCGGGGATAATTACCGACTCTAATGTTATGTTTGGTTTTGTTGTGGAATCATCTTTGTTATTATTTAATGATTTCCTCGTTCTTCTGTGCGTGGTCGCGCTGTGTGTCCTCGCTGACCTTGTGAACACTGCCTATTATCTGGGGCTTCTCATTGTCGAGGAGTATCGGAGTCCTTTGCTCTTTTTGTGTGAATTACAGCGTGGTGGTCTGTTCATACTCAAACACACACACACACACACACACACACACACACACACACACACACACACACATATATATATATGTAAAAAAAACACATGTGTGCACGCACACACACACATACATTTACACATATATGTACACACACAGACACACACACACACACACACACACACACACACGCGTGTTGAAGGGGTTGCGTGATGGAAGAGGAAAGCGGCATGCCAAACCAGCGATGGATGCTTACGGGAGTGCGAGGAGAAAGAGTCAGAGGAGGATCTTCACTTGTTTACGGCCAGACGAAAGGGTTCCTCCACTTGCCCGATAGCCGGCATGTTGATTATTGTCTAGCGCTACGCCGGCACTTTCAAAAACATACTCGATTTCAACTCGTCTCCCGTCTGCATGAGTCCCTAGCTCTGATGCTCTCTTTCAACTTACCCGTCGTTGTGGAGTGCAAACGCTGTTTAACCCGTCTGAAACGTTGTGTCTAAACACGGCTCTTTTCTCGCTTGATTGTGTCGCATCAGACGCCCGGTTCCGCTGACGGTTAATTATACATAATTGACTCCGAACCCCATGCGGAAATCACTGTGTTTAGTCTTCTCTCAATCTCTTTCGCTTGCGCTTTTATTTTCTCTCTCTGTCTGTGTCTCTGTCTGCGTGTCTCTCTCTCCTCCTCTGGCGCGAGTTCTCCCGGGGAAGTGGGGTGTACGGAGAGAGCTCTCGTTGGGATACTGGAGTGTTGGAGTGGAGCGGTGATTCACCACCGGATGACATTCACAACTCAGTCCCACTGAGTGTGTTCCCCCCCCGAGCCCTGTGTGAATCATGAATGAGGGGCATTTTGACGGAATGAAAACCTTTTCTATTTCAGTTGCACGCAGAAGTAATACAACAGCTTTGTTTTTCTTGTTCTCTCCCTCCCTCCCCCTCCAAATTACCGACATAACGGGAATGATTTGGAAAAGGTAAACATGTGCAAATGAAACACCAAAAGACAAGCTAAACTCTCGCCTCATGAGTTAACCGCCTCGCTTTGTACTTTTCCATTAGTGAAAGACGTTGGGTCTAATTTAATACGATTCAGTCATATTAGCAGACACGATTATCCAAAGCAATCTAAAGTGATCCAAGATACATGTTATCAAGGAGCAGGTAGGCAGCTAGCCGTCTCACTCAAGGACCCACAGAGGACAGAATTGTCTCCGGTGGAGACAGAAGGTTCTGGGTTCATACCCGAATTTCAACGTCAAGGCGCATTACCTTCACCTCAACCTGCTCTTAACGCCATGACAAGATATTGGTGAAAGTCGCTCTGGATTTGGAAGTGTTTGCGGACGTGAAGGCAAAAAAAAAGGGGAATCAAACGCAGTACCTTTCGGCGGGGTGGAGTCAAACACCATAACCAGGTCTGGCTCCCCTTAACTGCAGCCGCCTCGACTTCTGGGGTCCTTGACTCCGTTTGGACAGGCTCTCACCCCCGGTGCACACCGCGGGCATTTGGCCCCGAGCTCTGAGTCAGGAAGAGAACAATGTCCGTCTTCAGGAGAGGTCTTGCTATGGTGCACGCCCGGGGGGAGGCCCGGAGGACAAGTCCAGGTTACTCCCATAATGCACTGCACTCTATATATAGCGCCTTGTTGTTGTGTCATGTCTGTGGTGAGTTATGTGTTGCCTCCCGCTGTTAAGTTGTGTTACTGTGTCTTGTTTTTAAGCTGAGAAACAGAAAAGATGACTTCCTCCGGCCACAGCTGGGTGGTCATTTCACTTCTGAACTAAGTATGAATGTGGAACTCCACACCTGCATCCGATCTCCTTGACCACCAGACTGAACGGCTCAGGGGGGAGACCTCCCTGCTATTTCTGTGAGGTCGCCATTGAGCCATGCAAAGGTATAACGGAGGAGAGGACGAAGAGGAAGAGGCTGTGTTACCAAACTATCCTCCTTGCTAATGCTTTCATTCACTATCTCTTCGAGGAGACGGGAAGGTCGAAAGGAGTGTCAGTGCCGACTGTTGCTAATCCCTAGGCCAATCACAACCTTCACAGTAGCTTCATGTGGGCGTGTGTCTGGTGACACCCTGCGAGGTGTTCAGGATAGGCTGATGTATCTTCGGCGGCCACCTTATTCTGATTCTCTATCTAGCGTACTACATACTGATACAGTGACTGTGGGTACTTTCTGTGATCCTTCTCACTGTGTTTCCCTTGGATTCGTTTTTTTCCTTGTCCTTTGGCAGTCTCAGGGTGAGAGGAGTGACACATAATGTGCTCCGGTAAGACCTTTGTAGACTTTGATTCAGCTCTCTACAAATAAAATGAACTTTACTCCACTTGGTCTGGAGATGTAGGTAGTGAGAGTCAGATGTTTGCTATAGAAGGACCAGTGCAACAAAGGTTCTGAGAAGGTTCTGTCCTGCTGTCCCGTGTCGTTCCTCTGTGATCAGGCGGCGCCACTGCCGGCTGCAGAACAGGCCAGGGCCGACTCCATCGACCCTATTAACCAAGACGCTGGATGTAAAGTGAATCCTGAGAGCGGCGTGTGTGAGCACGGGCGAGGACATTAAGAAGATGTGGATAAACAAGGTGGGCCGGCCTCTTGGTGCACGTTAAACTAATGGAGGAGCAGGATGGAATAAACGCTGGGCTAGAGGTTCTGTAATGGTGGAGCGGGCCGAGCGCAAGGCCGGGGGAGGCTCGAGTACTTTCATTCCTGTCGTTTTAGCCGAGTACTTTTACTCGGGGTGGTTTTTTAGCTACTCGTGTTTCCACTGAGTGGGACTTTGTAATTTTGCGCTGCTACATTACACAAATCATTTCTGTGCGATGCATTTTTCTCATCCATCAGGTCTATCAGGTTTATTATTTGAATCCTCCTCACACTTGCTGTTACAAGCGGCATGCTAGCTAGGCTCACAAAGAGTAAATACGAGTGTGTCCTGGTGATGCACAAGTACACAATCCTTTTTACTTGAGCATACTGTCAGGGTGAGCATTAACATGAGGTCAACACCAGGTCAGATGCTTTTGTTCCCGAACCACTCAGGAATGATCTTTCACCCAACTGCGGTGATTCCTTTCTGCTGGCGATGCGATAGAATAGCCTCAAGGCCAGGAGAGAAGCTCGGAGGAAGACTCTTTCACAGCACCGGCCCCCCTCTGACCTACAGCACTGCAGGACTGAAGGACACTCTTTATAACAGCCTGTTTCAGCATATTATTATTTTATATTATGCAACATTATACTAGAGTATATTGTTACTGTATTTATTTGTCCCCATTTTGTAGTTCCCATTCATTTCCTTTCCAAACCGGTACTGTTGTACCGGTTGTACTTTGCACATTGTATAAATTTGATGTTATTATGGTTATTGTGCTGTCCTGCTACACTTGAAAGGTTGGTGCTTCTGCTGATCGTTCGTCGTCAATTGCTTTTCCCATTTTATTATAATGTATTATAATTTGAATAGATAGTAATTCATATATAGGAGTATTATATTGACGCTGTATTAAGTTGGCATATGGGTTAGTTTTGTGTCTTTGTTGGTTTTCTTTCTTGTGTTGATTGCACAATCTACAATGGGCAAGCTTTTCTACCTATTGTGACAACTAAACTAAAGTCAGTCTAAATGAGCCGGGAAGAAAGAGTGTGTTCTGCGGTTCTTTAGTCTAGTATATTCCTGCTCCACCGCTGGTAGTACAACTCCCTCAGAGACCCGTGCTATAGAACCCAGCGGACATGCCTGTCCTCCATGGTTACTCCCGTGTGTGTGAGTGACCCCCCCATGAACTCAGCCTGTCAAGGTGTCTGCGGCCTTCTAGCCATCGCCAGGGGAAGGGACGTCTTCATGCAGATATCACCGGGGATTAGAGTGGTTACTCCTCACAGGCAAACCGTACCAGCCTGGATCTCCCCGTGTCCGCAGCATAACCCGTAGACATCCTGGGGCAGGGCTGCCCCCTCACCCCGGCCGGCTCTTTGATGACATGTTTCTCTGTTCCCTGGAAGTGGCTGTGGATTAGAGCGCCCGCTGATCGACGCCAGGATTCCTAACTACAACATCAGCGTGTGCTCCGGGTTATTATCCCTGACGACTTCAGACTCAATCGCCTCACTGGTGTATTAAGATAAAGGTCTGTGATCCGGTGGGTTGGGTCCAGACCCGGAGCAACAGGGACTGTCTGCGGAGCCCCGATCGTAATAAACAACAGCGCAATTATTTATCTATTTCGAAAAAGAATCGGCTCAATTTATCAAGTGTCCGTGAACTTATTAAAAGATAAAAGAATCTGCCGGGGCTCAAGGAATCACACACCGCCGAGAAAACATGGCTGGCAATTATGAGAAGTAATTAGTAATGAGAAAACAGGGCCGGCGGCCGCGATGTTGTGCTGGGTGTATCCTCAGACGCCTCTGCGCTCCTAGGGGTGACTGCCTAATCCTCTCTGGTTGGGATTCACCCCTGGTGCTACTCTATAAACGCGGCGTACGCCCCGCACGCCCGGCACGTTGCGCTCGCTTTGCTCCGAGAGCCGCTTTGATGGATGGCGTTCATTTCACGCCGGTGATGGATGAGGGCAGGTATTAAATCCCCCCCCCCCCCCCCCGGGCAGAGCTCGGCGATGTGATCCAATGAGGTAAGGCAGGGCTCCAGCCCCTGCCCAAGGCCTCTCGTATGTTAAAGCACGCCTCGGAGTCTTCTCAATCCGCCGTCAGCGCCTCCGGCTCCGAACTCTCCTTCCTGTTTGTTGTTTGTTGTTGGCTTTCGAGACGCGGTCGGCGAGCGCGGCGCGGCCTGTGTGATTGCGAGACCAATTGGAGCATGTGGCGGCGGCGTCCATGCAGCCACGTGCTAATTCCTTCTCACATGTGCGGGGATCGACTGAATGGGGTCGCCGGCACCCGCGTTTTTCATCATCACAAGCGTTCGCGCGCGTGTGTGTGTGTGTGTGTGTGTGTGTGTGTGTGTGTGTGTGTGTGTGTGTGTGCGCGCGTGACACGCACACACACACACACACACACACACACACACACACACACACACACACACACACACACACACACACACACACACACACACACACACACACACACACACACACACGCGCGCGCGCGCTCCCCGTCGTGGCTGATGAATGTGGACGCTGTGGTAATAGCGGTGCACTTTTATCATTGATCCCGTTGTTCACGCCGGCCTGGTCCGCCGGCGAGACGGGTCCCGCCACTGTTGGGGTATCGTTTGTTGTTTGTTCGTGGGTTGGTCATTGATTGAACAAAGGAAAGGAAGAAAGAAAAATATGGAGGTGAATATTTGATTCTATTCCCTTGAACCCGTCAAGAAAAGCAGATACTATATGTCGATTTAATCACGTGCATGTGTTGTGCGGTATGGAGGCGTAACCTCTGGTTATGATATTCTACACTGGAGAACTCTGTGTGGAAGCCGATGTGTGGCATGAAGGGAATTTTAATTTGTTTTTTAAGAAAGACTAGGACTTTGAATAATGCGAGTAAATAATCGCGCTCGCACACAAGCAGAACAGATTATGAAAAACAAACAATGAACAGAAAAGTTGTTTGTGGGTGTCTGTGTGTGTTCTCAGTGCAATTTAGTCTTCCACAGCCAAATATATAAATACTAACACTGGAGCGTTGTTTGGCTTCGCAGGCCAAGGATGAAACAGGGCCGAGCTGCCCTCAGAATGGAAGCCAGGAACAGGGCCAGGTGGGCTGGGGAATCGTCAACACAGTTCACTCATATTTTTACACTGATGCCACTCATCCCATATCATTGTTAGTTGTGCTTTGAGCGCAACCAGCGCAGTGAAACTCCAGGAAAGTATTTAACACTGTTAAGAGCTCTCATTTCTGCTGCCCCCGTGCCGGTCCAACACAAACCCACCGTGACCTGCTCTAAGGGCACAGAGCAAGTGGAGAAATTATTGGTTGCTATGACGATAGCAATGCCATCTCCAGCAAAATGCATAGGTTGCAATAATTGCATTTTCTTTGTGGTACTAAAATGCACAGTAGGAGTTCACATGCAAGATATGGACTGAATTCAATTGCTTTTCCTGGTGGAGATAAGACTTGGGATGTTTCCGGAATATAGAAGTGCATTGTACAGACCATAATAGTCATATTATTAATAATATAGCCGAATAATGCAGTGATTATCTGATCAAAAGATCTACATGATCAAGTGGTCCGGGCTTGCGTCAATCCAGACATAACCAATCGAGGGCCAGCATTGTCTAGGTTAGGGCATTTTGACTCTCTCAAAAGATACAGGATTTGATCCCGAATGTCCGCTCTATTGTTATCCTTGAGCAAGATGCCATCACATCCTCCTCTTCCTTAATGAAATATCTGAATATCTGATGGATAAAAGTAACTGGTGATGACTTTTATTTAATAACTCACCTGTGATCTTAGAGATTGATTGTTTTGTTATTATTCCAGACATGACTCATCAACAGCAGATAAATCCCTAGCTAATGATTAGGTTAGCAGTGTGCCACGACGGGCTGTCCCATTATTGGAAAATAATGTACGACAAGGGAGGTGATGCCGCTGCAGTGAGGCAAAGATTACCACAGCAACAATGATTAGATATTAGTTACTTTCATCTTGAATATTATTGATTTGTAGCGCCATAATCAGCTGAAATTACAATGTTCTTCTGCAGCGCTCTGGCTCACTGTTTTCATCATCTGGTCGATAGATCATTTGACGGCTGTTGTTAGAACTGTTAAAAGGCAAGGGTTGTCCCATTGTTGAAAATGAACTCACAATCTTGGTACATGTATGGCCCAATCGCAATCAAGTATTCAACAATGTTTTCGTATGAATGAAAATTAAATTGTGGGTTTCTGTGTGCAGGGGTTGTAGAAAAGTCTCGCTTATAGGTGACTTACTGGCCCCCGCAGAATAGGGTTCAATGTGAATGAATATGAGCATCTGATCTGCTTAATACTGCTCCATCAGACTCCAGTGTGCTGTGATTCAGTGTTGGTGTTTTCTACAGTAGGCTCAGGGTGAGAGGGAGCACAGCCAGAATTAGCTTAGTGGAGCAGCTCTCTCTCCTACGCCATTCTCTCTCACCTTTACATTCCCTTTTCCACTATGTTGGACTCCCTCTCCCTCTCTTTATCTCTCTGCCTCTCTCTCCATCCCTTCCTCGCTCTTTCTCTTCCTCTCACTCATTCCCTCTTTCTCTGGCCTTATCTCTGTCAATTCAATTACATTTTCCAAAAAGGACGGGACGCAAATTGGTGCAATTAAAGCAATTGTGGAAGAACTGAAAAACAGAGGCATGGAATAATGTTAGGCTGTGGATCTCTGCTGTCTGTGCAGTAACAATGCCTTGCTAAGTAGCATCGGGGCCAGCCCTGCTCACAAATGTAAGCACTCACGTTGTTGTAAGATGCTTCGGATGAAAGCCTCCGCCAAATGGCATGCATTATTCTTAATATTATTCTACGTCGTTTGTTTCCGTCTGCCGCCTTCCACCCTGTCCGTTTCTTTTCTCCTCTCCTCCGGTTGTCTCGAAGGCAGGGAGACGGAACGCGTGAATGGATTGAGGCCAGTACGAAGGCCAGGAGAGGAGGGGAGAGGGGAGAGTCGAGAGGAGAGGGGAGGAGAGGTGAGGGAGGTGAGGAGTAAGGGGAGAGTCGAGAGGAGAGAAGGGGGAGAGTACAAAGACAGGAACGCGAGGAGAGAGGGGGGGGAGCAGAGGAGATGGGAGGAGAAGGAGAGAAAGGAGGGAGGCGGAAGAGAGAGAGAGGGGAGGGGGGAGGGGGGGGAGATGCATTCATACTTAATTTGCATTCAAACAATCACTCACCTCCCCTCGCTTGTCCCTCAGTCTTTGTCATATTCATACCTGGAGTCTTGCCACAGCACAACACCTCACATTCACATACACACACAGACACTCACAGACACACACACACAAACACACACACACATATTCAAACATACTCGTATAAATGTAAGCACACATATATCCACATACACACACATATCAAGGCAAACACACACATCTAGACACAAAGGCACACACATACACACACACACACAACAATATACGCCAACACATAAGCACACACATGTCCGCACTCAGACACACAGCCATGAATACAATGAATACAGTACTGTGTACGCACACAGACACACACGCGCACACACACACACACACACACACACACACACATGCAGCTATATATTTCAACCTCACACATGCACATACACACATGAACAGAATAAAAAACCTCCTGCAGATGCCAGTTTCGAGTAGACATACAACGCACACAGACACACACAGGCACACACAGACACACACAAACACACTCTCGGTAGCCGTGGTATTATGGCCGTGGCGAGGGCGGGAGTGGCCGTCAAACGGTAAATGTCACCACGAGAAGGAAGGAAGATGGGACGAGACCAGAGGGAGAGGGGGAGGAGGAGGAGGAGGACAGGGAGGAGGAGGAGGACAGGGAGGAGGGGGAGGACAGGGAGGAGGGGGAGGAAAGGGAGGAGGCTAAGATGACGGAGGGTGGGGGGGGGGGGGGGGGTGCACCTAAGGGAGCAGCCATCACCTCTTCCTGCACGCTGCACACTGACAGCCAGGAGCCGACAGGTGGGGAATGAGGAGGTGTTGGGGGGAGGAGGAGCCAGGGGGAGTAGGAGGAGGTGGGGGGGAGGGTGAGAAGGAGGAGGTTGAGGAGGAGTAGGAGGAGGCCGGGGGAGGTTGAGGAGTAGTAGGAGGAGGTGGGGGGAGGTTGAGGAGGAGTAGGAGGAGGTGGGGGGGAGGGTGAGGAGTAGTAGGAGGAGGTGGTGGGGAGGTTGAGGAGGACGAGGAGGAGGTGGGGGGGAAGGTTAGGAGGAGAAGGAGGAGTTGGGGGGGAGGTTGAGGAGGAGTAGGAGGAGGTGGGGGGGAGGTTGAGGAGGAGTAGGAGGAGGTGGGGGGGAGGTTGAGGAGGACGAGGAGGAGGTGGGGGGGAAGGTTATGAGGAGAAGGAGGAGGTGGGGGGGAGGTTGAGGAGGAGTAGGAGGAGGTGGGGGGAAGGTTAGGAGGAGTAGGAGGAGGTGGGGGGGAGGTTGAGGAGGAGTAGGAGGAGGTGGGGGGGAAGGTTAGGAGGAGAAGGAGGAGGTGGGGGGGAGGTTGAGGAGGACGAGGAGGAGGTCGGGGGGAAAGAAGGAGGTGGGAGTACAAGATGGGGGGGTGGAGGTGGGGGGAATAGGAGGAGGTGGGGAGGAAGGGTGAGGAGGAGGAGGAGGAGAAGATGGGGGTGGGGAGAAGGAGGTGGGAGTACAACATGGGGGGGGAGGAGTTCGAGGCAGAAGGGGTTGCAGCCGGCCCTCTGTTGCCCCAGAGAAGGGCATCTGTCCGTGGAGACGTTGGAGCGGGGCGTGTCACACTGTTAGACAATATACCTGTCGGCATGTCTCGGCGTAGAGCTGTTACCCATCATGCATCAGTCTGGACCGTCTGTTATCTGCTCGCGGCCTGCCACTCCGTGTCTGTCTTCCTCTGAATGTACACCTGTGTGTGTTTGTGTGTGTGGGTGGGTGTGTGTGTGTGTAAATCTGTGTGGGCGTGTGTGTGTGCATTGGCGCATGTGTGTGTGTGCTTCTGTGTGTGTTTGTGTGTGTGTGTGCTTGTGTGTGCGTCTGTGTGTGTGTGCTTCCGCGAGGCCCATCCCAATACTGTCACCACCTGCTTGGCTGGCTCACAATCAGGGAACATCTGAATTATATATCTGTCAGCCTCCTTATTACCGCCTGTCTGTCTCTCTGTCCTGCCTGTCTGCGGTCACTGCCCATACGCTTGTCTGCCTGTCACTCCTCCAGTTTGATGGTGGTAGTGGTGGGCAACATAGGGTGTCTTTATGCATCCATCACCTCCTCCTCTTCCTCCTCCTCCTCCTCCTCATCTCCTTAACATCTCCGCTTGTGACGGCGTCCTTCGGAAAACACGCTATCAGCATCGGATGACACACACGCATGCCGTACCCCGTAAGTGCACTGACGCAAGCGCAAACACCTCCTGCGCACACACACACACACACACACACACACACACACACACACACACACACACACACACACACACACACACACACATGCAAACACGCAAACGCACACACAGGCACAGGTACACAAAGAAACAAACGTAAAACACACATACAAACACGTGCATTCACACAGGCGTGAAAAGCACCTACATATGCACCCATTGACTGTTGTTTACAGACTAACACACTTTCACAAACACACTCACACTCAGTCACTCAGTCCCTCACAGGTATATTGACATATAGCATCAACAAACAGTGAAGGCTTGGAAGGTTAACAGAAAATATCACCTCAATACAAGAGAGATCGTGTGTGTGTATGTTGGTGTGTGCATTTTCTTATTTTATCAATATGTGTGTTCAGCCCTGTCGTGGTTTAGTACCTGGCCCCTCTTGTCAGGGGCCCCTAGTCAGCAGTCAGTAGGGGCACTCAACCTCGTCTTAATCTACAACCCCTCACACCATCTCACTTATTCTGACACACACGCACACACACAAAAACATACACGGATATTCAACATGAGTGGGACAGGATTAAGATTGGTGGTTCCGATTCAGAAAGGTTTTCTGGATTTAGGGGCTCCACATCTGATCCACAGAAACCACATACCAGGGACAGAACTACAACAACCAGGGTCAGAACTACAAGCACCAGGGTCAGAACTACAACAACCAGGGTCAGAACTACAAGCACCAGGGTCAGAACTTCAACAACCAGGGTCAGAACTACAAGCACCAGGGTCAGAACTACATGCACCAGGGACAGAACTACAAGCACCAGGGAGAGAACTACAACAACCAGCGTCAGAACAACAACAACCAGGGTCAGAACTACACAGACCAGGGTCAGCTCCGGGCAGCTATGTTATTACTGAGTCTGTGCTTAATGTCCTCACTAAGTCCTTAGTAGTCCTCGCTAGTTTTTTTCCTACCAGACGTTTCCTAAATTAGATTGCACAACCAATTTTTAACTAATATCCTGACTAGTAACAACTAATGTGTAAGCTGTATGTAAGCAGTTTGTTGTGGCTTCAACTTAACGACAACCAAGTTGCAATGAACCGCCGGCAGGCTACGATGTGAACCAGGAAGTGCTTGAGCAGACCAGGAGGACATCGCATGTCGTGGCCGGATCAGTGTTTTCTTGTACGCATGTACCTTAGAATAGATTTGCGCTGTAAAAGTAAATGAGCTATACAGTTTAAGCGTCATGGTACCCTGTGTAGAGAGCGTCTGCTGTGGCGCTGGGCTCGGCGCCTTGTGCACTGAGCATCGCCACTCCAGTAGCTCATCGTTATTTTTTTAATGCGCCGATTAGTTTTTCTCACCCACCACCACAGTTTACACCTGCTTAGGCGTAGGGGTAAATATTTAATCACTTAAGTGCTACATGAGAACTAGTTTGTGTGGTGCGACCCATTTTGATTTAGAAATGTGTAAGCCCTGTGTTTGTAGACACCTAAAGTGCCTCTAGACTTCAGATAAAGGCTCTGATGTCAGATTGTGATTCTGATTCAGTTCGTGGTTCTGATTCGGATGCAGGTTCTGGTTTCAGAGGGTGGTTCTGATTCAGATTGTGGTTCTGATTTCAGATTGTGGTTCTGATTCAGTTTGTGGTTCTGATTCAGATAACGGCTCTGATTTCAGATTATGGTTCTGATTCAGCTTGTGGTTCTGATTCAGATAACGGCTCTGATTTCAGATTGTGGTTCTGATTCAGCTTGTGGTTCTGATTCCGATAAAGGTTCTGATTTCAGATTGTGGTTCTGATTAGGACTCTGGTGGTGCTTCTAATCAGAGCAGAGAGAGGTGCTGATTGGCTCTGAGCTCGTTAGAGCAACAATTTCACCTCTGGTTCTGGTCCTCCGTTCAGGCACGTTTTGGTTTTGTCATTCTGGGTATCTGTTTCTGCCTGAGAGATAAAGACCGGATCATTTGAGTCAAACGATGTCCAACACATGAAGGTTGAATACCACTCTCTGAGCTACAGTACAAACACTCACCCACTCACCGCCCGCATCTAAACACACACTATTAAACACACTTACTCACTGATGCATGTTGAATAAATCTGAACAGTATTCACACACACACACACACACACTAACACACACACACACACACACACACACACACACACACACACACACACACACACACTTGTGTATAATGAATACAACTCTGCGATTACAGTAGACACTGCCACACACACACACAATATGAGCAGCAGCATTATCAAAAGCCTCTTAATAGATGGAGCAATACAGGAGGATGCATGTTATACAGGTTCCTGTTCATCTGCTTCCCTTCTCACTACACACACACACACACACATACACACACACACACACACACACACACACACACACACACACACACACACACACACACACACACACACACACACACACACACACCATCATGCTGAGTCTATCCCGGGTGGATAAATCAGTCCTTTCATGCTCTGTCGTCTTGCTGGCCCTGTTCTGGTGTTCCTTTAATAGAGAGGGATGACTCTCTCTCTCTCTCTCTTGCGCTCTCTTGCGCACGCTCTTTTCCCTCGCTCTCTTCCTCTCGCGCTCTCTCTCTCGATGACTCCCTTCCCCTCTCATTTTCTCTGTCACTCTCGCTAGCTCTCTCTCTCTCTCTCTCTTCCTCTCACTCCTAATACCTCTCTTTTTTAACCCCCCCCCCATCCCTTCATCAAAGTGCTGTACGTGTATCTGGAGATGTGTGTGTGTCTGTATATATGTGTGTGTATCTAGAGGTCTTCCTGTGTGTTTGTGTGTGTGTGTGTGTGTGTGTGTATATCTGGAGGCGTGTGTGTCTGTGTGTATGTGTATCTGTTGGTGTGTGTGTGTGTGTGTGTGTGTGTGTGAGCCTTTGTGTGCGTTGTGTGTGTGTTACTGTGTTTATGGACTATAGCATTAAGTATAATGTCTATAATGACTCAGAACGGGACGATCAGTCATTGATTAGAACACTGATGACTATGATTAGGGAAGTGCTCGTTTTAATTAATGTAGTTTGGTTGCTTTATGGAATTAATGGAATTACATTTGTCAATGGAAATAGCCTGGTAAACAACAACAATTAAAATAAAAAATGAATTGTAATTGTTACGATGTAGGCCTATTTGTGACGATGCGATCTGATGCTGCTGCTGCTGCTGCTGCTGATGATGATGATGATGATGATGATGATGATGATGATGATGATGATGATGATGTTAATGATGATGATGATGATGATGATGATGATGAATGACATGTATTTCCCTATCGATAAATATGTAATATTGCCTTGTTGGAAAAAAAAAGGCACGATCATAGTGCGACTGATAAAAAATGTCGCGAGTCATGTTATTAGTGAGTAGAACGAGGGAGAGAGGGGTGGCTGGGGAAATGGAGGGAGAACGAGCGAGACCGCGAGTCGGAGGGAGAGCGAGAGACGGAGAGAGAGAGAGAGAGAGAGAGAGAGCGAGAGCGAGCGCCGCTGACAGCCTCTTCGCACGGCTCTCATCCAGACTCAGTGTTCGCTACGGGAGACGGACGGAGAGGCGGCGCGAGGAGACCAAACTTGCGGCGGGCACACCACGAGATCGACGTTTAAAGGTAAAAAGTCGCTTTTTAAATTGGTTTTAGTGCCGAAGCGATCTGTCGAAGAGGTGAGGTTGGATGGATGCGTGCGTGTTGAGGTGGAATACCCAGGATACAGAGAGCGGGAGAGGGAGCGCGGACCGTCAGAGCTCGTTTTCTGTGCGTGTTTTAAAATGCGTCTGGCGGTTTGTTCTCAACAGTGGTCGACATCCGGAGGGGCCAGTGGGGCTCGGAGGGTATGATTAGACGGAACGTTTTGCATACCAGTGCCCCGTGTTAATCCTCAAGGTGTCTTTGGGGTGTGTGTGTGTGTGTGTGTGTGTGTGTGTGTGTGTGTGTGTGTGTGTGTGTGTGTGTGTGTGTGTGTGTGTGTATATGTGTGTGTGTGTGTGTGTGTGTGTGTGTGTGCGTTGTCCTCCGACATGAATCGAAGGGTCTCTGTGTGCGGGCTTTCATCCCGTGCGTATTTCCCAGTCGAGCTGGTGTGCACATGAAAATCCCCAAATCCACAAAGTAGGCTACGATCCCGCCCGATCCCAGTTAGCCTACGATTTGATGGGAAATGTTTGATGATATTGATGATATTTTTTCTTGACAATGTTTCAAAATTACACCGGGGAACATTTTGGGACAAGTCTGAACGGAGGCGTTACAGAGATCCCGAATACAACAAGACGCAGACACGGGGTCTATTGCGGGACCGATGTCATAACTTGGCCATGTCTCAGTCTCAGCCCCACCACTGAGACACTGGGGTCTTAGTGCCTGGCTCAGCGGGGACAGGGACGTTTAGCCCAGAAGAAGTGTCACGCAGGGCGGACCATACCCCGATCAGACAGGGCGCGCAGCTCATTCTGCCCCCTGGGTAGTGCGGAGCAGAGCACTGCACCGACCCCGCGCCCCGGGGAGGGAGACAGAAAGAGAGGAGATGCTGATGTATTTTACCTGCTGTCAGATGCGCCATTCCGCCTTGATTCGGCGCGTCCCTAATGAACTAGATCGGCTCAGCGTCGCGTCATAAGCGCCGCGTAATTGCGTCAATTTATTAAGAGGAACGGCTCAAACCGGCGATCACAAGGATTTGGCGTAACGTCTACTGATGTTACGCGTGTGCGCGTTCCAAGTTCTTTGACTCCTTTACGCAGATCGGAAAAAAGAACACAAATAGAGACACACACACGCACACGCACACACGCGCGCGTGTGTGTGCGTGTCTGTGTGTGTGTGTGCGTGTGTGTGTGTGTGTGTGTGTGTGTGTGCGCGCGCACGCGTTTCGCGTCTATTCTTCCATGTGTACAACCCTTCTGGGAGAAATCATTTGCTTAGATTTATGAAGCGCCGTCTAATATATCGATAACCGCTGCCTCAGTGTATTATGAGGGGGTGAGTGGTTCTGGTGTTTGAACCGCTATGGCTTCACTCGCTTGCTTTTTAATGCAGTCCTTTTTGGTGACAGGGTTAATTCCCAGATGGGAAATTCTATGCAAATAGCCCCCCTATGCTATACATCATGCTGCTATGGTGTCCAACCAGCTGTTGTGTGTACACACACACACACACACACACGCACGCACGCGCACATGCACACACAAGCACATGCATTAACTCAACCATATACCTACTACATACAACACATACATGTACGCACACACACACACACACACACACACACACACACACACACACACATACACACTCAACCACATACATACTACATACAACACATATGAACAGACATGTATGCCCATAGACACACACAGACACACACGCACAGTGGGACTTGATGGCCTTATCAGTGAGTGCGTTATGTCTTTGATGGCTGTTAAACATTATAGGATCTTGTGGAAGAGCCTCATGTATTAAACATCAATGTAATTACACTACCAAAGAACTCAGCACAGCCAATCACTGCTCGACTCTGGGCCTCTGGAGGCCTCTTGTCTCTTTGCATGCGTCGGTTCCCATACACGCGTGTGTGTGTGTGTTTGTGCACTTCATGTGCACGTGGGTGTGTATCTCTGGCCGCTGATATTTATCTCTGTGTTTCCCTGAGGACAATTCTTTCGACGTGTCTTAATCTTTGATTGCGTTAGCACTTTTTGGTCATTTTCTCTGAGGGCAAATCGTGGAAGACACGAGGAAGAATTAAAGAAAAACCTAAGAGAGAGAGAGGGAGAGGGGAGAGAGAGAGAGCGAGCGAGAGACTGTGTGTGTGTTGATGTGGTCGCTCGCCCGCTGCTCATTTGGCTAACGGAGAGCGCAGCAGTCTGTGTGTCAGCGTTCACTCTGGAGCTGTTTACGCCTCAGAGCTGCTGCACGGGAGAGGGTGCCAGAAAGGGGGAGAGAGAGGTAGAGAGACACAGAGAGAGATGAGTGGTTCAAAAGAGAGAGGGAGGGGAGAGAGAGGTGTTAAACAGAGTGGGAGAGAGAGGTAGGGAGACACAGAGGGAGATGAGTGGTTCAAAATAGTGAGGGGAGAGAAAGGTGTTAAAAAGAGAGGGGGAGAAAGGTAGAGAGATGAGAGACACATAGAGAAATGAGTGGTTCAAAAGGGAGAAGGAGGGGGGAGAGGGGTTAAAAAGAGAGAGGAGGGAGAGAGGGGTTAAAAAGAGAATCAGAAGGAGAGAGGTTGATAAAAGAGAGAGAGGGAGAGATGTTTACTCTCTTCTTCATATGCCTGTGTAGTCATGCAGTGGAAACTTTTTGTTGTTGTCAAAACACCATGCCAATAACGCTCAAATCAATTGATTTGCCCTGTCTCTCTCTACATTTAGGGCATCTCTATCTCTCTCTCTCTCTCTCTCTCCCTCTCACCCTCTCTCTCTCTCTCTCTCTCTCTCCCTCCCTCTCACCCTCTCTCTCTCTCTCTCTCTCTCCCTCCCTCTCACCCTCTCTCTCTCTCTCTCTCTCTCTCTCTCTCTCTCTCTCTCTCTCTCTCTCTCTCTCCCTCTCTCTGCATGAACACCAGGAACATGGAAACACAGGAAGGATTACTGGAATTACAGGAGAGATATAGATAGAGCCAGAAAAGTAGAGCATCTCCATGTGTGTGTGTTGGGTGCATGTTTCTGTGTGTGTATGTGTGTGCTAGCATGTGTGTGTGTGTGTGTGGGGGGGGGGAGGCGGAGTCAGAGAGCTAGATGGAAAGGGGGAGGGGGCGGAGTCAGAAAATAAGATTGGCAGGAGAGGGGGCGGGGTCAGATATCAAGATAGAAAGTAGGGGACGGGGTTAGGAGGCCATCCTTAATTGGAAGGGCGCAGAGTTGGAGATCAATATAGAGACAAGAGGAGGCGGAGTCAGATATCAAGATAGAAGGAAGGGGGCGGAGTCAGATATCAAGATAGAAAGAAGGGGGCGGGGTCAGAAAGAAGGTAGAAAGAAGAATGGGCAGAGTGAGGAGTCAAGACAGAAAATAATCTAGGATTAACAGAGAGAGGAGGGGGTGGAGTCTCGATGCAAGATTGACAGGGAAGGGGGCGGAGTCAATGGAATGAAGGAGGGGCAGGAAGGAGCGGCAGTGGGGCAAGATGGACGTAAGAAGGACAGTTGGTGGACAGGAGAAGCAAGGACAGGATGTGCTGGAAGAACACCGTGGTTTACTTAGAGAGCGGGGCCAGACTGGGTTCCCTAGAGGGAGGGGAGGTGAGCTGGTGCAATATCAGGCAGAAGAACAATTTCCTCTGGGTCTGCTGTGTTTAGTGTGAGCAAACGGACAGTTTGCTGATGCCACAGAGGAGGCCATGCTGTTCTCTCCCGAGAGGACTGTTGTTCTTCTTAAATGCAGTCCTGAGCACCGTCTCTTGTGCTGGCGTCACCCCGAGGTGTTTTAGGAAGTGCTCTATGAATACACCTCGCTCGACGACTACCGTCATCGTGCTTTCATCGCTCGCCCTTCATACAGGACTGAATTGTTGATTATTGATCAGTTTTATGTCCTTATTCGTTGTCATAAAACGGGGGCAATAATGGCCGGTATGGTGGCTAGAGTGATTGACATACAGAAAGGTACTAGGTTTGATTCCCATGAGGGCCAAGGTCTACCGCTACACACTCCTGAGCAAGTTGCCCGTTCCTCTACGTGTTCCTATGTGACATTTACTTAGAACGAAGAGTCTCGGTCCGCTGCTTTGGGCAAAAGTGCCTCCTAAATATTAAATAGGAAATGTCAATGAAAGTATATTCCGTGTATGATTGGAACTCCTTCCAATTAACAGGCTTCATTTCACTGAACTACATTATTAAATATTTGTATTTACGTAACTTTCTGGATTGCAACCCCGTCGCTATCAGTGTAACCAAGCATGTCTAAGAGGTAAGACGTTTAGAAACTTAGAAACACCAGCGAGGGTCAAATTTCACTTTTGCAATGATTATTTTACAGAATAACCCTTGTATGTTATGTCACAAAGTGAGTGAGTGAGGTAGTGTGTGAGTGGGAGAAGTAGTGAGTGAGGTAGTGAGTTAGTGATTGAGTGACTGAGGTAGTGAAGGAGTGAGGTAAGTAAATAAATAGTACATTTCATTTGTAAAGCACATTTATATACAGCATAATTGACCAAAGTGCTGTACAGCAGATAACTAAAAAGACAAATAATGCAAATAAACATTGGACCAATAATCCTAATTATACAAAACGTAAATAAAAGGAAACCTTCAATACCATTGAGTAGTTAGTAGTGAGTGAGTGAGGGAGTAAATGTACTTTTCTGACAGGAAATGTGAGCAGTAGTTCAGTGAAGAAATGTATAATAAATAGCGGGTATGATATCATATTTACATATATTTATATATATTTAGCTTGAATAAAAACAATAAGGACAACAGTTACAGTCAAATAAACACAGTAGGAGTATCTGTGCAGCGTGTTCCTAAAATAAACTTAAAGCTTCTCTGAATGGGCATGTAATGCGGTAGCAATAAATAGAGTTATAGCCTGGCGGAGGTTTCCATATCGGAGGTGAAAAGGAGCAATTTATCCAGCAGTGTCAACTGGATCTTTAGCTATGAATTCCACGTTATGAATTTTGAGGTAATTCTATAACGAATGACGACATGACACGCAAACGGCTGCAATACAATACCGCTTCTCCGAAGCTCCGCCACTCCTTCACGATCCCATCTTGTCCCCTCACTGAAAACTGCTGCTGTAGTGAACTGAGAGACACGTCATTAAGGAGATGGCAGGGGGTTGCGAGACATCTTGCTCAGGAATGCCTACTGCATAGGCTGCAGAACCCAGAGCCTTTCGAATGGGCCTCGCACACCGCCGACCCGCTAGATCATCCCGGCCCACTCACTCGATGAGCAACAACAATGCAAAGAACCAATTACTGATAATTGTCCCCCCGAACTCCCAAACAGCTGTTTACATACCCAGCGGTACGTATCACTTAGTTTTTCACCCCTTTTTTCCGCTCCGAAACAAGCGCTCCCTGCCAAGGCAGCTCTTTGTGATGGCAGCCAAAGCAGCTAATGAGAGACGGAAGCAAACTAATGCGTTCTCTCTCTCTCTCTCTCTCTCTCTGAGGAAACACTATGATATATTCTCTGGCTACGACAGTTCCCCCAAACCCCTCTTCACAGGGGAGTCCGCGACACGCCCAATCTCTCCTCAAATCTACCCAGAGTGTTAGGATATTTGTTCCTTTCCAAACAATGCACCCCAACACTTTCCTCCCCCCGGCAGTCTATATACACACACACACGCATGCACGCACGCACGCACGCACGCACGCACGCACGCACGCACGCACGCACGCACGCACGCACGCACGCACGCACGCACGCACGCACGCACGCACGCACGCACGCACGCACACACACACACACACACACACACACACACACACACACACACACACACACACACAATCCAGCACCCAGAATCCAGGGTTAGATTAGCATCGGTAGGGTTAGGGTCTCTATCTTGGGGCCAATTCACCTCCACAATGAGAGATAAGAGAGGTAATAGCCGGATATACAAGGGGGAATAAGAGGGGCTAGCATGATTTAACACCACCTCCCCCTCCTCCTCCTCCTCCTCACCCTCATCCTCATCGTCTATCTTCTGCTCCTCCTCCTGCTCTTCCTCTCCTGCATCTCAGATAAGCCGTGAACCTCCTGCTATTTTCTCATGGAAATAGTAATTTTACTTATCTGACTCTCTCTCTCTCTCTCTCTCTCTCTCTCTCTCTCTCTCTCTCTCTCTCTCCATCGCTCTGTCTTTCTCTCCCCGTCTCGCTCGGTCTGTTTGAAGCACCATTGGTGTTTGTTTCCTGCAGTGTCAGCCTGTTGATGGCGAAGGTTATTAAGGATTATGTCTGTGGTCTGTGAGCGAGGGCGGTTTGAACTGTGCGCTCTTTGATTGGGAACTTCACAGGGCTGAAGTGGACGGAAATGTAACTGTGTTGTCATCTCCGCTCGGATAATTAAAGGAAAAGTTGGTGGATCAATGTACCGAAGCCGTCTCTAATTGGCTACTTGAAAAGTGAGGATATGACTGTTAGTGTGACTGTCATTAGTTTTAAGTGGAGTAAAGGTTTAAAATACAGGTCATGAATGAGAAGTGAGGGGTTAGGGCTTCTTGCTTAAGACTAACCACAGGTTAGGCTGCACACCTTGAGGTTCGAACCCGGATCCTTTCGGCTGAGAGGCAAACACACTAACCACGACAACATCTGTTTGGGCCGACAACATCTGGCCCAAATTACAGATGATTTCCCCTATACTCCTGCTTGGCTGCATACTCCCGATTCAAAGCCCAGGAGAGAGGATGTTCCCTGGTTGCTGGTCAGTGAGAACCAGGGAGCGTGAAAGGATCATGGATCCATTCATGAGCTGGGCGTCATCATGAGAGCTGACAAGGTTCCGCACTCAGAGCTCCAGGTCGCTGGGCGTCCCCATAAGACGGGGCTTATTGGCGGGTGAACTGATGGATGGCGCGGGGCTGATGGACCGCTGATCGCTGGACGATTGATCCGAGGGGGGATTGATTGATGAACCCCGACGCGGTGACAAGGGCTGCGCTCCTCTAGGACCTGTGCGTCATTGTGTGGTCGGAGGTCAAAAGGGGTCGTCGGTGATCCATCATGTTAACAGAAGGGAGTTTGAGGACAGGGAGGGAACACGCTGTGATGGGGGGCGGTCCGGTACGTCACACACACTCCAATACTTCTGCACTTGCACTTTTAAACAAATGTGCACACTTGCTTTTTGAAACTGATGTTTTTAATGTTTAAATTGCATACACAATTTGTGTTCCATCATGTATTCATTTAATGGCTAGTGTTTCTGGTCGTGCGGTTCGGGGGGACCTGAGGTCTGGCCCTGTCCTCCGTGGGTTGTCTTTGCCTGTGTGGTGGATCCCGTGGATTGCGTGTGATGGAGGCTGGTCCACCCAGCTCTGGGAGTCGGCCCACCGTGAAAAGATCAGCAGACCCCCCGCAGGGCTGCAGAAAGCGGCAGCGCAGCTCCAAATCCACCTCGCTAGGTCTATTGGTGTGTGTGTGTGTGTGTGTGTGTGTGTGTGTGTGTGTGTGTGTGTTTGTGGTGGTTCAGGGATTGGTGGGTGGATGTGTATGTGTTTATATACACCATGTAAAGTTAGATCAAAGAAAGCCACAGGTAGCAGAACATGCACACACACACACACACACACACACACACACACACACACACACACACACACACACACACACACACACATACACACACACACACACACACACACACACAATCACACATTCACTACACAGATAACACACAACACAGATAACACACACACACACACTGGAGTTGGATCTGCGTTGCCGTCTCCTGCAGCCCCGCGGGGAGTCTCCTGATCTGCCACGGTGGGTCTACTCCCAGGTCTGGGTGTCAGAACGCTGCGCAGGAGAGCTGGATAAGCCCATGACAGGGTGGCTGGTGGTGAGGGTGGTGGTGGTGGAGGTTAAGGAGGAGGGTGACTGAGGTATGAGAGGATACAGTACAGATCTTCCTTTGACTGATGGTGCTGGTGGTGGAGGAGGAGGAGGAGGAGGAGGAGGAGGAGGAGGAGGATGAGGGGGAGTTGGTCTGAGATCTGACTCTGAGATGGCATCCTGCTGAGAGAGAGAGAGAGAGAGAGAGAGAGAGAGAGAGAGATGTGCTGTATGTGTGGGTGTTTCAGCTGTCCTTTTTGTTAGTGTAGGTGTGTGTTTCAGGGTGTGCTTGAGCGTCCACATAGCAGTGCTCATGATTAAGTGTGTTTGTGGGTTTGTGTGTGTGTGAGTGTGCTCACTGTCAGCCAAATTAAATAGGGCTTCATAGAATACAGGTCAATAACAATCAGCCACTAAGAGATACCCAACCGTTACTCACCGATACGACAATCACACGATCCACCGGCAGAACAAGGGCCTCACGCTGCCCAGATCCATCTAGAGGACGAGCGGAGGAGCGGCAGGGGTCCGTTAGCGGACGTCTCGAAACCAGTACCCCGCAGCCCCGACCCACCAGCAAACTAGACTCTGTGGACCATGAGGCCCTATAACCACAGCTGAACCCGGCCCTGAATTACGATGACTTCCCTCCAGAAAACCGCCGAGCCCGGCTAAACGTTTCTCTCACCTTTTTTGCATCCCAATGAATCTAATGGAGCCCCCCACCACCTCTCAATCCCCCCAGACCCGACCAGTGCCTGTGTAATACAAGCCGGATCGGCGGGGGGCGACCCGCTCCCCTACGGTCTGGAGGCGAACGTGTCCAATTTGCCAGAGAACCCCAGGAAATAAACGGATATTACCACAGTGGCCGCGAGGAAGGGAACAACAATCACGCTTTAATTTAGCTAAATAGGTTCTGGAGAAAACTAGCCGGGATAATTAGTTAGGTTTTTTTCCGGGACCTCCCTCCCCATAAAACTCAAAGGACCAGCAGATCTGTAGGCTGTTTGTCTGAGTGACTTAGGTGGAATTGTAGTTTTTTAATGCTGTGCTGCCAGTGGGCGTCTGTGCAGTGCAGGGTGAGATTGATGGCATAGGAGATGCACGGCTTTAATGGATGTAATGGAAGCCGACATAATCCTTATATTCATATAGCGAGTGACATTTCTAGATGATCCATGTCTCTGAACCAGGCCAGCTTTTGTCGGCTTTAGAAATGGGATTGCATGTATGAATGCATGGGCATATGTTTGCAAATGCAAAATAGTACGTGGAAGTAATGTGTTTCTGTGTGTGTGTATGTGTGTGTAAGCATGTGTAACGGATTTGCGAATCTGTCTGTGTGTGTGTAAGTGTTTAAGTGTAACATGTGTATCATCTAAGTCTGGTGTATCATCTAAGTCTGTATGTAAGTGTATAAATATGACATACGATACGATATGAGTCTCTCTGTATGTGCGTGGGTGAGTGTCTGTGCCTAAGTGTCCGTATGTAATGTGTGCGTGTGTGTGTGTGTGAGTGTCTGTGTCTAAGCGTCCGTGAGTCTGTATCTAAGCGTCCGTATGTAATGTGTGTGTGTGGCTCTGTAACGAGCCCCCCCCCCCCCCCGACATGGCGTCCTGCAGGAGTTTGTAAATCCTATTGTAAATGTGCCTCCGTCAGCAGGATAATTGGCTTACAGCGGTGCTAAACGGCCATGTCGTCTTCTCTACGGTGCAGCGGAGGGCTCACACCGCGGCTCTCTTCTCTCTCTCCTCCTCCTGGTGCTCTCTAGCAGATCACACACGTGCAGGCACACACACACACACACATGCACACACACTGAGAGTTATTGGGCGGCTGATGACAGGCTCCAGGTGCTGTTCTTCACACTGGGCCAGGAGCGCCCGGAAGGACATGGGTTCAGGGCCCCTGGGAGATGGATCTAACTCATCCAGTGGGGTCGATGTCCTGTCTCTGTCGCTCGGCGTACATGGACGACGGACATGTTTTTTCAGTAAAGAGAGACAGGAAAGAGAGATGGTAAAGTTCCTTTATGGGGATAACACTGAAGAGAGACCGGACAGTAAAGAGCGACAGGACACTGAAGACAGACAGGAAAGTGTCTTAATGGCCATGACACTGAATACAGAGTTGGTTGAAGAGAACGGCGGGGAGTAACAAGTAGCAATCTGTACTCCAGGTGGGAATTGCACCTGCGGTCACTGAAGGGGCGTGTTGAGGTTGTGGTCAGCGCACTCGCGAGATGAGCCGCCACGCCTGCTGCGCATTGCCTGTAGAATAAAGAGCGCCGTTCACAGATCAGCACCATGGACAGCGACCGTTGCAACCAGACGCAAAGAGCACATTGGTTTGCGTTAAAGGACTCCCTCTTTGGGTTAAAGAAACGCATAATTCACCCTTCATTGGTTGATAGGGTTACCCGGTCACCTGCGGATGACGCATTGACGCGACACACCTGTGCTCCGCTTGTTGAAACTGAATTGCGGGAGTGTCTGCAGGGGAGCAGGAAGCCCTGAAGCAGCCCCAGCATGAACCTTAACCTGAGGGTGTTTGAAAAGGGTGAGGGTGTTTTAAAAGGCTGGGTCCTGGGGGTTGGTCCTCCTTAAGAGCCTGCCAGGAGGAGGAGATGTAGTTAGCGAGATGTTTGGCATGGTGGGACTCACGATCCCCCCTATAGAAATGGAAATACTAGGAAACTAAATTGGTGAATCGCTGCATTGTTTATCGAGATGAATACCGCTGTGGCACTCAGAGGCTTGTTTCCTGTGTTTCAAGGTCCTCTGATTGGCCCTGCGGTTGAGGCTAATGGGGATGAATCATTATCCATCTCAGTGAACGCCATCTGGGGCTCTGCGCTCTTACTTTGAAGTCTTCTTCTTTCTCACCTGCTTCCTGAAGGCAGAGCGTGTAAAAGTTGGCTTGTTTTTTACCTCGTTTTTTATATGTTTACGTGTGTTTGTTTGTGTGTGTGCTATGCATGTATATCAGTGTGTTTGTTTGTGTGTGTGCTATGCATGTATATCAGTGTGTGTGTGTTAGTGTGTGTGTGCGTGTGAGTGAGACGTGTGTACATCTACCTGTGTGATTGTGTTGCAGGCTTGTGCCAATATGTCTGTGTGCGTCCATTACCTGCAAACATTTTGTCTCTTTTCATGCTCCCTTTGAAGCCCCCCCCCCCCATCCTCTCTCAACTCTCGCTGTCTGCCGTCTCGTAATATGACTCCGGGCCCCTAGACAGCCACTTAGTGATGGAGGGCCCCCAGCTGATGGATCGGCCCCCAGCTGATCCTCACGCTTCGGGAGTGAGGAAGAAAAACACCCAAAACTGAGAGACACACAGAAATGAATGAGCAGCTGTTCTGTCATTGAGTGTGTGTGTGACTTTGTGAGACTGTGTGTGTGTGTGTGTGTGTGTGTGTGTGTGTGAGAACATCCGGATAAGTCCCCCTCATGCCTACAAGGTGAAACGGAGAGCTAGCTTGCATAACTCCAGGACACGCCCGGAAGCCGCTTCGTTTGCTATTCCTCCACAGGAGGCCCCGCCTCTCATCACCCTCCTCCCTACTGCACGCGTGCAGAAGCCCTGACCGCGACGGTTGCTAAACGGCTAGCACAGACGGAGGGACGGTGGAGCGACGCCGGCGCTGATGTTCTGGCCGCTGCCCGCTCCAGCTCCCCGTCCCGGTCCTAGGCGCCACAGACTGGCGTCGTCCTGCGTCTCCGGAGCCGGGGCCGGGATGGCAGCCATCTTGGCCATGTTGTTGCTCCACGGCGGCGGCAGCTAACGGCTACATCCCTCGCGGGTGTTTCTTCTCACTCCTATAAATACGGCCCCGGCGGACGCCCTGGGAACGCGGTGTTTAGGAGCGTGTTTATGTGAGCGGCGAGCGGCAGACGAATGACATTAGAGCGCTGTGTAGGGGACGGGGCGATGCTATATTAGGGATGTGGCGTGCTGAATTAGTGCATGACGGTGCACACCCCCTCCTGATGGCATCTGCAGCCCCCGACCCGCCCCGACACAGTGATGTATGACCGCACTGCTGTGTGTGTGTGTGTGTGTGTGTGTGTGTGTGTTTGTGTGAAGATTTCGGCATTTGTGTGTGTGCATGCAATTTGTGTGTGTCCGTGTCCATGTGAATGCATGCATGTGTGTACATGTGTGTATTGTGTTTATACTCTAAGAGCGTGTGTGCAATGTGTTTATGGGTGCTAAATGTGTGTGTGTGTGTGTGTGTGTGTGTGTGTTTGCTTGTGTGAGGATTGCTGTACGTGTGTGTGCAAGCACTTTGTGTATGTGTGTGTGTCCGTGTGCATGCATGCATGTTCATGCTTGTGTGTATTGTGTTTATACTGTATTATCATGTTAACGGTGTGTGTATATCTGTGTGTGTTGGTTCACTTATGTCCTCATGACTCATGCTTACAGTACGTGTGTGCTTGTTGTTAGCGTCAGAGTGTCTACCGGTAACTGCAGAGCACTAAAGGGGAGTAGCGTAGCCTAGCGTAGCCTAGCGTAGCCTAGCGTAGCGCGGGGCGGGTGGGAGCGCACTCATCAGCGGTGTAATTAGCGCGCGTGGAGTCCAGTTGTCACGTGGGGAGCGGTGGAGCCGCGTGGACGTGGGGAAGCGTTTTGATGAATGGCCAATTAGAGCGGCGCTACCCATGCCTGGTGGCTGACTGATCTTTTTTTAATGGCGCCGCTGTTACTTTGATCAAACGAAGGATGAATCATCGATACGCGCCACACACACAGGGCCGCGCTTTTAATTGCGTGTGTGTGTGTGTGTGTGTGTGTGTGGGGGGGGCACGGACCACACCCGTACCCTGTTGGAGGACGTGTGCGGGTGGTCCGTCTGCGTCAGTGTCCTTGGGTGCGAATATGTGTGTCTCTCCTTGTGCGCAAGCGTGTGTGTGTGTTTGTGTGTGTCGGCCTGTCCTTGTTATCGTTTGTGAGCGTATATTTGTCTGTCCTTGTTCCAGTGTGTCCTTTTATGTTTGCGTGCGTTTGTCTGTGTTTGTGTCCATGTATCTGTCCTTGTG
Source organism: Pollachius pollachius (assembly GCF_949987615.1). NCBI lineage: Eukaryota > Metazoa > Chordata > Actinopteri > Gadiformes > Gadidae > Pollachius > Pollachius pollachius. The sequence continues at coordinate 13,800,425 of NC_136947.1, read as the reverse complement.
AATGTGTGTGTGTGTGTGTGTGTCTGTCCTTGTGTGTGGTTGTCTTTTAGCTTGTGTGAGAGTGTGCACACATGCGTGCCGTGTGAGCATGTGGCGATTCTGCAACCCGTGTGTGTCGTCTCTGTCTTTGTGTGTGTGCGTGTGTCTTTATGTGTGTGTCTTTGCGTGTGTTTCTTACTGTTTGTCTTTGTGTGTGTTTGAATGTGTGCACACATGCGTGTCGTGTCACATGGGTCAGCCATGCCCCATGTATGCACACACTTTTGTGTGAGTGTGTGTCTGTGTGTGTCTGTCTTGGTGTGTATATGTGTGTGTGTGTGTGTGTGCGTGCCTATGTGCTTTGTGTGGTAATGTGTCCTGGTACACATGGCTGCTCCTCTAAAGCCTTATATAACTCCCCCCCAGCCCCAACGTTCACTTTGATCTACGCAAAACACACTGGCACCACAGCCACACGGCAGCATGTGCGTTCGTGTGTGTGATTGGCTAGTATTGGTTTGGTACATATTTAGCTATGTGTTGTTTGTGTTCGTGTGTGATGTACCATTATTGGTATCTACTCATGTTTATGTATGTGTCTGGGTGTCTGATGCATTGGTACAAATGTGATTGTTATGTGTGTTCATGTGTGTAAGCATTTGTGTACGATGTACCTGTGGTGGTGCATGCATGTGTGTGTGTGATGTACTAGAAGTGATGCGTGTGTGTATTTATGTGTGTGAGGGACATACTAGAAGTTTTGCATATGTTTGTGTGCGTGTGTGTTTTTGTGTGTGTATGTGTTTGTGTGTGCATGTGATGGACTAGTAGTGATGCATGCTTGTGTGTGTGCGTGCGTGATGTACGCAAAGTGATGCTTGTGTGTTTGTGTACCTGTGTGTGTGTGTCTGTGTGAGTGTGTGCATGATGTAATCAGATGCGTGTGTGTGTGATATGCTAGAATTGATTAATATGTGTGTGTGTGTGTGTGTGTGTGTGTGTGTGATGTTCTAGCAGTGGTATATGTGTGTATGTGTTATAAGTGGCTGCATATCTTCAGTTCTCCCAGTGGAAAACGTGGCCCTCCCCATATGTCGTCCCCATATGTAACTAGGCAGTCATTATTCCCAGTACAGCTAGTGTTTTGACAGACACAGGTGGTGCTTTAGCTGTCACACGGCCTTACGGTGGCTCCCCCCCCCCCTCGGGTTTGGTTCCCTGTTGAACCTGCTATCAGGTTGCTCTGGCTGCGGTCGCGTGTCTGATGCCTTTATCAGGGAAGCTGTAATTCACTCAGTCACGGAGACGAGGTGTGGGCGTGCAGTATCAGATCCCTTATCGCTGGGGAAGAAAGATGGGGTTTTGTTGGGGGTGTTTTGCTTCATGTTCGTATTCAGAGCATTTATGCACGGTACAGAATAAAAGGGGGTGATCCTCATAATCTCCGACCCTATAAAAACAACAACAAATTATTAGCACTATTCAATTAGCATCTGGAACTACATTACCCATAATCCTGTGAAAACCATCAGATGAATGAACTTACTGAACCACAGAGCCTGCTGAGCTGTAGATCCCTGTGTCATACTGGTACCAGGAGGCATCATGTGAGCCAGCTGGGGGGCTCTGGGAGGGGGGGCGGAATTGGTGCAAGTCTGTGTGTAGGCGTCTGTGTGGGGAGGATGATGTCACCGCCGTTGACAAGTGACACCTGTAAAGCTCCGTCTCCTTTCACCTGGACAGCAGGTGTACGGGTGAGACAGGTACGGGAGCGTGCGGGAGGAGGGGGGAGGTATCCTCTAACTCAGTGGTTGATTCTACACTCCGAACACAGTCTGTCGCACCGGAGATTGAGCTACTGCTGCTGCTGCCTTTGCTGTTGTTGTTGTTGTTGTTGTTGCTGTTGCTGTTGCTGTTGCTGCTGTTAGGTTTTCTGCACATTTATATAAGTGTGTGATTTCCCCAGCTTCCTTCTTCTGACAGCTTCCTGTGATGTGTGGCCTTTCTCTCTCTCTCTCTGTCTCGCTCTCACTCTCCTCTCTCTTTCCATCTCGTTCTCTCGCTCACTCTCCCTCTATATGTCTGTATCTGTCTCTCGCTCGCTCTCTCTCTTTCTCTCGCTCGCTCGCTCGCTCTCTCTTTCTCTCTCTCTCTCTGTCTCACTGTCTGGCTCTCCCTCTCAGTGTTTCTCTCCCCCTGTCACACACACACACACAGGTTTTGAGATGTGTGTATGTGTATGTGTGTGTGTGTGTCGGGAAGTGTGTGTGTGCATCAGGTTGTCACCGAGGGGAGAAGCATGACTGGTTCTCATTCTGTGAGGTCCATGAACATCATTATCATCGTTGCGACCCGTTAGCTGTCCCATTCTTCCGCGGTGACCCCAATTTTGTCACTTTGGCGCGGAATCCCAGCACAGCAGCTACTCTCTCTCGCTTTCCCTCTCTCTCTCTCTGTCCCTCTCTCTCTCTCACTCTCCCTCTCTCACACTCCCTCCCGGGGCGAGTCAGCCTAAAATAGGGACTATTTTTATTTTTGAAATAGCAGTGAATGTGTGTGTGTGATTGTGTGTGTGTGTGTGTGTTTGTTTTTGTGTGTGTGTGTGTACGATTAGGCATGTAATTATGTGTGCTTCTATTTGTTTGTTTGTGTCAGGGTATGCACACGTGAATGTATATATTGGTGCGTGTGTGTATGCATGTGCATGCATGCGTATGTGTGTGTGTGTCTGTGTGTGTGTGTGTGTGTGTGTGTGTGTGTGTGTGTGTGTGTGTGTGTGTGTGTGTGTGTGTGTGTGTGTGTGTGTGTGTGTGTGTGTGCGTGCGTGCGTGCGTGCGTGCGTGCGAGCTGACTCAGTAATCTCGCCAGCTGGTGCAGGGAGCAGTCAGCATCTTTCCATTCCTTTTTTTTTTTCCAAACAAACTTTCGTTGACGTGTGTGTGTGTGTGTGTGTGTGTGTGTGTGTGTGTGTGTGTGTGTGTCAGTGCGGTTGGGTGCGTGTGTGTTGCTGTCAAATATAAACTGTGGCACATTAGCCCCCACAAGCTCTCTCACCACACTTTCGCTCTCTGTTGAATGCCGGCCAGCACGGCTGCCCTCCATATTTCACCAGCCCCCCGTCTCCACCGACTTAGTCCCCAGACTAATTACGCCCGTCGCACGCTCCGACGCGGATGCCGGTTTTATGATCGCACCCGACACGCACAAGTTTGTTTCGGGGTCCTCGCCCTACATCCTGTGTGGCTTCACCGCGTAACGGAGCCGAAAACAAGAACCCCCTCTGTGGCGGGAAACACTCAGGCGCGGGCGGGGGGTCTCGGTGGCGATGCCCGTGGCATGTGGTTTGCGTGACGTGATGTTTGGTTCCCCTCGGATCCCTCTCGACAGGTTTGTACCGCGGAGCGGACGGAGGGGTCCGTCAGGGTGGTCCACTCCCATTAGAAGGGTACCGGGATCGATTCCCCGATGTCTTTCTCTTTAGAAAGTAAAGACGGTTGGCGTGAGGGAACTCAGAGCCCAACTCCCTCCCTCGACGAGCCGTCGACCATAGCCTCGGGGTTACGACTTTTCGACTCCCAGCCGAAATGTTCCGGGTTCAATCCCTCACCTAGACACGCCTGCTCCTTACAACCTGTATCTGTGTCCCCTGTCACTTTGGATTGCTGTGTCTGCGGAAAATGAATAAAAAGCACAAATAGTGAACAGCAAAAAAATGAACAAACACGTGTAGGGAGATCTCCACTGGATTCCTGGAGCGGCCCATCACGCCAGGAAACATGGGGGAGAGTGTGCGTCATCGTAAAGCTTCCCCCCGCTGCGCCGCACCACAGCAAAGCGCCCACTCCTCCTACTATCAGACTGTTATGCTCATGTTTATTTATTCGTGTTGTCTTTGATTACTAGTACGGGAATAATACGACTCTGGAGGATAACAATAGCTGTCCTGGAGCGCATTCTGTGGGGATATTTTCTCGAGCATGTTTTTCTGTTGTCGTGCCAACTGGAAATATGCGCTGCCAAAATATGCGGAGATACTTGTTCCGTGGAGTGTGTTTTAGGGGACGCTCTGCATGTCGAGTTGTTTGCCTGGCGAAACACCCGTTTGGAAATTGATGGATTACATCATTGCAGGATCCGATTAATTAAAAGGCTTTTAAAAGATGGGAGATGATGTGATTGGCGGGGCAAGGCGGTTTTGGGTTTGATCCCCAATGTCTGCGTTCTGCCTGTAGGCATCTTTGAGCAAGATATTCTCTGTCAAATAAAAGAAGTGCGCCACCCCTGGCTAAACACGCATCCCCAGATGGATGGTTTTCTAATGGCTGTGCACTTCTACGTAAACTTATGGAAATTATGTTTCCATATTAAACTTAAAGTGCTCACTGTGTAATTCTGCACATTTAAAGTATTCACCAATATTCCCCCCACCAAAATGGTACATCCTCGGAACACCCCTATAAACATGCACTGTCAGCGCCGTTTGTCTCTCACAGGGAGGATAATAAGGAGTATAAGGAATAAGGAAGTACCGGTAAATTGCTACCGCGAACAGTTTGTATTTCAATTTCACAATTTGAATCATTTGATGATTCATGTTCCAACCCAGAAATACAAACAAAGGTAGATGAATCCGAACAAGGCGTATACTGAGGGAACTAACTAGTGTATATGCAGAGAAAGGGATGTTTGACGGAAAAAGAAAGTATTTGCATGAGCAGAAATGCTCCCAATTATACATGGGACCCGACGTGCAAGTTCTTTGTAAAACATTTACGACTGTCACGACGGCTCGGATCCCACTTTAAAATACTTAAAAGAATTTGTTTGCTTACTGGAAAAGGTTAACTTACCCTTTAATGACATCTGAATTGAATCACTGTGAATCGCTCTCGATGACGGCGTCTGCCTAATGTCCAAAGAGTGACAGTGGTGAATCGTAGCACGTCTTTAATATTGCAGAACAAGTTCATTCCTGCAGGATTTGCAGCGCTGTTGTCGGGGATTGAACCAGGTTTGTCTCCTGGTGCTAAATTATTCCTCTGTTCCAGTTGTGTCACATTGGCAAGTAACCGCAGGCGAGCGCTGTGACACACCAGAACAGCACATGTCACCAGAAGCCTCTGACACACACACAGAAATGTAACAGACACAGCACACACACACAGACCCACAAACACACGGATACACAACACACACACACACACACACACACACACACACACACACACACACACACACACACACACACACACAGGAACACACAATAGCACAGGTTTTACACTATATATAAAGTGCATGCTAGCACTTACCCCATGACTAGACGTATGTGTGTGTGTGTGTGTTTGTGTGAATGTGTGTGTGTGTGTGTGTGTGCGTCTGTTTGGTATGTGTGAAGAGTTTGAAAATGAATACAGATGAAGATATATGTGTTTATGTTTTTGTCTTTATGTGTGTTGTGTGTGCACATGAGTGTGTTAGCCTGCAGGTTTATGTGGTTGCTGTGTTTGTGGGTATCTGTGTGTATGTGTGTGTGTGTGTGTGTGCCTGTCCATCGTTGTGGGTTGTTGTATTCACAGCTCCGGTTGATACAAAACGTGGCTGAGAGACACTGAAGGAAACAGGGAGAGAAAAAGAGAGAGAGAAAGAGAGAGAGAGAGAGAGAGAGAGAGAGAGAGAGAGAGAGAGAGAGAGAGGAGGAAAGTGGGCGAGAAAGAGATTGACATAAGGAAAGTGGGCGAGAGAAAGGCAAAGAAAGAGAGAGGGAAATCGGGAGAGAAGACAGAAGGGAAGCTTGAGAAAGAGAGGGAGAAAAAGCGAGAGCATGAGAGTAAACGAGAGAGGCAGGGACAGACCGAGAGAGAGAGTCGAGAGACATATAAAGAGATGTGCATAAGCCAGGAGGAGGGTGGGTGAGTGTATGTGTGTCTTAACATCATTTTGTCCTGTGAAAGGGAGGGACAGAGGGAGATTAGCAGAGAGAGGGTGGTGTGTGTTTCGGGCCGGGGGGGGGGGGGGGTAGTTGTGTGTGTGTTTAGTGTGTATGAGAGCATGTGAACAATGCATTTGCGCACCACTGATTTTAAGTGTCAATGTGAATGCATATGTTTTAGTGTTGTGCGGTTTACGTTTTTTTTTTTCGTGTGTGTGTGTGCACCTGTGTCGGTGTGTGTGTGGGAGTTGATCTGTACGTGTGAGTGAGTTTAAGAACATGTGACCAATGTATTTGCTCACTGCAGCAGCAATAAAGTTTGGTTGGTTTGTGTGTCTGTGGTTTGTGTGTGTGTTTGTGTGTGTGTGTGTGTGTGTGTGTGTGTGTGTGTGTGAGCATGTGTTTGCACAATAAAGGAATGACATTGAAGGTCTTTGTGAACGTCAAACGATTTCCTTATCCTAGAAACATCCAATTTCTAGATTTACCTTCTGTATGTGCTCTTCAAATGTCATTGCATTGTGTGTGGAAGACTGTGTGTTATGTATATATTGATGTGTCCATTATATGGATGCTCAATTGCATTTGTTGATACGTTATTGCATACCTGGGCATTTTTGTGAGTGTGTGTGTGTGTTTGTATGTCTGTCTGTTTACCAGTGTGTATTTGTGTTAATCCCTATGTTTGTGAGTATGTTCTCCTGTGTGTGTGTGTGTGTGTGTGTGTGTGTGTGTGTGTGTGTGTGTGTGTGTGTGTGTGTGTGTGTGTGTGTGTGCGTGCGTGTGCGCGTGTGCGTGTGTCCCCGGTGGGGTTGTATTTCGGTGGGTCGAGTCCGTCCGATAACAGACTCATCCTCCTCACATCTATTATTCAGGGGAGGGGGAATGGGCCGACGCTAACAGCAGCGGTTACCCCGCCCGCCTCCACCCCCCCTGTGGTACCCTCTGCTCCGGCCCGGTCTCCGCCCCTCTCCAGCCTGACTACAGCTCATTGTTTTGGGATAGAACCACGCTGGTGTCAGGCGGCCGCACCTCACCTGCTTCTGTCTGCCTCGCCGTCTCCCTGCAGTTATTTTCCCTTTTTGTTCTCGCTGATGTTGGTTCTGCCATTCATTCTTTTCAGTGTGGATTATTTGTTTTTCCCCTTTTGTTCCTTTGTCCGTGTTCTTGTTTCTGTTGGTTCATTTATTTCTTTATTCTATTCTAGTTTCTTTTCTCCTTTTCACATGGGTTTTCTTTTGTAATCTTTTCATTTTCTTTCATTTGTTTTTACATTTTGTCTATCAAGTTTCTTATGCTTCTATGTTCTTCCTGTTTCTCCGCCGGTCTCCTCCTTCTGATGGAGTCTGGTGGAGTGTGAGGCTCTGAGGCGAGGCTCTGTGGTGCAGCTCTGTGGTGAGGCTCTGAGGCGAGGCTCTGAGGCGAGGCTCTGTGGTGAGGCTCTGAGGTGAGGCTCTGAGGCGAGGCTCTGAGGCGAGGCTCTGTGGTGAGGCTCTGAGGCGAGGCTCTGAGGCGAGGCTCTGAGGCGAGGCTCTGTGGCGAGGCTCTGAGGCGAGGCTCTGAGGCGAGGCTCTGAGGCGAGGCTCTGTGGTGAGGCTCTGAGGCGAGGCTCTGTGGTGAGGCTCTGAGGCGAGGCTCTGTGGTGAGGCTCTGAGGCGAGGCTCTGAGGCGAGGCTCTGAGGCGAGGCTCTGAGGCGAGGCTCTGTGGTGAGGCTCTGAGGCGAGGCTCTGAGGCGAGGCTCTGAGGCGAGGCTCTGAGGCGAGGCTCTGAGGCGAGGCTCTGAGGCGAGGCTCTGAGGTGAGACTCTGAGGTGAGGCTCTGAGGTGAGGCTCTGTGGTGAGGCGCTGGAGTGAGGCGCTGGAGTGAGGCACTGTAGTGATGTGCTGGAGTGATGAACCGGAGTGGAGCTTGTCTCTTTCAGTGTAAACTGTGAGGAGCTGAGCCGCCACGTCCTCCCGGGTCGCTGTCTCGTTCGGCTGAAACGCCTTAGTTACTTCAGACAGGACCCCCTTCATCTGAAGTCACACACACACACACACACACACACACACACACACACACACACAC
>NC_136947.1:13780695-13792249 GCF_949987615.1 Pollachius pollachius | reverse complement strand
CCAGTCAAAAAGAGTATCAGAATCGCACCCCATCAAGGCTTCCTTTCAGAGCCTCTCAAAATGGCCGACAAAGAGTGTTTATGCCGCTGGCGCTTAGTGAGTAGCAACGCAGTAAATGGCGGAGGCTGCCGCTGTATTAAGATGTGTCACGTCAATACAGTCTCTGAATGGCAGTCTATTGAGAGTGTGTGGGGTGGGGGGGGGGTGCTCTTTGGGCCGATCGATCGGGGGAGGAGAGAGGCTATTGAGTGGCAGCTCTTTTCTCTCCCGTCCCGTCCTGCTGGGGAGCCAGAGGCGCTGAGCGGGTGTTAGCACGGAGCGGGAGACACACGGGACATGGATTTTCCTCAGATGTCAATCCCGCCATCGCTTTAGCGGATCCCATCGCCCGGGAGGAGGGCGCCGGGGGAGGGGGGATGGATGGTTTGACCCCGGGTCAATGCCGGGGTCAAGCTGTTTTCTGTCGACATGGCGTCAGTGGACCCCGCGCTGCCAAGACGGCCGTTTGTTGTTGAGTAAACAGCTTGGCGTGCACACACACATCCACACACACACACACACACACACACACACACACACACACACACACACACACACACACATCTTATCCAGTTTAAACACATAACAGCTGCATTTAATTATTTGCGTCAGAGCTAATCACCGGCGTGATAAATAAAACCCTACGCGGCCCGCCGAACCGGCTGTCAATGTTCAGAGCACATTTTTATACAGAATGTTTATTTATAAACGCTTAAGTGAGCTACAGTCACTGTTTCTTGTTTGATTTTTTCTCTCATTAATTCAACATTTGTGTATTGATTTATTCAGCTATTTATTCATAAATCTTGTTTTATTGAAATCGTGTGTTTGTTTAAGTTAGTCTTGTGGGGAGTCGCCCACCGCTCTATTGATTTAATAAAGGTTCAGTGGAATGAAAATCTGAGTTGGACCAACTATAATGCAGTTTGTTCACCCTGTCTACGAAGGGTGAGGGTGTGAGGGGCAGCAGGTTTGGTGCTGCGTGTGTGTGTGTGCTGCTGGGTTCTGGGTTGACTCTCTGGCTCTGTGATATGAGAGGCAGGATTAACTTTCATCAGTCATGAGGCTAATGTCTTGATCCTCTTTATGTCCATCTCTTATCCCTGTCCTTATTATTCATCTCCTCTCAGATCCCTCCATCCCTCCCTCCATCTCTCCCTCTGTCCATCCCCCCATCATCACTCCCTCCCTCCCTCCCTCCCTCTCTCCCTCCCTCCCTCCCTCCCTCTCTCCCTTACTTATTAACCCATCACTCCCTCCCCCCTTCCTGATTACTCCCCCACCCCCCTTCATCCAACCATCCCTCCCTCATTCTCACCCTCCCTCATCTTCACATCGCTCGCTCGCTCACTCCCTCATCAACCGCTCGCTCCCTCCCTCCCTCCCACCCTCCCTCACTCATCAACCCCTCCCTCCCTCCCTCCCTGACTCATCAACCCCGCCCTCCCTCCCCCCTCCCTCGTTGCTCCCATCACTCCCTCCGTGTCTCCCTCCCTCATCCCCACATCCAACCCCCTATACCTCCATCTATCCTGCCATCATAATCCCCATCCTAAAAGCTCTTTCTTCTGTCCGTTACTCGTTTAAACCCAAGATTATACAACTGTCTTTACCATGATCCTCCTGCATCTCTCTCTCTCTCTCTCTCTCTCTCTCTCTCTCTCTCTCTCTCTCTCTCTCCCTCCTCTCTCTCTGTCTCTCTCTGTCTCTCTCTCTCTCTCTCTCTCTCTCTCCCTCCTCTCTCTGCCTCTCTCTGTCTCTCTCCGTCTCTCTCTCTCTGTCTCTCTCGCTCGCTCGCTCGGTCACACTCTCTCTCTGCCCTCTCTCTGCTCTCTGTCTCTCTCTTTCGTTCTCTCTCTCAAGCTCTCTCTCTTTTGCTTGTCCATCTCCTGCTCTCGCTCGCCCATCACTAATCTTATGTCGGCCTCAACTGTCTCCTTAATCGCATTCAATTTCTTTCTCTCTCTCTCTTGCTCTCTCTCTCTCTCTCTCTCTTCCTCACACACATGCATACCCACACACTGACACATGCATGCACTAAAGACGCACACACGTGCATGCAAGCATGTACGTACCCACACATACCAACACACACAAACACACACACAGTGTCCATCCCTTTGTTGTTGTGCCAGAAAGTGTTCCTTTGCTCTTCAGATTGAGTTTATTGGCGTGAGAGAGAGTGATCAGAGGAAGCAGCCAGTGGCACAAACACACACACACACACACACACCCTCACTCACTTTGTTTCACAGCTGAATGAGCATTTCCTGTGCCCGATGCTTTGTCCGCAGATGAAGAGAGAGTCAAAGAGAGAGAGAGAGAGAGGGAGAGAGAGTCAGAGAGAGAGAGAGAGAGAGAGAGAGAGAAAGAGTGTCCGGCTCTTACCCCAGGCAGCTGATCCAGTCTAATGGCTGTGTGATGAATTAATTAGCATGACACAGTCCACCCTTGCCACTATGCCTATTTACTCCTTCATTGCTGACCCACTCCATACAGCTCCCACTCTCTTCACTGTTCTCCCTCTCTCTCTCTCTCACCCCCCGCTCTCTCTCTCCAATTCTCCTTCTCCACTCCTCCCTGCTCCCTTCTCTCCTCTCCCTCCTCCTTTCTGTTCATCCTCTCTACTCTCCTCCCTCTCCTCTCTCCTCCACCTGCCTACCTCTCTCTCCTCCTCTCCTCCATCTTATCCTCCTCCTCCTCTCTCCTCGTACTCCTCTCTCCCCAGCTATCTCTATCTCCTTCTCTCCCACCTTCTCCCTCTCTCCTTCCCTCCAACTCTTTTCTCCTCCTCCTCCCATCTCCTCTCTGTCCGTTTATCGTTGATAGCGTCTGCCTAAAAGGGAGGGATGTGTTGGAGGCCTGCGATCGTAAGATCATTCCAGAATGTTCCGGAGCTTTCCGCAACTGCCAACTTCCCCCTCTCCCTCCTATCTTCATCAGACTGAGCCACGGATCATTTATTTACTCCGATGTGCTGTTTAGCCTGACGAAACAACGCTTCTCCAAGTATTATTTTAATGATCGAGCTGTTCCGCCCCCTCCGATTGCATGACACCGCTTAACGAAGGGGTCTCTTTGTTTTCCGGCTCTTCTATTGGTCGAGAGGCAGATCAAAGATGGCTGGCTGTCAGTCAGACGCCGCGCGGCAAGGTTAGCTTACGCAGAGCCGAGGAAAATGGAGGCGGGAATGAGCGCCGACGGCGGGTATTAACCATTAAATACCACCGTGGGGGTTGGAGAGAGGGACGGGGAGGGAGGAAAAGAGAGAAAAGAGTGAGGGAGAGAGAGGGATTACCCGAAGAATGAGAGACAAAGAAAAATAAGAGATATATTTTTGAGATGATAACACAGCAGCCTGTTACGGGAGATAAGAGAGGGCTGATGGATGCAAGCGATAGGATGACGGGTGGCTGGAGCGATAGAGGGGTGGATGGGTGAGGAGGCTGATGGGGTGAGGGAGGGTGAGTGGGGCGGGGGGGGGAGACATGAGGAGTACACAAGAGCTACGCTAGCATGAAACTTTTCTAGCTGCATGAGAGGCTGTTAAGTTGTTGGTAGTTTAATCGTCCCGGGGGTCAACTATACTCGCTCTCTCTCTCTACTTTTTTCTCTTTCTCTCTCTCTCTCTCTATCTCTCTCTCTCTCTCTCTCTCTCTCTCTCTCTACATATCCCTATCTTTATACCTCTCTCACTCTCCCTCTTTCCCTCTATACCTGTCTCTCACTCTGTCGACCCCTTGTCTTCTCTCAAAACCTCTCTCTCTGTCAGACTCAAACACACACACACTGTTCCTTTCCCTCCCTTCTTCCTGTCACTCCTTCCCCAACTCTTCATCTTTCTCCCCCTCCCTCTCCTTCTCTTCCCTCTCTTCTCTTCCCCTCCTCTCCTTCTCTCTCTCTCACGCTCTCCTCCCTCTCATTCTCCTCCTCCGTCTGTGCGGTGCCTGTTTGTGGTGTGTGGGGGCCCCAGCTCCAGCGGGGCCGGGGGTGTTAATAGAATTAGGGGCCTCTCTTGTGATGTGTGTGAGGGGGGCGGGGCCACAGAGCGCTCCAGATGGAAGCTGAGATTTCTAATTTGAGATAGTGTCACACACATCGGGCCCCGCCACTCCCCGATAGCATCCAGGCATCACAGCCACCATCTCTCTCTCTCTCTCCCTCTCTCTCTCTCTCTGTCTCTCTATCTCCCCCTCTCTGCCCCACTTGCCATCGCTCCTTCTTTCATCTCATTCTCTCTCTTCACTTGGTCCCCACCTCGATCTGTCTATATCACTTAATCTTCCTTACTCTCTGCCTCTCAATTGCTCTCTCGCTCTCATTCACTCCCTATCTCTCTCTAGCTCTCTCTCTCTATCTCTCTTTCTCTCTCTCTCTCTCTCTCTCTCTCTCTCTCTCTCTGGCTCTCGCTCTCTCAATCTCTCTCTTCTTGCTGGATATTTTTCTCCTTCACACGCGAGTCCCTTGCACGCAGTCTGTGCTTTTGTGTTTGCTCTCTCTCTGTCTCGAGCTATGTCTCTCACTCGCTCTCTCTGTCTCTCTCTCTCAGTCTCTCTGACCTATCTCTCTCCCTTACATTCCCTTAGTTTCTCTCTCTGTCTCGTCCCCTTGGGTTTATCCTGACAGTTGGCATGTCCCTCTAGCTCCGCCCTCCTCCTCCCTCTCCTCCTCCTCCCCCTCCCCCCACCCAATCTCTCTCTCTAGAGAGTACATGTTGTTGGTGTGGATGAAAAACTGTTGAGTTAATATTGTGTTATCGTGTTTTCTCGTTCTATCATGACTCATCTTGAACACTTTATTCATGTATTTATGTATTTTTGTAATCCCAACAAAGACGACGTGTGAAAAATTAAATGGGTGTCTAAAACCCTCGGTCTCTTTCTGCCTCTTTATCTCCACCCTTATCTCTCTCCTCTCTCTTCATCCCTCCATCCACTCTCTTTCCCTCTCCCCATCCATCCATCCTTCTCCCTCCTTCTCTCACTCCATCTCTCCCCATCTTTCCTCTCTTCCTGTCTGTCTCTCTCTCTCTCTTTCTCAATCTCTCTTTCCCTCTTGCGCAAAGCTCTCTCTTTCTCGCCTTTCTGTCTCTCTCTCTCTCTCCCTTCGTCCCTCTCTCTCTCCTCTTTCTCTCTCTCTCGCTGAATATAATTGTTTCCCTTCATCCTCCCGCCTCCTCGTCCTCCTCATGTCCCCGCCCCGAGGCCTGCCTCGCTGTTGACTTGCCTTGTCAGTTCTATGGATTAATCTCTCACCTCTGGTGTGTGTGTGTGTGTGTGTGTGTGTGTGTGTGTGTGTGTGTGTGTGAGAGTGTGTGCATGTGTGTATTTGTCTTTTTGGGACTGTGTATTTTTGTGAGATTGTGTGTGTATTTTTTAAAGCACACACACACACACACACACACACACCGAAAAACACAAACAGACACATACAAATACACACATACAGCAATCTTCTCCTGACTGCTTCTGGCAGTTTTTGTCAGTATGTGTTGGCGTGCCATTGAGTTCACACAACATGTATGTGTGTGTGTGTGTGTGTGTGTGTGTGTGTGTGTGTGTGCGCGTGTGTGTGTGTACATTTGTTTGTATGTGTGTGTGTTTCTACTTGGTCGTGTGTGTGTGCGTGTACGTCTGTGTGTGTGTATGAGAGGGAGAGAGATTAATGGCTGTGTGTGCTGCAGGCCGTGCGTGGGTGTGAGTCAGGTTGTGTACTGGTGCTCACGCTCATAGCTGGGGGGAAATTCCATCGCTCTACATTCGAAAAGGAAACGCACCAGACCTTTATAATATACTCCCTAATATACACAATAAGACTCCTTTAATACTAATATACTACTCCATACAAACCTTTATAGTCTATTATACGCCATAATACTCAGATAATACTGATATACTCCATAAAGAGCTTTATGATATACTCTATTATCCACCATGGAAACAAAAAAATAGATCTATTATTTCCCTAAGCACAGGCATAAGCTTGGAGCGGTCATACGTGCACATGCTCATGCACACGCACGCACGCACACCCACACACACATACACTTAAAATATCTCCATGCCATATGCACAAAAATGCAAAGGCACATAAACATGCACACAGATTCACACACATCCACTCTCAAATGCATGCCCACATACGCTTACACACACAAATTATAACAAATACCAATGCATAGACAAATGCATATATGCACATAAGTATTTCCCCCACACAGGCAGATGCATAAACACACAAACATGCACAGGCACACAAGCAGAGCGTACATGTGCACACACAAAGATAGATGCATAACAGAAACAAATGTGTGCACATACACACACAAATACACAAACAAACACAGCATTCATTAGTCTGTCATAAATATGCTAAGAGCAGTTGAAAAACGGTGCACACGGTAATAGTTATTTGGTGGTATTTTAAGCAGCGAGGCTTGAGGCTACAGTCTGGTGTTTGGTCTGCCATTCACAGCAGTGCCCTCAAGCTCTGCCGACAGTTCTCAAGGACTGTGGTGCTGAATGTCACCTGTCACGCACACACTCAGCCCCCTGTAACAGCCAGCGACAGCTAGCCAGTTAGCGATCTCCCCGTGACTGTCGGACTCCAACCCGCGCTTTCATAATGGATCCTATTATACTCCACACAAGACCTATATTATACTCTAGTGTATCTGGATTACACTACATTATATATTATGGCTGCCACAGTCCACCGAGGGGACTTTTATGGCCTCCCTCAAACACAGGACACAGGCGGCTGATACTGAAATCCGGTTGCAGTAATTGAACATGACAAGGCTGCTCCACTGCCACGCAGGAGACCTCTCTCTCTCGCGTGAGCGTGTGTGGAGACGGCCTGTTTAACCTGTTGCACATGGATTACTCCATGTGCAACAGCTGTGTAGCCTAACCCAGCGCCAGAGTCCAATTGGCCCCGGCCAGGAGAGGCTGCTTATACCAGCCATCATCCACACACACTCCCACAAAAGCCTATACAAATTCCACACACAGTCATGTACATTCATACAGAAAGATGGATGCTAAATACACACACACACACGCACACACACGCACCCACACACACACACACACACACACACACACACACACAGATGTACAAAGACATCGTGGAGACTTTATCTAATTTGTCGGAAATACATATTCTGTGAGTGGTGTGAATATTCGACGGCGGCGATGGCCAACAATCCCGCCTGCAAAGAAGCTTTTCTGAAGTAATTGTTCGACCCCGACTGATTGTTCTGTGAAATGTAGCTCGTTTTGTTTTTCACTTCTCACTACCGCTCGGCAAGGCACCGACAGAACAGTCGGTCTCGCAAACACATAAAAGAGACACACATCTCTGGGAGAAGTTTTGTTTCATTCGGTGGGTTGAAACTCAGCAGCTGAACGCCAGCTGGGGGCGTCTGCAGAGGAGAGGGCTGAGATAATGTGGTGGTGCTGCTGGTGGTGGTGGGGATGATGATGATGATGATGATGATGATGATGATGATGATGATGATGGCGATGGTGATGACACAGAGGTTAGGGGTGGCCCCATTCTGTGTCTCCTTTAGCGTGACCCTCTGGATGGAATCAGTCCCATGTGTCGACGGGTACATGAACACACCCGCACACACACACACACACACACACACACACACACACACACACACACACACACACACACACACAAAAACACACACACACACAAAAACACAGCATGTCAGATTTGAATGAAGTCGTTCCAAGAGTGGTACTTACTTACAGTTTGTCCTCGAGGATTTTCTACACTCAATCTTTCCATCTTTCCATCCCTCCCCCTCTCCCTTCCCCTCTAGCCTTCTCTCTCTCCCCCTCTCGCCTCTTCCAACTCACCGACTTTCTCTTCCTCTCTCTCCATCTCTTCATCTCTTCCCCTCTTTCCACCTCTTCTCTTCCAATCCCCCCCCCACTCGTCCACCCTCTTCACTGCTGTCCCCTCTCTTCTCCTCTTCTGTCTCTCCCCCCTTGTCTCCCCTCTCTCCTCATCTGACTCTCCCGCCCCTCGCCCCCTCTCTTCTCCTCCGTCTCCCCCCCCCTCACCCCCTCCCCTCTCCTCCGCCCCCCTCCCCCCTCCCCCTCCCTCCCTCCCTCGTCCCCTCTCTCCTATCCTCTGCCCTCTCTTCTCCTCCGTCTCTCCCCCCCCTCGTCCCCTCTCTCCTATCCTCTGCCCTCTCTTCTCCTCCGTCTCTCCCCCCCCTCGTCCCCTCTCTCCTATCCTCTGCCCTCTCTTCTCCTCCGTCTCTCCCCCCCCTCGTCCCCTCTCTCCTATCCTCTGCCCTCTCTTCTCCTCCGTCTCTCCCCCCCCTCGTCCCCTCTCTCCTATCCTCTCCCCTCTCTTCTCCTCCGTCTCTCCCCCCCCTCGTCCCCTCTCTCCTATCCTCTGCCCTCTCTTCTCCTCCGTCTCTCCCCCCCCTCGTCCCCTCTCTCCTATCCTCTGCCCTTTCTTCTCCTCCGTCTCTCCCCCCCCTCGTCCCCTCTCTCCTATCCTCTGCCCTCTCTTCTCCTCCGTCTCTCCCCCCCTCGTCCCCTCTCTCCTATCCTCTGCCCTCTCTTCTCCTCCGTCTCTCCCCCCCCTCGTCCCCTCTCTCCTATCCTCTCCCCTCTCTTCTCCTCCGTCTCTCCCCCCCCTCGTACCCTCTCTCCTATCCTCTGCCCTCTCTTCTCCTCCGTCTCTCCCCCACTCGTCCCCTCTCTCCTATCCTCTGCCCTCTCTTCTCCTCCGTCTCTCCCCCCCCTCGTCCCCTCTCTCCTATCCTCTGCCCTCTCTTCTCCTCCGTCTCTCCCCCCCTCGTCCCCTCTCTCCTATCTTCTGCCCTCTCTTCTCCTCCGTTTCTCCCCCCCTCGTCCCCTCTCTCCTATCCTCTGCCCTCTCTTCTCCTCCGTCTCTCCCCCCCACTTGACCCTCTCTCCTATCCTCCGCCCTCTCCATGTCCTCCTGCTGATAGTGACTCTGTTGAGGGGTCGCTGGGGCCCCTTTGACCGGAGCCTCCCGGCCCGGCCAGCTGGACGCTGAGCTGTTCCCAGCACACCCTCCCCGTAACCCAGTGTGAGCGGCGCCAGAGACACAAATACAGATGGAGCTCTCTGTTCCAGTGTGGGGAGAGAGGGAAGGAGAGAGGGAAGGACGGGCACGGAGGCTGGGCTGGGCTGGCGGTCCGGCCCCCTGCTGGTAGCCAGAGACTCCCAGCCATGCAGAGAGAGACTTAGGAGGTCCATTATCCTGCTAATGTGGGATATGTAGATCAGGAGGTTGTGGGTTCCCTTCCCCATGTCCTCACCCGACCTGCTTATTACTGTATCTAATGTATCTTATGTGGGGTTAGGTTAGTCTCTGCCTATGGTTGATCAGCAGGCTAGATTCATATATGCCATTAGGTGTGAGGCCATAAGGTCCATGCAAGGCATCATGGGGGCTGATGACTGTTAGGTCTTCGTCAGGATTTTAGTGTGATGAAGAAAAGCAAACATGGAAATATTGTTTATTTTTTTGTTGTTATCATAGATAAGATAGACAGGTGGTGTTTCTGACCCGGAAATCCATGTTAATGCTAATGTCCTGAATTAAGTTATCATCGTTTAAATTCCCTTCAAAAATAAGTTGAATGGGCGATAGGAGTTGATAATCCATTCGGTACGATGTTAGCATTTTAAGAGATACTGTCAGTCAATAAGCTTGTGGACCCACACTTTAAACCTCCAAGCATTACATTAATGTAGGCAGGCATTCCTGAACTGGCTCGTCTGGTGGAAATTGCTGGAACTCTTCGGAATTGACCATTATTTATTGTCAATGATTCATTTACTGTTTAATAAGATAATGAATATTGAGAGATGTTTGCTGTCTAACACTGTCTGGATAGCTCGTCTTATTCATACTACCCATTCAGTATGTTACAGTGTGATTCGTGGTACATTGCATCACAAATCGATTTAGTTTAGACAGCTGTGGAGTGCTCACTATTTAAATCGAATGAAACTTGGGAGTGTTTGTGTGTGTGGGTGTGCCTAAGCACGTGAACAAGGTATCTGGCAGCAAAACTTGTTTACTGACACTGTATGTACATATGTTTTTTAGATTGCGCAGACACAAGTAATCACCGCAACACACACCAACACGCACACACACACCTTAGCGCACACACACATCGACACACACACACACGCACGCACGCACGTGCACACACACACACATACACACACACACACACACACACACACACACACACACACACACACACACACACAAACACACCTTCTCTCTTTGCCCAAGGACATTTTTTATACGCACCGTACCACAAATAAGCTGATCGCTAATTAGCTGGGACAACAATTCAGGGCTAAGACAAAGAAGTCATTTCCATCGGAAATTAAAACATACAGCCTTTCTTTGTTGTTTTTCCCCCGATTCCGAATCCCATCTTCCCCTCACTGGTGCGTCTCTTAAGTTGTGATTGAATTCTTCACTGGGAGACATCATTGCAGTCTGGGTCCCACAATGCACACCAATCATTCCTCCTGGTGTGCATTCAGCTCGGTTGCCAAACAAAAGGGCAGAGCAGAATGACCTCACTACTTAAATACTTTATGCGCACTATAGCTGTTTGTGGCTGTGGAGCACCAGGGAGACGGGTAGACCGGTAGAGAAGGCTGACTGGTAGACAGACAGGTGGACTTGTAGAGAAGGCAGGTTGACACAGAGGTAGAGGAGGCGCCCAGGGAGCCCGGTATGGAGGGAGTGAGACAGCTAGATAGAGAGAGAAGCAGACAGAGAGGTAGCCGGGTGGATTGGGAGGTAGGCAGGTATAGAGGTGGATAGGTAGAGAGACAGCCAGACAGAGAGAAAGACTGACGGACAGAATGGCAGTGGTGGGAAAGAGATGCAGAGCAATTGTGCTGCACTATACTAAGTGCATTGTCTTTATGTCTCTCTCTCTGACACACACGCTAAACACACACACACACACACACACACACACACACACACACACACACACTGCCCATCACAGTTTTGACAGCGGCCCCTCTCTCTGGCTTCACACGGCAAGCCAACCCCCCTGGAGCCCTGGAGCAGGGACGGATAATCATCCAGGACTGCAGCCCACCTCAGGGTGCCATGGGCTGGGGAGTGGAGGGGTGGGGGGCCGTGGCGGTTTAGTGATGAGGGGCTGCAGGCAGGGGAAGTGGAGGCAGAGCGGGGGGGCTGGCTAAGCCTGTTTCTGTGCTGGCCCTGACCCCCCAGGGCCCTGTCACGCAACCCAGGCTGCACACACACTCCGACAGACACGCACACGCGAACACACACACCCACACGCACACACACACACACACGCACACACACACACACACACACACACACACACACACACACACACACACTCACCGACACAAACCGGCAAATGTATAATAAGGAAAAACATGTGAGTGTTCTCTGGTCATGTCTGAAATGGACACCAGAAGCGGCAGCCAGCAGG
>NC_136947.1:13758195-13775695 GCF_949987615.1 Pollachius pollachius | reverse complement strand
TCATTTGTGAGCACCGCCTCTTAGTAGACTTCTCTCACCTGATTGGATAAAGATCATTTGTGTTCAGTTTGCTGCAGAGCGGAGGGACCACTGACCAAACTCTAAGGCGGCTGTCTGAACGTATGGAGCTATTTAACACTTGTGTCAACCAATAAAGATCACTTACAGCGTCTTAAGCAGTATATAAGTGTTAAGCAACAACTAGATCAAGGAACACTGCAGATGAGGCTTCAGGGACATTTGAGATCTGAACCAGTAGCTTATAAACACCCACACTTTGCAGCCCCTGTCCATGATACAGGGGATTATGGAGGGACACATTTGGGTTCGAACCCAGTATGTTTCCATCAGGATTCGAACCTCCTAGCCACTGCGCTGTCCTTCCCCTCCCGCTAGGCAGCAAAGAGAAGAGAGAGAGAGGAGTGGGTTCTCTCTCCGCTCGGTGTCTGGGTGGCTGGGCGGGTGTAATGCTAACCAGGGCTAATTGAATGTAGCGGACGCGGCAGCGCACGGCCTAACAGTCAGATTAACCGGCTTGACCCCTGGCTCTGTCGACCGAGCTGCACTAACGAGGCGGGGAGGGGGACCGGCTGGAGGGGGGGTGTGGGTTTAATGTCTGCAGTCGAAGGAGAACGTTGTTTTTCTTGATCCTGGGCGTCCAATAAGGCTTGCCGAGACCTCCTCGGTTTAACACTGTGTGTTGTTATTCAGTTGTTGTTGGTGTAGCTTGGAAACAAAACAAACACTATAACACAGTATTTCAATAGCACAAAAACGAAACGTTTGAATAGCTGGGCAGCCATCTTGAACGAGTGGAAAGTTTCTTGTAGTCTTGTGGGGAACTCCTTGGTTTGATGCAGTGGGCTATTTATTTAACGTTGGCTTGTGGTTAGACCAAACAAACAAAAATACTGAGAAAAAGACAAGCAGACAAACACAACTGTTGATGGCAGAGTGGCCGTCTTGACTGAGTGAACAAGTGTTTCGAAGACTTGTGGGGACCTCTGGGGTTCACGGTTGTTATTTACCAAACAAACAAGCCAACAGACCTCAACACAAGGGAGAGCACGACAGCCATTTTGAATCAGGGGAAAGTTTCTTGAGACTTGTGGGGACGTCAAACAACCGAGGGAACAAATCTAAAACAAAACAACATTGGGATGCTGCAGCGCCCATCTTGAATGTGTTACATGCTTTACAATTCTTTGGAGGCTTTTGGTGAAGTCCGAGGTTTATTGTGGTACGTAGTCATTTTTTGTTAGCTTGTGGTCGAAACGAACAAACTGAAAAACAGACTACAGGCTAGACCGATCTCAATTTAAAATGAACAACACACCATTGTACACAGTTTCTACCTTTGGTTTTATTTACATTAGCATCAGTATAATTACCAATAAAGTATCATAATATTTGTGTATTTCTGGGTGTACAAATCGACCAGAAGTAAAGAGACTGGCGAGACGGTAACATCGACGTTCCAGATTTTGCCGTTTGATCCCGGACCTTTAGGTACTGACAGCTGGCCATCTGGCGGCAGGCAGGAGTTTAGTCTATATCAAACCCAAGGCCACTCCTGCAAGTCTGTCTCAAACCTTGTTCCCTCTCCAAGTCTCCCAAACACCTCCGCTGACCCTCCAACAGCCTGTGTGTGTGTGTGTGTTTGTGTGTTTGTGTGTCTGTGTGCGTGTGTGTGTGTGTGAATTTGTTTGTGTGTATCTGTGTGTGTGTTTGTGTGTATATGTGTGTGTGTCTGTAAGAGTGTGTCTGTGTGTGTGAGTGTGAGTGCGTGTGTGTGTGTGTGTGTTCTGTGTGTCCTTTGATGGAGATGTGAGAGGAAGGGGGAGACAGGAGGGAGAGAAAAAGGAGAGAGAGAGGGGGGAGTGAGGTTGGTTGGAGCATATGGAGAGAGAACAAGAGAGAGAAAGTGAATGAAGAACATTGTGTAAGTGAAAAGCCAAAGGGAATTGTATAAAACTGAGGCAATGCCCTTGCACCTTGTGTGTGTCTGTGTGTGTGTGTGTGTGTGTGTCTGTGTGTGTGTGTGTGTGTGTGTGTGTGTGTGTGTGTGTGTGTGTGAGTGTGCGTGCGTGTGTGTGAGTGTGTGTGTGCGTGTGTGTGTGTGTGGTAGCAGGGTTGGGGTGAGGTTTGGGGGGTAAAGTTTTTGTAATGTATTGAGGAAAAAGCAAGGATTCGTTGGATCAGTGTGACACGGGGTGAGCTAAAGTGAGATGGAGAGAGAGTGAGAGGGATAGAGACAGGGAAAAAGCGGGCGAGAGAGAGGGAGAGATTGAGGCCAGTGGGCGAGCTACAGACAGACAGAGAGAGAGGGGATAGAGAGATGCAGAGAGAGAGAGGAGGTGGGCATTATGAGCAGGACTGTCCGTGCCTCCATTTCTACCAGCGCAGGTCATTTCTGCCAGTTTCCACCAATTACGTCCTTGTCTGTGTACAGCCCGAGCCCAGAAGGCAACAATCGCCTCGGGGTGGCGGGGGGTTGGCGCTAGCATGAGATGTGTCTGGCATGCTGCCCCCCCCCCCCCCCTCTCTTACTCTCTCTCGCTCTCTCCTTCTCACACGCATTACTACCCTGAAGTTCGACCCGCCACAGACATCGTGGTTGAAAGACTATGCCAAGGCCTGCCTACTCCTCCTCCTCCTCCTCCTCCTCCTCCTCCTCCTCCTCCTCCTCCACCACCACTTTCTCCAACACTACCACCTCTACCATCACCATCACTTCCTCTAGCACCACCATCTCCTCCACAACTAACACCCCCCCCACCACTTTCCTTATTATTACTCAAATTACCCTGAGTGAGTCAGCGCCATGACCATGACAGAACTGGTGCCCAAGAGATCCCGGGCAGCCATGACCAGAACTTAGTGGTCAGGGAAAGGAAAACCAAAGATAAAGAGCCGACATTTAAAGATTGAAGCAAGAAAAGGCTTAAAGATGAAGACAGACGGGAAAAGATGGAGGGAGGGACAGATGAAGGGAAGAGATAAGATTAGAAGAAGAAATAGATGACCGCGGGCATGGAAGAGGGTGAGCACCACAGGATCAAATGGAGAACGTTGGAGAGGGATGATAACAGATGCAGAGCAGGGGAGGGACGGAGAGAGAGATGAGAGAGAGAGGATGAAGAGCAGGGAACACGATGCATGTACGGGGAGAGAGAGAGAGAGAGAGATAAAATGGAGAGCAAAAGAGAGAGCTTAAGGTGAAAGAGTGAGACAGAGAGTGAGAAAGGGAGAGGGGAAGAGTGAGTGTACAGTCTATGGGTTGAGAGAGATGGAGAGAGTATAAAGTGTGTGGTGTCAGAGAGAGAGAGAGGGAGTTTAAAGTGTACGTGTGAGAGAGATAGACAGGTTATAAAGTGTATGGTCTGCGGAGAGAAAAAGAGGGACTGTAAAGTGAACCGTGTGTATGTGAGGGAGAGAGAAAGAGAGAGCGAGAGTTAAGTGAACAGTGTGTGAGAGAGCGAGAGAGAGGGCGAGAGTGTAAAGTGTGCGGTGTGAGAGCCAGCGGCAGGGACAGCGTTCAGGGACAGATCGTGCCAGCACCAGACGCAGAGCCATGCGGACAATTAGAACATTTGTATTGACGGGAAACATGAATAAATGATGGAGAGCATTCTGTCAGGGCGAGAGACGCTGTGGGAATACAGGGGAGAGGGGGATGGGGGAGGGGGGGAGAATGATTGAGAGGGACGGGGAGAGAGAGATAGATAGAGACTTAGAGTCAAAAATGGGGTAGAAAGTCTGAGAGATAGGGCGAGAGACAGAGAGATGGATAGAGTAAAATGAGAAACAGGAGGAGTGGGGAGAGTGGGGGTTTGCAGAAGGAGAGAAAGAGAGAGAGTGACAAAATGAGAGAGATAGAAGGAGAGAGAGAGAAAGAAGAAGAGAGAGAGACACACACACAAGGAGAGATAGAAGGAGCAAGAGCAAATGATATATACAGTGGGGCAAAAAAGTATTTAGTCAGCCACCAATTGTGCAAGTTCTCCCACTTAAAAAGACGAGAGAGGCCTGTAATTTTCATCATAGGTAAACCTCAGCTATGAGAGACAAAATGAAAAAAAAAATCCAGAAAATCACATTGTCTGATTTTTTAAGAATTTATTTGCAAATTATGGTGGAAAATAAGTATTTGGTCACCTACAAACCAGCAAGATTTCTGGCTGTCACAGACCTGTAACTTCTTCTTTAAGAGGCTCCTCTGTCCTCCACTTGCTACTTTGCTAACAGTCACACTCCAAACTCCACTATGGCCAAGACCAAAGAGCTGTCAAAGGACACCAGAAACACAATTGTAGACCTGCACCAGGCTGGGAAGTCTGAATCTGCAATAGGTAAGCAGCTTAGTGTGAAGAAATCAACTGTGGGAGCAATTATTAGGAAATGGAATACATACAAGACCACTGATAATCTCCCTCGATCTGGGGCTCCACGCAAGATCTCACCCTGTGGGGTCAAAATGATCACAAGAACGGTGAACAAAAATCCCAGAACCACACGGGGGGACCTAGTGAATGACCTCCAGAGAGCTGGGACCAAAGTAACAAAGGCTACCATCACTAACACACTACGCCGCCAGGGACTCAAATCCTGCAGTGCCAGACGTGTCCCCCTGCTATAGCCAGTGCATGTCCGGGCCCGTTTGAAGTTTGCTAGAGAGCATTTTGATGATCCAGTACAGGATTGGGAGAATGTCATATGGTCGGATTAAACCAAAATATAACTTTTTGGTAAAAACTCAACTCGTCGTGTTTGGAGGAGAAAGAATGCTGAGTTGCATCCAAAGAACACCATACCTACAGTGAAGCATTGGGGTGGAAACATCATGCTTTGGGGCTGTTTTTCTGCCAAGGGACCAGGACGTCTGATCCGTGTGACGGAAAGAATGAATGGGGCCATGTATCGTGAGATTTTGAGTGAAAACCTCCTTCCATCAGCAAGGGCACTGAAGATGAAACGTGGCTGGGTCTTTCAGCATGACAATGAACCCAAACACACCGCCCGGGCAACGAAGGAGTGGCTTCGTAAGAAGCATTTCAAGGTCCTGGAGTGGCCTAGCCAGTCTCCAGATCTCAACCCCATAGAAAATCTTTGGAGGGAGTTGAAAGTCTGTGTTGCCCAGCGAAGGCCCAAAAACATCACTGCTCTAGAGGAGATCTGCATGGAGGAATGGGCCAAAATACCAGCAGCAGTGTGTGAAAACCTTGTAAAGACTTACAGAAAACGTTTGACCTCTGTCATTGCCTACAAAGGGCATGTAACAAAGTATTGAGATGACCTTTTGCTATTGACCAAATACTTATTTTCCACCATAATTTGCAAATAAATTCTTTAAAAATCAGACAATGTGATTTTCTAGATTTTTTTTTCTTCATTTTGTCTCTCATAACTGAGGTATACCTATGATGAAAATTACAGGCCTCTCTCATCTTTTTAAGTGGGA
Source organism: Pollachius pollachius (assembly GCF_949987615.1). NCBI lineage: Eukaryota > Metazoa > Chordata > Actinopteri > Gadiformes > Gadidae > Pollachius > Pollachius pollachius. The sequence continues at coordinate 13,770,234 of NC_136947.1, read as the reverse complement.
GAACTTGCACAATTGGTGGCTGACTAAATACTTTTTTGCCCCACTGTATATATATATATATATACAAGGAGAGACAGAATGAGAGAGAGAGACAGAGAAGGGGAGAGAGAATGGGAGACAGAGAAAGAGACGGGAAGATAGATATATAGGGGGAGAGACAGAGTGAGAGAAAGGTTTTCTTGGTGAGGCTGTGATCCGGCGACAGGGGAATACATTTTGTTTTTGTGCGTCGAGTCTTTGAAACAGGAGCAGATAAATCCGACAAGACTTTTTTCGTCATGCCGACCACTGAATGTATTACAAGCGGGGATGAGCACACACATCACAGCTGCCTCCGTTCTGATCCCACCACACAGAGAACTGCCGGCCGCAACACTGGTTCATACGTATTGACAGCAATGTACTGTGTGTGTGTGTGTGTGTGTGTGTGTGTGTGTGTGTGTGTGTGTGTGTGTTTGTGTGTGTGTGTTTGTATACTGGTGGTGGTTAGTTAGGTCCCCCCTTCACTGTAAAGCGTCTTTGAGTGTCTAGAAAAGCGCTCTATAAATTCAATCCATTATTATTATTATTATTATTATTATCATTATTATTATTATTATACATGTGTGTGTGTTTGTATATATGTGTGTGTGTTTATGTGCATACATGCGTGTATGTGTTTGTGTGTCGATATAAATTTACTTTTGTTGGTTTGTGTGTTTGTATGTTTCTACAAATGTGTGTATTTGTGTGTCTGATATAAATATACTTGTGTATGTGTGTGTGTGTGTATACTTGGATACGTGTGTGTGTGTGTGTGTGTGTGTGTTAGTGTGTCAGTGTGATGGGCTGCCAGGGGGCAGACAGCCCCGTCCTGATGTGTGATGGACTTGACTTAGCCACGCTGGCGCGACACATCCGCCACACACACTAATCAAATTGTCACACCACGCCTGGGACATGCTAACCACAGCCGCCGCCGCGATCGTGCGCCGACAAGCTAATGACATTGTCACGGCAACGCAGTGACCAGGGTTCATGTCCCCTTCCTCCTCTGGGCTTTAACCAAGGAAGGATGGAAGAGGGAAGAATAAAAGGTCACACACACAGACACACAAACACACTTGGCCCCACATACAAACATACACTTGCACGTACACATATAAAGGCCCCTTAGATCTACACACATGTACATACACTTTGATTTCACACACACACACACACACACACACACACACACACACACACACACACACACACACACACACACACACACACACACACACACACACACACACACACACACACAGGCACATAATCCATTAACACACACACACACACACTTACACACAAAGTGAGGAGGAAAGGAAAAGCAAGAGGGAAAGAGGAAAACTGATGGAGAAATATAGACAGAGGAGTTGTAGAGAGAGAGGCAGAAAGTAATTAAAAAGAGTATTCAAAGGACAGAGTAAGACAGAGAGTGAGAGAGAGAGCGAGAGAGAGAGAGAGAGAGAGAGAGAGAGAGAGAGCAGATGAATGACAGGAGAAAACCTTGCGTTTCTAGTTTCCACTTCCCTGGCAGGAGGAATTTATTAATCAGGGTCAAATCAAGATCTGCCCGGACAAAAAACACAAAATACCAAGCAGAAATGGAGGGAGGGAGGGAGAGAGGGAGGGAAAACAAGAGTGTTGGTGCTAATGTAACGTGTGTGTGTGTGTGTGCATAAACATGTGCGTGTGTGTGAATGATTAAGCTGAAGGAGACAAATTAAGACAACTACAAAATGGAGGCTGAGCGTGAGGAGCTTCCGGAAGAGTGAGGAGAATGTTAATGTGGAGCCGAAGTTGGGGGGTGTTTTAAGGTCACAGACATTCAGACATCCTTATCCTCGTTCTCGGAGAAAATAACATCTAAATGGCAGTTGGACCCTCCTTTCCGGCGGGTCAAAGTAATTCCTGGCAGAGTGTTTTTCCCTGTTTGAATGCATCGTAGCTCTGGGCCAGACGGGCGATGGGATAATCGAGGTACGTCGTAATATTTCTCATCCGTGTTCGTCAGTTATCTGTCATTATCCAATCACGTGACCCCAGGTGGAAGCCACGAGCTTTGCAGTGAACACAACAGCACAAAACAAATCTTTTTTTTGCAGTGGAAAAAACAAACTTAAATACAAGTATTATTGAGTAAATAAGAGCTGTTAGAACAGGACTAATATGAATCGTTATCCCTTGGGAGCTTTTTAGCGGTGTTTACGTTGTGTGAGGCTGAACCAAACAAAAAGGCAGACACAACACAGACAAACAGCGGAGGAAAATGTCTCGCCTGTCGGGAGTTGTTTTGATGGATTCTGGGTAATGGAGTTTTGATGGATGAGTCGGGTCGGCGTCTCTGCGGAGACGAGGGGGGTGTCACTGACGGACCAGAGGAAATGACCTGTGCAGTCTAGTAGTTCCCCACCCCAGTGCAATACCCCAGCGCTCAGCAGCTTAGCCATAAGCAATATTGAATATGTAATAACTTTTTCTAAGAGCCATACTGGGACCACAAGTCCCCAGAGAGGAGCCGACCCGGGGCCCTCCTATCCTATTGCAACTCTTGCTGTGATCTCGGAAAGCCACTGTCCCTGATGACAAACCACCCCCACCACTCTCACCACCACCTCCACCCCCACCCCCATTTAAAGTCTCGCCATGAAACGAGGTAAAAATTATAATGTTTTCGCTCTTAAAGCGTCTCTGGTGGTAAACACGGCCGTTAGGATCAATTAACCAGCGGCTAATGAGCAAAGCGGGGGTCCGCATCAATATTGGCCCATTGTTCATTGGACAATTTTTAATTAATGGGGTTTTTTGATGTAAAAAAAAAAAGGGCAAGAAAGAAAATCGCTAAAGTTTTTTAATTGTTACTCTATGTTTGGGTTTATGTGTGTGTGTGTGTGTGTGTGTGTGTGTGTGTGTGTGTGTGTGTATGGGTGGGGGGTGAGATCAGAATGTTAATTATAAAGTGTGAGGCTTTAAAGTGAGGAGGATTTAGACTTTTAATTAAAAGGGAATTTGATGCTACCAACTGAAGTCATTTGCTACAGAATCCTTAGTAACTCTCTCTTCCTCTTGGTATCTCTCTACCATTCTCTCTCATCTCTCACTCGGTTCTTTTTCAACACTTTTTCCCTTCGTCTGCCTTGTAGTTCTCTCACCACTTGACCTCCTCCTGTTTCCTCTCTCTCTCACTCTCGCTCTCGCTCTCGCTCTCACTGTCTCGCCCGTATTGACCTGCCGGATTCCAGCCCCCAATTCTATCTCTGTCGATGGCTCCCTTGTCCTCTCTCTCTCTCTCTCTCTCTCTCTCTCTCTCTCTCCTCACTCTCTTCCTCAACCCTCTTCTCTCTCTCCCTCAGCCCCCTCATCATCCTCATCATTCTCTGACCCCTCCTCTCTCTTGGTAGCAGATCCAGGTCCCCCACCTGTACCCCACCTAGTCCACCGCCACCCACAGGTGCAGCACGATGCCAGCCAACTGTTAGTTATGAGAATAGTCGTTAGCAACGGGTGCCTGCAAGCACACATGCACACAAGCACACATATATACTCACACACACAGACACTCACACACAGGCAAAAACACACACACACACACACACACACACACAGACACAAACTCTTGCATACACACACTCACATAGAGATACACACACACAGACACACAGACACACACACATACACACACACACACATACACACACAGGCAGGGCAGAGTGAGAGATAAACAAACTGAAAAGACGATAAAGGAAATTATCAGCTACTCAGTGTGTGTGTGTGTGTGTCTGCATGCTTGTGGGAGTGTGCGTGTGTGTGTATGTGTGTGTGTGTGTGTGTGTGTGTGGCGTCCGCGGCGATAATGTGATTAGTGTGTTTGGCCATTAGAGCGCAGGCTAATCATCTTGGATTAATGGGTCAATGGGCGGGGGTGAGACTCTTGCCGTTGTCGGCGGCAACCGGTAAAATCAACAACAACATTAAAATGAATCTCCCGCCGTTTCGCTCCACGCCTCCCCAGCAGAGTGTGTGTGTGTGTGTGTGTGTGTGTGTGTGTGTGTGTGTGTGGGGGGGGGATGGGGGGCAGAGTAGAGTGGGCACGGCTGAATCCTACTAATAACAACAACAACAACAATAATAATAATTGTCTCCCCCCCCCTCGCTCCCGCCACCGTGATAACGGCAATCAGTGCCGCCGGCCGCTCCGCCTGAGATGAATGCGGCGTCGCAGCCCGCACGTAATGACCGTCTCGCTCGACCCGCCCGCCGAGCCGCTGGGGCGTCTTGTTGTCAGCGACGACAGCACTTATTCCACACGGCGGGCGTGGAATAGGATGAGGCTCCTCCAGTGTTAAGGAACGCATGTGGTGGGGACGGCGGCGGTGGCGGCAGAGAGGAGTGACCTTGTGAAGAAGGTGTTTGACCTTCAGCATCCCTTCATCCCCTGGTTGACTCCGCCCCTCTGCCTCCCTCTGCGTTCTACCCCTTCCATCCCTCCCGCCTTGGTCTCTCTCTCCCGCTCTGCATGTGGATTTGTTTTATCCTCAGGAAAGTGGGGTTCAAAGCTAGGGAGGTGGATGTCTGAGCAGCATTCCTCCTCCTCCTCCTCCTTCTCCTCCTCCTCGTCTCCCTATTTGTCGCTTTAGCATCACCGCCGTTCGTCACATGTGAGGCCCACTGATCCCCTCACACACACACATACGTGCACACTCACACACACATACATACGTGCACACTCCAAACACACACAGACACATACGTGCATACTTACACACACATACCTGCACACATATAAGCACATACGTGCACACATATGCACACACCCCTTTCCGTCCAGTTACATCGTTCTAATATTGCAGTTTTTTTCACATCCATCCTGGCACTCAAAGCCTTTCTTCTGCTTTAATCACATTCCTCCTTTTACGTCATCCACACGCACACACACACACACTCTCCACGGCTCCTGGTTTCACCCAGTTGCTCTTCAGTGGTACGATAAGTGCGTTCCCTACAGAGCTGATAATGAGCGGCGTCTTTCAGCGGACCAGAAAGCAACCGACTGCTAAGCGAACGCAACGCACGGGAGGGGAAAACGATTCAGCCTTCCCTCCCTCCGCCGCTGCCAGAAGACAGAGCCATACGTCTCTCCCCGCTGGCAATTCATATCTCCCCGCCGCAAGCCGGCAATGATATTGTTTGGCTTTTGAAAACGTTATTATGAAAAAAAAGAAAAATGTAAGTTCTAGTAGCCTATATAGTATACACATAGTTACAGACAGTCGCAAGGCCATATAGACAATCATACCAGAGGGCCTTTTGTTTATTAATTGTACCGTGTACTTTGTGTCAGGCTGTTTTGTCATGTTGACGTTGTGTTGTTGTCCTTGAGGAGTTGAAAAGCGGTGAGTTGACCTGCACGATGTGAACCCATATTGTTTGAGCAACTTCGTTGAGGTGAAGCAAAAATGTTGCTGTGCCGCTCTCTCTTTGAGGAAACAGTGTCGTGTTTTACTCCACCTCAGTGTTGCTCCATCCGAGTGCCTTTTACCAGTCCCTAACTGCCATTTTTATTTGTTGTTGCTGGAAGATAGCAGGAATGATCACACGACATCGAGAAAAACTATGATCACAACTATTTGCATTCCTCTCCCATTTTGTTGGTTTTTGGTGTTCTGAATTTAGTACATTAGCCCATTTACAAAGGCATGCGTTATTTGCGTCCGAACGCGTGGCTCTTTAAAAGCTAATTAAACAGTAGGCTACAGTGAGTGTTTGAATACGAAGCGTGGTTATTACGCCCGATCGGGGGTGTCTTGATGTCGCGCCGCAGAGCCAAGCTGAGATGAGAGCGTCTCAATGTAGTTTGTTCTTCGTATGGAGCTAGCGCACGGCTAACAGCGTCGCTAATTAGGAGCAGGAGGATTACGATCACTGAGCATGCGTGACTTCACGGGAACGACTTTAGGGAGAAAACCGGAAATAAAACACAGGAAATATATATATATATTTTCCCCTTCTTGTTTTTAGGGTACACCTAATTATAACGCTGGAGGGGAAAGAACTCAGAGTAACACGCTGAGCTCTCCTGAGCGCACTCATTGTTCTTTGAAGGGAAATGTTCTGTCACTTTGTGAATCTGATAAGGATACAATATGGTGGGTGTGTGTGTGTGAGTTCTGAAACACACGGCTATATAATACACTTTCACACAAGCTCTCTCTCTCTCTCTCTCTCTCTCTGACATTCACACACACACACACACACACGCACACACACACACACACACACACACACACACACACAAACAATCTTTATAGTCCCAACAAGCGTAGAACAACAAACACACACACACTCACACACACACACACAGACACAGAAAATCTTTGGAGAACAGAAACACAATGTTCCTTATGTTTTGTGTGGATATGATAACGCCCAAAACACGGCTAACTCGGAACACAATAGACTGCCACAAATGATGAGGCAGAAACTAGAAAACCACGGCGGAAATGTGCTTCTTTTGTCTTATTCAGGCTGGTCCCTGCGAAGGAGGTTTGCCGAAGTGGGCCTCTGCCAATCATCAAACTTGTCATCGTATTTCTTTGTTGTGTTGCTTTTTAAGTCTGGCAGCACCGCACACTGTGACCCGGGTTGGATTTGAATTTAGACGGAGAGGAAATGAAAGTCCGAAAATCAAGGAGTAGGATTGAAGGGTCGCAACACATACCAGAAAGAGAGGAGTAGGGAAAAGGACAGTTGTAACAGAGGGAAATGATTTGTATTCTGAGCGGCACGGGGGTCTGTCTCTTGTGACTTGATAGATGTTGTGTTTTTTTACGCGTTCGGAGCTACCGAACTACTAACTGACGTTTTGTTTGCGGTGTTAAATGTCAAAAAGGGTTTCTGGAAAACAGGTGAACTAAGGTATATAACTTCACATTTCTCTAAAGGCCTGTCCGTGTCTAGCTTCCGAAACATCCGTTATGATCTGTCCGACCCTTTCTTTTTCTACATTTGCTCTCCGAAGAAGACTGACCTGTAAACCATCACAGAAATGTCTCCGACCTGTCAGAGCAGGTCGACCATTTTGGCTGTGGAAACAATACTTGAACTTGGACATTTTTATATATAGTCAAACATGATGAAGCGAAGCCAGAGTTACCTGCCTTTTCTCTTTGAGACAAGAAATACATATAGTATATAGACAAATAAATAGAGAGAGAGAGAGAGAGAGCGAGATCATTTCAGGTTGTGGAAACCACTTGAGAAAAGAGAAAAACTGAACTCAACAAAGCTGTGTGCTTGCTTTTTCGTGCCTTTTCTCTTTGACACAGTTAAGAGAGAGAGAGAGGGTGAGAGGAGGGTTACACAGAGAATGGGGGGAGACAGAGAGTTAGTGAGGGAGAGAGAGTTAGATAAAGAGGGAGAGGGAACACTTTAGGTGTGGAAACTACAAATGGACTAAGAAACTGGGTAGAAATCCCTGACTGAACACAACCAGTATTGGCTTTTCCTGCCTTCTCTCTTTGACACAGTAAAGGAATAGAGAGTTAGAGGGGGACAGGAGTAGGGAGAGAGAGAATTGTATGTGTGGAACTCCACTTAGACATCGATATTTTCACAGTGGATATTTGTACATTTTATTGCCTTTTCTTTGGGACAGAGAGAGAGAGAGAGAGAGAGAGAGAGAGAGAGAGAGAGGAAGTCACGAGAAATGTGGGAAAGGGACAGGGAAAGGGATAGAGTGGAGATGCTTCGAGAGGAGGGGGGGGGGAAATCAGAGACGGGGGAGGGGATGAGGCAGAAAAGCAGGTGTGGAAGGACACAGCAGAGGGTGAACAGTCCACCAGGCTGAGAGTGAGCATCGGGCCCCCAGAGGTCCCCAGGAGCCTTCTGTAGAGGGAGAGTGATAAAATAACGAAAGAGAGGAGGTCAGGTGAGGAGAGAAAGGCGGGAGAGGGGAGGGCAAGGAGTTGGGGGAGGATGACCTTTACCGTTTGTTGCCGACAAAAAGCAAAAACGCTCTGAGCAGAGAGGAGGTAAAAATGATTGATGGAGAGACAGAGAGGGAAAGGGGGAGAGAGGGGGAGAGTAGGCAAACTCAGGATGAGGAGAAAATTGGGGAGACGCAGCTGCAGAGGTTGACACAGAGGAGTGCGGGAGAGAGAGAACCGGAGGAGTTAGGAGGGAGAGAGAGAAAGACAGAGAGAGAGAGAGAGAGATAAAGACAGGACGAGAGAGGAGACGGAGATACTTGTGCTCAGGGGGAGGAGCAGGAAGGCAATGGAGGGGACGAGGAGCACAGAAGGGAGGTGTGATAGACTGTCGAGAGAGGAGTGGGAAACTAATTCTCCCTTCACTCTGGCCTGTAAAGATTAAGGAAGATTAGTGCAATAGAGTGATGGAGGGAGAGAGGGAGGGAGAGAGGGAGAGATCAGGCGATAACTTCCACCACATGTCATTGAAAGATCTCTGAATGCCTAATGCCCTGAGAGAGATAGCGAGAGAAAAAGCAAGAGGGTGATAGAACGAGCGAGAGAAAGACGAGTGATGGAGATGGATAAAGAGAGAGAGAAAGAGAGAGTGAGAGAGTGAGCGAGGCTGTGCGAGAGGGACAGATTACTAAATAATAATAACACAGACAGAGTCGAGACTAGGGAACTAATGTACAAGTAAACGCTTGGAGTAAATGTCACAGAGCCGACAAGTGGATAAGTGGAAGTGACCCGCAGTGGTGGTGGTGTTAGTGGTGTTGGTGGTGATGGAGGAGGGTCTGGTTAGCTCCCATGGGCTGGGGCAGGGAGGGGGGGGGGGGGCTTAACAGCAGTTGATCCATGGCAGTATGAATGTCCGGCCACATGTGATAGGGGCTACTTTTCTCTGGGCTTCAGGCCTTTGTAATCCACAGACCAGAGAGAGAGAGAGAGAGAGAGAGAGAAGCAGGGAGAGAGATGTGGGTGTTGTTGTGAGAGGGTGTTGAGATCATTACAGGGCCGTGGACAGGTGGGTGTCCGTGTGTGATATCTGAAGGTTCGGTTAAGGCTCCAGAAAGGAGAATGCCACCATTCATCTGGCGTCCTATTGGCTGAGCAGCCTTGGTGGTACCTTGAGGTGTTCAGCCTGACAGGCCTCTTCACACTCACACAGGGGAGAGAGTGAGAGAAAGAGACAGAGAGAGAGTGAGGGGAGAGGAAAGAGAAGAGAGACAGAGAGAGGAGAGGGAGAGGAAAGAGAAAGAGAGAGTGAGAGAGAGAGGGGAGAGGGAGAGGAAAGAGAAGAGAGACAGAGAGAGGAGAGGGAGAGGAAAGAGAAAGAGAGAGAGAGAGGAGAGGGAGAGGAAAGAGAGAGAGAAGAGAGAGAGAGGAGAGGGAGAGAGGGGGGTAGAGGGTGAGAAAGGTGGAGAAAGAGAGGCGAGGAGAGATGGTGAGAGAATAGGAGAGAGAGAGAGGAGAGAGAAGGGGGAGCAGGAATAAACCAGGTCAACCATACGCCTCTCTGGGAGCGGCTCCCCCCTCCCTCCCCATGAGAGCACCACTCCTGTGGTGCTCTGACAGTAGGTTGTTGTTACACCTCCACCACTGCACCTCCACCACCACCACCACCACCACCACGACCACCACCACCACCACCACCACCACCACCTCCACCACCACCTCCACCACCACCACCACCACCACCACCAGCTCCACCACCACCACCTCCACCACCACCACCACCACCTCCACCACCACCACCACCACCACCAGCTCCACCATTACCCCCACCCCCACCTCCACCACCCAACGCTGTTCCTCTGGCGACACACAGTTCCGTGACTGGGTGGATGGATGGGAGGGGGTAGGGTAGGAGCTGGGCATGAGGGGATTTATTCGACATTCAATACGGTTCTGCTGCCTGCCGCTGACATCTGTTTAGCGTTGCCGTGGCCCCGCTGGCAACAGATACGGACCTTCTCCGGGGCCCGTTTTATAATTCTGATTCGGTTGAAGGAGGAAGGGCCACATGCACAGTAATACACACACCGATACACGCGCGCACACACGCACGCAGATACACACACACACACACACACACACACACACACACACACACAAAAAACAGACCTACAACCGAACACACACACATACACACACACACAAACACAGAAGTACACACAAACACACACATACACACATACACACAGACCTACACCCGAACACACACATACACACAAACACACAAACACAGAACTACGCACTAACTCACACACACACACACACACACACACAAACATACATCAGGGAGACAGCGACTTGCGTGCGTCGCGGCTCAAAGGCGCATTATGCAGACTTTGACATACGTCAGCACACACACTTGCAAATGCGGCATCGTAAATGCAGCATCGCAAATACAGTGCACGCACACACGCACGCACACACACGCGCGCGCACACAGACACACACACACACACACACACACACAGACACACTCACAGAACTCTCCGAGGGATCAAGGCGACCCTGGGTGCGGGAGAGAGAGAGAGAAAAAAAACTAGCTATAGCTTGAACGAGAGAGCGAGATGGATAGATGGAGAGAGGGAGAGAGAGAGAGAGAGGGGGAGAGAGGTAGAGAGCGGGAGAGAGAGAGAGAGAGAGAGAGAGAGAGGGGGAGAGAGGTAGAGAGCGGGAGAGAGAGAGTGCCTTAGCCGCAGACTCAATCCGTCATGCAGGATTACAGCGTAAGCTTCTCCACGGCCATAGATGTGGTTTTTATGGGGAAAAACAGAGAGCTTTTATAAGGGGCTCTCTCTCTCTCTTGCTCTCCTACTATCTCTCTCTGTCTCTCATTTTCTCCGTCTCTTTCGCTCTGTCTCTTTCTCTCTCTCTCTCTCTGTGTCTCTGCGTATGTCTCTCTCTCTCTCTCTCTCTCTCTCTCTCCGTCTCTCCGTCTCACTCGCACACTCTGTCTCGTTGTCTCTCAACCCCCCTTCCCCCCCCTCTCTCTCTCTGACTGTCTCTCTCTCTCTCTCTCTCTCTCTCTCTGACTGTCTCTCTCTCTCCCTCTCTCGCCCGAGCTCCGCGTCAGAGACAAACTGGATGGGGAGGATAGAGAGGAGGAGGGAGACCACCACCTCCCCTCCACCAGCCCTCCACCTCCCCTCCACCAGCCCTCCACCTCCCTTCCACCTCCCCTCCACCTCCCCTCCACCTCCCCTCCAACCCCCTGTAGACCCAGGGCCGCTGGGTTGCCTGCTATCTCTGTCTCCGGCTTGGGGGGGTTCCCGGGGGTGGTGTTGGGGGTGGAGGTGGTGGTGATGGAGGGTGTCTGCTGAAGGCCAACCCCCATCCTCAATCCCAGTTCTCTGGCTTCAGACGTTGGTGTGGGACCTCACCTCCGTCGCGGAGCGGGGATGACCTTGGTGGGGGTGGAGGTGGTGCTGGTGGGCGCTGTGTGTTGGGGGTGGCAGATGTCTGGGTCACGGAGTGGCTGTGTGTGTGTGTGTGTGTGTGTGTGTGTGTGTGCCCATGCATGGCAGGTGTGAGCAGATGTGTTTCGATCTATCCAGTTACATGAGTGTGCGTGTGCGTATCTGTGTGGACGGGCACATGGGTGTGCACGCACAAAGCTTGTGCGTTTGCGTTTGCGTACTTGTGTGTGCATGATTGCGTGTGAGCGTGTGTCTTTCAGGCCTCGGAAGTGAAGGCGTCGGTCTGGTCTCGACAGAGTTCCTCCTCCCAGTGAACGGAGAGCCGCTATATCTCCTAACATCACATAGTGCCAGCGCACACCCCCGCAGACACGCATCGCCTTGTGATGGAGTCCAACACCACCGCATCACCTTTGATCCTCCACAACACCCACCCCCCCAGTAACCGTCCACAGAGCTGGGATCTAACACCGTCGATTCAGACCCGGCCTCAACCCTGACGGCCCGCGTTCTGCAACATTTAAGGCGATGCCGGAGTTGTTGTCGGCTAAGAGGGGTCGACCACCGCCGCTGCCGCCTCCAAGTTAATGTTCACTTGGCCGAGCTTGCGGTCGGAG
>NC_136947.1:13745695-13753195 GCF_949987615.1 Pollachius pollachius | reverse complement strand
CAATCTGGTTCAGAATCAGATCTACGCCTCTCCCACCTGTAACACAAATACACTGGCCAGGCGAAACACACGTCCACTTGTGATGTCGCACAGGGGCTCATACCACACGCAGCCGCGTTCCAAAGGAGCGCCTGTTCAAGTCCCATGACTGCAAGGTGGGCCAGGTGGACGAGGTGCCGTCCCGGGGGCTTAAACCAAGGGAACCTTTAGAATGCAGCTTTGTGTGGCATGAGCCCTGATAACACGGAGCGCCCGGCGGATAAAGCACCCCCCCCCCCCCACTCCCACCCCCGCAATGTGCCTCTTGACCTTCAGGCCGGTCCCATTGATCTAATGAGTCGGGGCCAGCCGGCCCGGCTCTGCGACACCGTGAATCCGTTCAGTCCTAATCTCTCTGCAGCGCGCCCTCCCCCCCCCTCCTCCCCTTCCTCTCTCCTTCTATAAGTGGATTTACGCCTATTTCACACCACTTAGTTGATCCCACCGCAACACATTCATTTGGATTACCGTTCCCCCCACCCCACCCCTCTTCGCCCTATTGTCGTCTGATTGTCGTCGTGTGGCTGTTCCCTGGTTGTTGATCTGTTGTTTCTCTATTGCTTCCCCCTCCCCTCCTTGTGTCTCTCTGGGCCCGGGGGGATAGTGCTCTGTCCGATGCTAACTTGCCAACATGCTAACGTGCTAACAGGGGGTTGCGGAGGGGAGGGGAGTCGGGGAGGAGGGGAGGGTAGGTGCTGAGTGGGTGCCGCCCCGCCCACCCTGGCAGGTCTGCTCGCTGTGTCAGGGCCAGGGTTCAAGGGGGGGTCGTGGAGGGAATATAACGAGCATCATTTCTTATCAGAGGCACGGATGCCCGCATAATTTGCGGTTAAAAAAACCCAACGCACACACACCCAATCTTATTAACACAAACGCACAAAAGCACTCACGCACGCACACACACACCAAGCACATGCACGCACACACACCAAGCACATGCACGCACAAACAAAGACACACAAACGCCCAAACGAACGCATACACAAACACGCACAGAGCAAACACAGACACAAACACACACTGCAATCACACACAGCAATCACACACAGCAAACACACAGCCCCAGTCCACCGTGAGTATATTCTGCAGTCTCCTCTGTCTCTCCGTCTCTTTCTTGTGCTTCCTTTGTTTCTCCATGCATAATTCTGTTGGGTGTCTTCCTGCGACTACCTCCTGGAGAGACAGGGAGGGGAGGGGGGAGACACAGAGGGGGAGATCCAGAGTGGGGGGGTAGACGATGAGAGAAAGAGAAAGGGAGAGGAAGAGAGGGTGAGCGAGAGGACAAGATGAAGAGAGAGTGTGTGAGTGGCTTGCCTTGGTCCAGGGAAGGAAGTCCTTGCAGAGACTTCTTTGTCAGAGGAGAGTGGCGTGGCAAGTCGCCGGGTGCCTTTGGAGCGTACGGATACGCGGTCATGCGTGTGTGTGTTTGTGCGTGACTAGAATGCATCATGTTGTTTTGATGTCATGTCTGTGTTGATGCTTTTTGTTGTGCTGTAGTATAGGTGGGGTTATGTGGATGTGTGTGTATGTGTGTGTTTGTTCGCCTTGCGTGTGTTTGTGTCCCTCCGTGTGTGTGCGTGTATTCGCCTGTGTATGTTTGTGTGTGCGTCCTTGTAAACATCTAGAAGCCTTTTTATGCAGAGCATTCTCAAGGCAGGTCATAGATCATGAATTTGTTACTACCCGTGTTGACAGACGGACAGAGAGACATCTGGAGTGTGTGAGATGGAGAGAGGAGAGAGAGACCGAGACCTACCATGTCCGTTTGTCTCTCTACTCTCTCTCTCTCTCTCTCTCTCTCTCTCTCTCTCTCTCTCTCTCTCTCTCTCTCGCGTCCTCTCTCTTTCTCTGCTCGGCCAGCCTAGATGCCACTGCAGCCATTCAGAGGGAGAGAAGCGAGAGAGAGAGAGAGAGAGAGAGAGAGAGAGGCTGAGAGAGAGAGGGAGAGAGCGAAACAGAGAGAGCGGTAGAATAAGAGCGAGACATAGAGAGGGAGAGAGAGTGAGAAAGATCGTGAGAGACAGAGAGGAAGAGAGAGAGCAAGGGAGAGAAGGAGTGAGAGAAGGAGAGAGGCACAGAGAGAGAGATGGAGAGAGGGGGAGAGTAGAGAGCAAGAGAGAGCGCCAGTGAGAGGGTGGTAGAGAGACAGCTTGGTGCTGGCGCGCAGAGGTGAATTGTAATTAACGTCTCCTCGTCTCGTTCAGTTGGTGACAGCCCTACGGAGCACCGCGCCTGCTCTGAGATCGATGGCGGCGGATCCGCCTCTAATCCGTACCAAACCTCCGCCGCCGCGCTCCGGCCCAGGAAGCCCAGAAGAAGAAGGGAAGAATGGAAGAAAGGGGGGGGGGGGGGGGGGGGGGGGGGGGCAGGGAATTAATTAAGATATTGATGACCCCAATTAATCAGCCGGGTGACAAACTCTGGGCTGCTTCCCGCAGCGCCACAAAAGGCATCAGGGGGAACGTTGGGAGTAATGGGACCACCCGGCGATGGGGAACACACCTTTAGCTGAACGTTATATACAACTGTAATTAGCTAGTGCCTGGAGCTAGCCCCCCCAGCTACGGCTCGTATCCCCCCAAACTCATTAGGAAGGGAAAAAGGGGGAGACGCCACTTTCTGGGCCTGTGATGCGTTGTGTTGTGTTGTGATGCATTGGGAAATGTTGTGTCGTGTTATGTTGCGTTGTGTTGTAATGCGTTGAGATGTGATGTGTTGTGTTGTTGGCGGTTTCAACACCAAGGGTTGTGAATAAGTGAGGTATCTTTTCATAGGACAAGCTAATGAGGACACAGCTTCAAAATGAAACGGCCAGCATTTACTTTGACCTTGATGGTTAAAGGGAGTGTGTGTGTTTGTGTGTATAGTGTGTTGTGGATTGGATTATATCTTGTGTCTTGGAGTGTTTGTTTGTTTGTATGTGTGGTGCTTGTGTGTTTGTGTGTGTGTGTGTGTGGGTGTGTGTGTGTGTGTGTGTGTTTTGTTTGGGCGGGAGTGTGAGTGGGTTGTGTCTGGGTGTGAGTGTGTATGTTTTTTTATGTGTTTCCATGTTGAGGTGATAGTGTGTCTTCTTTGTTGGGGTGAGAGTGTGTGTTTGTAATTTGAAGAGTTGGGTATGTGTGTGTGTGTGTGTGTGGGTTGTGTGAACAGTATGTGTTGCTACTATCAGACTTGTTTGTGTGTTATTTATTCGAGTGTGCTGGTTGTGTGAGTACGCGTGAGTGTGTGTGTGAGAGAGAGACATATAGATAGAACACATTTTGCCAACATTGTTCTGACACTTGTTTGCGGAGCTAAAAACACCCTAGTCTGCTCGGGAGCCGAGTCCCAGAATAGTTGTAGCTTAAGGAAGCCTGCGCACCTCTCCTGGACCAGTGTCAATACGCGCCTAATTGTCCCCGTCACCTGCAGCCACCTCGTTAGCAAACCGCCTATGGCAACGCTCGCCCGGCCAGGCAGGTCCCTGCTGATAGGCTCCTCTGGGAGGGAGAGAGAGAGAGAGAGAGAGAGAGAGAGAGGGAGGCAGGGGGGACGGACGACAGGAGGGGGGGGATGTGTGTCAACGAATCCAATGACACAGTTGGCTGCGCACTCCCCACGCCGCCTCACATTAAAATCCCCAGACTTGCATGTTCGATTCTCCCTGGTGTGCGGTGACGCATGGGGGCTTTTGTTTTTTAACATAGGAGCAGGACGTCTGAGCCCTCCTTCGCCACGCGCCGCGTTAACCCGCCGCACATACAGACACACGTGTGGCGTACCCTGCCATCCGCGGTGTGAGCGATGGCTTTATAGGCTGAGGGGGCGGAGCCCCGCGGGGATGGCGTGGGGACCGCCGCTTATTGCGATGCCGGCGCCACAAGGCCGCGGGAAGACGAGGCGAGACGGGGGCTGATGGATTGATTTGGGTGGTGTGTGAGGGCGGAGGATGGTGGCGGCGACAGCGGCCGTGATTGACAGGGAAGGGGTCGGGGTGGAGGGGGATTCTGGTGGGGTAGTGGGGGCGAGGGTAGAGGAGAAGAAGATGGCGCGCCAAGCTAACGGCGCCTTGAAGGAGAGGGGATGGGGGCGTATTCGCGGTGGATGCGTCGCTCCTCGCCGGCGAGATGGGAGCGAGACAGGTGGTGAGTGGGAGGGAAGCGAGACATGTGCCAGAAGGGAGGGAGGGAGGGAGGGAGGGAGGGAGGGAGGGAGGGAGGGAGCGGGGAGAAGTATTTCTTGTTTTTTGTTTATTTCTTTCGTTTATTTATTTCCTCTCCCTTTCCCCTCCGTAAATCTCTCCTCACCGAAAAAAAGTGTTTGGTGCTTTTGACAGAGTTTAGGGAGAGTCTGAGGGAGCTGAGAGCTGCATCTGTGTGTGTCTGTTTGTTTGTCGGGGGGGGAAGAGTGTGTGTGTGTTTGTTGGGGATTGATGGCACTGTTTTTATGATTTTGTGTGTGTGTGTGTGTGTGTGTGTGTGTGTGTGTGTGTATGTGCATGTGCGTGTGCGTGTGTGTGTGTGTGTGTGCATGTCTGTGTGTGTGTCGAGAAGTGTTTTCCATCTGAAATATTCCTTCCTCCGTCATGCCCCGGTGAATGTACTGACAGGCTCAGGTCGGTAGAGTCAGACACCCGGGCCTACCACACAACACGGACCCCCGTCCTCGCTGGATGGTCACGATAGTGGGCGCTGGACGTCCCACATCGAAACTGTCTCAGTTTGAACCCATACGTCCCCAGTTCACCTGTAGGCACCCTTTGAGCAAGGGGCGTAGCACTGCCCTGCCCCTTAGTGTAGTGATGTGTCAAACAATTGATAAGAGTCTGCTTAATGTCGATATACTAAATAATGATAGAGGTGCTGCCAAGATATCTAACAGCCTTTCTTTTCAAATCTGCCTCCGTCTCCCGTGGAGGGATTCTTTAGAACGATACACACATGCTTATCTTTCCCTCGACAACAGTTGTTTCTTTCATGTGAGCTACTACTCGTCCTTATCATAATGCGCCGGTCAGATTGATATCGTATGGAAAATGTTTCGGTTTTCTTTGCGTTCCCAGCAGGCGCATCAGCTCAAAAGATTTGTCTCCCTCTCAGATCCCCTGCGTTATAGAATCGACGTTGTTTTATGTTAGCTCAAGGCGCAGTTGCTTCCAATGCACAACTTCATCTGGAGTTGGGATCTGTATTCACTTTCTAATTGGCTCTGCATAGCAGCACAATACATCACAAACTACTTCATCAAACTTCAAAGTAGCGGCATGGGGTGCTGGGGTTTGATGGTTTGGACAGATTGCATCTAGCAAACTCGACTCCACTACTGAGGACTCGAGGACCAGCAGAGGGAGAGTGTTTGGCGAGAGGAACGGAATAATGTTCTCATAATTGGGTTCCGATGTGTGCTGCGTGTCTAATAAGATGCAGACACAACACCCCTGGGTCATTATAACGGATGTGGTTCCTGAACCCACAGGCTACCTGTGTGCTTGTGCAAAAATGTGTTTGCTTGTTTCTGTTAAGGCAGGCACTGTCCTACCTGTTCCACTGTTGAGGGGCGCTGCCTCAACACTATTCCTCTCCATCCGTCACTCTCCCTCTCTCTTTCTCTCCCATCTCCCCTCTGCTCAACCGATTTTAATTACCACGGCACAATGACTCAGGATCCTAACTTAATTATGTTTATCTGTTTCTTCCCAGGCCGTTGAGACATCCCTCCGCGGGGAACACACCAAAACAGGCGGCGGGGCAGGAGCGCGGCGACGGAAGGAACCGGAAGACGCTCGGGGAGATCGAGGTCGATTTTAGACGAGGAGGTGGAGAGAAGAAGAGAGGAGGGAAGGGAGCGCGAGAGCAAGGGAGAACAGCGAGTGACTGACACTTCAGCCTCCAGCTCTGCGTGAAGGGCACGTGATGAAGGAGTGAGAGGAGGAGGGAGGAAGACGAGGAGTGGGGTTTGCACTGAGGGAGAAACACATCGAGGAGGAGAATGAAGACAAGCGGAAAATCAGCCCTGCCTCGCAGCGAGCCCCGTTCAAATTAGGACATCTCTGCTCCAGACGCCATGATTACCCGGAACCTGCTGCTGCTGGTGCTGCTCTGTCTCTCGGAGGACCTCTCCACCGGAGCCTCAGCCAATAGGAGTCTTAGAAGGCGAGGAGTGGGCGGGCCTCACGCGGCGAAGCAAGTGGAGAACCACGCCGCCGACCAATGGGACACGACCGCAGACACCAACGGGATGCCTGTCGTGACTCATAGGAATTTGATTGGACGCGATCAGGAGGCCGAGGGCGGATCCATTTCGTATGCGAAGATGTTGCAGAGCCACGCTGCGGCCTCATTGGCCATCAAGGAGAAGCTGGGTTCAAAGCCCAAGCGAGAGGTTGGGTTTGTCAATAAACAGGAAGGCACTTACGCGCCAGGCAATAACAGGGAGCTAATCCCAGACTTGAAGGGGAGAAACATTACCAAGAACGACGAGACGACCACTAAAACAGGAAAAGTGGAAAAGGCCTTTGTGATCCGCTATAAAAGTGATCTGCACTCCAATAAAACCCGGTTCCGACCCGGGGCGAGACCCAGGAGCAGACCGGATCCCGGCGACCACACGACCACAGGTGTGCCGGCGAAGGGGTTCAGCGGGGACACGAGCAGGAGGTTAAACCTCACCGGGAGTTACGGCGTCCTGAAACTCCTGTCCAAGGAGAACCTGGTGAGAATCGTCAACTCTCAGATGCAGAGTTTCCAGGGCAAGGGCAGCCGCAGCAGGAAGAGAGACTTGATTGACGTTAATAGCAGCCACTTGGAGGCCGGCCGGGCCCAGAGACAAGATATACCTGCCACTCAAAGTCACTCGGGATTGGATAATCAAACCGTGCTTCCTAATGTGAGCCCGGTCACTAATCTAGACCCCGACACTAATCACAGTGTTTACCCACGGCCGCATCCTTTCAGCCAGACCATTTCATCTCTCACCAAGGGGAAGGACAAACGAGAGATGCAGCCGTCAGAGGGCGGTGGCGATGAAGGCTCCAGGCGGAGGGAAGTTCCTCGTACGCTCGCCGCGCCACAGAACGAGGTCGGCGTCGGCAAGGAGAAGCAGGCGGTCGCCAGTCAAACGCCGGCCCCCCTTAACGGCCTCCCCCAAACACCTCCCCCAGCATGTCCCCCCCCAGGCCAACGGATCCCCCTCGTTGGCGTTCCCCCTGCAGCCCCCCAGGGTGAAGCTGGGCGGCACGCTGGGAGACTCCCAGGGAGAGCAGACAGACACGGAGGCGGTTCGCTCCCCTGACACGGAGCCCAGCACGTCCCGGTTCCCCTCCCCGGGCCTGGAACCCAAAGCCCACCAAAATGGCAGCCACATCCTGAGGCTGCGTCCGGATCCGGAGACACGGGCCCGGGAGAGCGAGGGCGGCGGCGTCACGGCTGTCAATCCCGACGCGGGGAGCCCGGGGGGGCTGGTGTTTGAGGAGGCCGAGTCAGA
>NC_136947.1:13737622-13745495 GCF_949987615.1 Pollachius pollachius | reverse complement strand
GCCAGGGCCCCCCACCCGGTGGCACCCCTGCCTGCCTCACACTCACCTATTAGTCAGGGAGTAATTGATGAGCTCGCTGTTCATTATTGCTCAGATTTGTTTGTGTTCATTAAATGGGGTTTTGGGGGAGGTGGGGGGGGGGGGGGCAGTACGTGCAGCGATGCTTAATACCTCGATCGCCCCTTGCCACAGCTGGTAGTGAGAGAGACAGGAGGCTTCATAGAGAGAGAGAGAGAGAGTGAGCTTGAGGGAGAAAGAGAGAGAAAGAGAGAGCTAGAGAGAGAGGGGCAGAGAGAGAGAGAGAGAGAGAGAGGGGCAGAGAGAGAGAGAGAGAGAGAGAGAGAGAGGGGCAGAGAGAGCTTGAGAGAGAGACAGTGAGGTTGAGAGAGACAGAGAGAGAGAGAGAGAGAGAGAGAGAGAGAGAGAGCTTTAGAATGATTTCTGAGGACTATTTGTTCTGCTGGAGATGCTAGCCTTTAAGGAGAGAGATTTGCAGGGGAACGGACGGACGTAAAGAGATAAGACAGAGCCAGGGAGAGATTTCGTTTTTTTCTTGTTTTGAACCTGTCCAAATTCATTATGTCTTCAAGGCATTCTTTGGTCATCGCTTTGCTGTAAACAAATGTAACTGTTGTTTCTGTTTTGTTTGTCTCGTTGCTCGCCTTTTTGCAAAGTAATGGATTTTATTCTTTCTTTCTCTCTTTCCTTCTTTATTTTTTATCCTTCCTTCTTCTATATGCCCCCCCTTCCCTCCATCCCGCCCCCTCTCCCCCCACCTTCCCCCCGCTTTCTCCTACCCTACTTCCCTGTCCTCCCACTCCCTCCCACTCTCCCCCACCTCACCCCCTCTCCCTCTAAACCTCCCACCCTCTGCCCCTTCCATCCCATCTATTCTTTACCTACCCCTCTCCCTCCCTTCCCCTCCACCTTCCCTCCCCCCCTTCCCCTTCTCCCTCCCTTCCCTCCCTCTCCTCTATACCTCCTGTCCGTCCTCCTTCCCTTCCATCCCTTCTTGCCCCTCCCCCTCCTCCCTCCTCTCCCTCCAGCTCCACACGGACATGGACCGGAAGGACGGGCGTACCAAGTACGTGCTGCGGGGCGAGGGTGCCGGCTCCGTGTTCGTGATCGACGAGAAGACGGGCAACATCCACGTCACCAAGCCGCTGGACCGCGAGGAGAAGGACGAGTACCGCCTCATCGCCACGGCGACGGACCGGCAGACAGAGCGCGCCCTGGAGCCCTCCTCGCAGTTCATCATCCGCGTGCAGGACATCAACGACAACCCGCCCGTGTTCGACGACGGGCCCTACAGCGCCACCGTGCCCGAGATGGCCAACATAGGTACTGCAGGGGGAGGGCAGGAGTTGGTGATGTAGGGTGTGGTGGGGTGGATGTGGGGTTGGTCGAGGTGGGATTGGGTCGGGGGGGGGGGGGGGTGGCGTTGTGTGGTGTTGATTGGGATGGTGTGGGATGGAAATGGAAAGGGGGGAGATGTAGCCTCTAAGTGAACCAGGAAGTACTTAAGAGCTGGAGATGTTTAGATTTTTATGCTGTAGCTTGTGTGTGTGTGTGTGTGTGTGTGTGTGTGTGTGTGTGTGTGTGTGTGTATGCGTGTGCGTGTGTGCGTGTGTGTGTGTGTGTGTTTGTCAACAAGTGTTTGTTATAGCAGCAAGTGTGTGCACGTGTGTGTGTGTGTGTGTGTGTGTGTGTGTGTGTGTGTGTGCATGTGCAAACAAGTCTTTGTTATTGCAGTAAATGTATGTGTTTGTGTGTGTGTTTGTGTGTTTACATGTGGGTCAGCAAGTTTGTAGTTTTCAAGCAGGGGCTAAAAATACACCACGGATCAGTTAAAATCTCTTCATTGAGTTTTTGATGACTCATCCATCTGAAATAGCGCTCCATTCAGTCTGGGATTCTTCTCTCTGCACGACCCGTTTCTGAGCCGTCGCGAGCGCTGTCGTAAACGGGGCTTATGGGTATTATGGGTTATGGGTAAACCAATCTTCACAAAGTGTACCCCGGACATTTTCTTTTAAAAAATAGGATATGATCATCTCGGGGAGGGGGGGAGCGGGGTTTGGGGACGGATTGAAAACAATTTATCTCTCTTTCTTTTGGAATATGAAGTGTGAAACTCTCAACACTCACTTCCATGCTCGTGGAACTGATTGCTAAATAATGATGAGTGAATGAATGAGTATTCACCGAAGTCACTCGGCCCCACCCCCCCCCCCCCCCCCCCCAACACACGAACGACTCCAGTGTACCAGGCGGTCCTATCGGTGTGCACTCACCGGGGACATCGGCTCACGCGCTAAAACTTTCCGCGAGGAACTCATCCGAGTTTTCGAGCAATTTAGAATAAGGTTTATTATTAGCATTGCGGCCTAGGTTTTACATTTACATTCCTCAATGTATTCTGTCTGATGGTGAGGCGTGTCGATGCAGTCGAGAATGCAGGGTAAATAAATAAGAGGAGATAGAGAACAGGGGAAGAGTAGAGCGGCAGGCAGACAAGAGAGAGGCTTCCAGAAGTTTGTGACAGCAGAGAACCGGTGAGTGCTGGTTCCTCCATCCAACCAGAACCGGTTAGTACTGGTTCTTCCAATTAGATTAAATTAAATTAAATATACTTTGTATTCGTATAGCCCTTTATCACCATAACAGACTCAAAGGGCTTAGCAGGAATTTGGTGGTGACTCAACTTAATTTTTGGTTAAAAAAACACTAGTTTGTTAGAGAACCAAGGGAGTAGACAAAGAAAGTAATTGTGTGAGCGAAGGTGCTTGTGCGTGTGTATGTGTGTCTGTGTGTGTGTTTGGGTGTGTGCGCCCGAGTGTGTGTCTGTATGTGTTTGTGTATGTGTGTGTATGTGCATATTCATGTATTTATTTGTGTTAATGGGTACATTTTTGTAAAACTATGGAGAGAGCGAGAGAGAGAGAGAGAGAGAGAGAGAGAGAGAGAGAGAGAGAGAGAGAGAGAGAGAGAGAGAGAGAGAGAGAGAGAGAGCATGTGTGTGCATCCCCCCCCCACCCCATCCTTATCCTCCAACCACACAACCCAACCACCCCCTCCTCCATCCCCTCCTTCACCCCTTCCTCCATCCTGATTGAGTTGTCCCGTCAATCACTGCTCCAATATTTACCCGACTTTTTAATATTTACCAAGGGAATCTTTCTCTCCACGGGCAGAGAACGCCTGAAGAGGCTGTGACCGCTCGCTTAGCGTGGAGAGAGGGAGTGAGGGAGGGCTTGTGCTGATGGTGGGGGTGGTGCTGGTTGTGGTGGTGGGGGTGAGGGTGGTGGTGGTGGTGATGGTGGTGGGGGTGAGGGTGGTGGTGGTGGTGATGGTGGTGGGGGTGAGGGTGGTGGGGGGCGTGGAGGCTGTGCTCCAAATAATGATGATGACGACGAAGAAAAGAGAAGTGGAGTTTGAAAGTTGGGAGAGGTTGGAACAGAGTCAGTTTCCTCTCAAGCCTCCCAAGTAAATAATTGACGACATAAATAAATGCATGTCTCTTAGTTTTCTCCGCACACCGCTTTGAACTCAACCGTTGAACCCCCGCTATGATCGCCGGCAATCCCTATGGAGTGCTACAAGGAACACACACCAACAGTAAATAGTGAATACATAGATATATATATATATATATATTTATATATGTGCTGTATGTAGTGTACAACCACCATATTCACTTGCATATTCACAAACTGCTTAAATAAAAAAAATAGTAAATCTGCTAAATAATATAATACACAAAGATTACATAAAAATTGATTTCTGTTGCCCTGTTTATAAATATGTAATTGCCATAGAGAATACTTCAAAACCAGCCAACACATACAACTTAAATTGCAGAAATTGACCACGAGCGCTTCCCAATGTGAACCCAGATTTGTGTTAATGGGATTCGATCCCATGCAGTTCTTTGGTAGCTCTACATCTGAACCCCTGCATGCTTACGCCAGTGGGCTTTTCTCGTTCTGTGAGAGCAGTGGTTCACACACTGTGGGTTAGGGCTGGGTAAAAATATCGATTCATCAATGCACTGCAATTTATTTGTTCTCGATTCAATTTCGATTCTGATTTTTTTTTAAATCGATTATTTCCATAAAAAAAAAAAACGAAGCATACTCAGTCATTGTAATCTAGAAGCGAGTATGCCTAAATATACATGCCCTTTTACCTTTGTCCATGTTATGATTATTACTTTTATGCTGCAAGTTTAGCTCAGGAACAATACTATACAATGGTGTATTCCCTTTTTGCTGGTTAAAGCACAATGAAATGGTTAATTCATTTTAAAATGGTTAATTCTAAATAATATTTAGGTATTTTTGTCATCTGCACGTATAATTGAATTGACATCAAAGCAATTGGATCAATATCAAATCAAATTGATTCGAATCGATATCGAATCGTATCAAGACCTAAAGAATCAAATTGAATTGAATTGTGAGGAACCTGGCAATACCCAGCCCTACTGTGGGTCGAGACCCATTAATGAGTCGCGACAGAGGACGAAGTGGGATGGTCCGATTTGTTAAAAAATACACACACCTTGCTTACATGCAATGTCTGTTTGAGGACTAAAAGGGGAAAACTGTTTTGAGGATGTAGCGATGACCATCCTACCCGCCACCTAGGTGGCTTTTATTGGGCACCTCCGGACACAAGGACACAGGGTGGTGATGTTGAAGGACCTCACTTGATGGTGGGTTGATGGACATGAGGTGTTGAACCATCCTGCCGTCCAGTTTAACTGGTGCACATTGATCAATAAATGCACAACAGGGTGCAGCCTTACTTAGCCCCAGAGTCTAATCAGTCTGACTGAGACAAGGTGAGGCTGCTGAAACCAGCCATCATCCACACACAAACTCCACAAAGAACAATTAGTCTCACAAATCCAACTTTAGATGAACGATTTTGAACGATCTATAATAATAAGTTTCAAATCAGCACCGTGTAGACTGGCCACAGTAGAACAGGCTCCATAATCCATCTCACAGAACGACCTTTCTCAAGTAGAATATCTCCATAGCAAATCAGGATCCATGAAGTGTATCCTTCCCCTTCTGTTTTTTGGTTTCTGGTCCATGCTCTGTGTTGAACAGAAGTTCTGTTGTAGCACAGTAGGACTGCTGCAGCCCAGATTAAAGAGGAATATAGAGAAAGCTGAAGAATGCTAATGATGTACTTTTTTTTGACACAGTAATGATTGCTTTACGGCCCACCACATTCGTTGGATCCTGGGCCAAAAGCACCGTCACGGCATGAACACGCCTGCCTCCGACCGAACCCAATGAGAGATATTCGTTAGAAAAGCCTTCCTCGACAACAGACTAGAAAACGGAGAATGCCAGGAGGACGTGTGTTTGCGGGTTCTGCAGCTAAAAACCCTCTCTGAAAGCAGGTAGACAGGCTACCCCCGCCCCCCCAGCACACATCAACATGTTTTATATTTTATCCGTAGCTCTGCACTGCTTGCTAAACACCCTGTCTGGCTCTTCTTCCACCATCTGCCTCCTCGCGTACACCGCTGTCTTCCCTCGGCTCTCTCTAAACCCTCCAATGAGCAAAATAACTCAGACAAAATGCCTCAGACAGACAAAATAACTCTCCCGCACGAGATTCCATGCGCGTCCCGTGGCTGTCCGTCAAAATAATGTGATGTTTTCGGGGGGGTTTCTTTGAAATAGTGGTTGCGAGGCTGACCTGCTTGATATGTTTGCAGCCCGAGCCAATCAGAGAACAAAGGACTGAAGAACTGAATACTGAGTAGTAATGATTCTCGGCACTAAAATGGGAAGAAAGTGCGTCCACTGCCCACTCGTCTACTCTCTTTCTCGTTTAGTCTTGTATTCTCTGTTCTCTCGCTCTCTCGCTCTCTCTTTCACTTCATGCCTATTCCCTGATCTCTCGATCTCATCAAGCATTTTCTCATTTTTGAAATGGAATAGGATACAGTGGGAGAGCTCGAACAAGAAATCCCATATCTTCTGCGAGCTTAATTTGATCAAAGAACAAGAACAACCTCATTGTAAACATTTAAAACGTAGCAATTAAGGTATTTCGCTCCCTCTCACTCTCTTTCCCTTTCTTCTTTCCGTCTCTTTAGTCAGTGTACAGTACAGTGTTTACTGTTGTCAATTGACCCTATGATTCTTAATTACCTGAAATAGACGAGCAACTGCAACCATCTCTCTCTCTCTCTCTCTCTCTCTCTCTCCCCCCCCCCCCCCCATGGGGACAGTGTCCTTGCTTTGATGTTAGGAAGCAGCAACAGCTGTTTCCCCGCGTCCCTCACAGCTTGTACGGCACAAAGCCTGATGGGAGTCGCAGTTTTCTGTGGATGTGCATATACCAAAATTGCCATAGAAGTATAAAATGAACCTTTCTGCTTCTATACATTTGAGACACTTATCGATCTATATTGAATCAGTATATTTATATACTTTCTTTCTATTTTTCTATCTATCTATTCATCTAATCTATTGATGAGTGGTAAATCGTAAATGGACTGCATTTATATAGCGCTTTTCTAACCAGTGGCCACTCAAAGCGCTTTAACATTCACCCATTCAGGCACACATTCACACACCGACGGCGGAGTCAACCATGCAAGGCGACAGCAAGCTCGTCGGGAGCAGGCAGGGTTGAGTGTCTTGCTCAGGGAAATCTCGGGCCCTATTTTAATGGTCTGAAACGCAAGTGAGAAGTGCCAAGCGCAAGTAGCTCTGTGGGCGGTTCTATGGCGATGTTGCTATTTTACCGGAGCATAAATGACTCTTGGCTCTCTTGCGCCCGGCGCAAATCTAAAAAGGGTTGGTCTGAAGTAGCCTAATTACCCGTAGGTGTGGTTTGTGCGTAACGTGCAATAAACCAATGAGAGTGCCATCTCCCATCCCCTTTAAGAGCCATGAGCGCATTTGAATCTGACAAGTTGATATTTTGACAGCGCGTCTGCAGTCTCCGATGACACAGATGCATGACCACATGAATTTCAAACTTCAAATGGTTCAGTTTTTGGCCAAATAATGTGGCCCTTATTCACACATGGAATAGCGTTTTCTTCCACAACTTCAGAAACACTGAGTCCTCAAATAAATTTTGGCAAAGAAAACATATGATATGCGGTATCTATGGTTCTATTTAATGATATACGCAATACATTAACAAACATCGTTTCTTACCAGTATTGTATGCATTATCGTTATCGACTTGTGTTCCTAATATGCATGTGTCCCCCCGTTAATATACATGGCCATGGACTGTATTATGCGTTACGTGTTTAGTTTGCGTGTGTTTAAACAGATGGACACACACGCGCGCGCCCGCATTCATTAATTCTTTTACACATGCACACACGCGCGCCCGCATTCATTCATTCTTTTTAACACTCACTCGCGGTAAAACAATGTTTTCTCACGAATGTGAGAAAACATTATCTCACAAATACTCATCAATCCTAAAAGTTATGGGCTTGTACACGATGTCTGTGTCAAGAAAATATGTGTTTGCTGTACGGTGTTTGCAGATGCATTGACTAAAAAGTACAACTTATTACCGCTGTATCAGCTGTTCTTTCCCAAATAATTTACCAAGAATGTGTGGCTTGGTAGATGAGAGAAGCAAAGTGTATGCGTGAGGTGCACAAGCAACATTATGCATGCGCCCTTAAAATAGCATTTGAACAACGCGCCACTGACTTTAAACCAGGTATTTCCTGGTTTGTGGCGCAAATGTTTTCTGAAACTGCAAAATAGCACCAGGGAATGTTTGCGCCAGAACGACTCCTCCTTTCGCCGAACCGCCCCTTGGGGCGCAAGATCATTCCCTAATTTACAGGCGCGTGGTGGTGGAGGGA
>NC_136947.1:13725122-13732622 GCF_949987615.1 Pollachius pollachius | reverse complement strand
AGCCATATACCTTAGCATTAGCATTTGACATATCTCTTAGGATTGGTTCTTTATAGCCTTAGCCACAGCCCTTAGCATTCAACATATTACTAAGCATTAACACTGTCTCTGTCTTAGCATTAGACAAATATCTTAGCATTTTTCCCTTAGCATTAGCATCAGCCCTTTTCCTAGCATGAGCCATATCCCTGAGCCTTAGCATCAGACCCAACCCTAAGCTTTAGCATTAGACGTATCCCTTAGTGTTACCATTATACTTATCCCTTAGTATTAGCATGCACAGCTGGCCCCTGTTGACTGGTGATTCACCTTGAGTTACCCAGACAGTCAAGCCCCGCCTTCTCCCACTGTTGTTTGGTCGAGTCAGCATGGGGTTGATGTGCCGCAACCAATCACGGGCAGCAGAATGAGGTCATTACCATCAAGCCATCGTCTAATCAATCCAGGGTGTGTGTGTTTGTCTGTGTTTGCATGTCTGTGTGTGTTCATGGGTGTCCTTGTCTATGTGTGTGTGTTAGTGTGTGTGCGTGCATCTGTGTGTGTGTGCGTGAGCGCCTTCATGTCTGGTGTATGTGTGTTTCTGTGCGCGTTTGTCTGTTGTGTGTGCACGTGTGTTTGTGTGTGCGGATGCGTGTGTGTGTGTATAAGTGTGTATAATTATGCATGATATGAATAATCTCGCTCCTGTCTCAGCGGGAGATTGTGTCTCTCTTCGCACACGCTAGCGCTCAGCGTATTAGCACAACGACGTCTGCTGCGCCCGTTTTCTGAATTGCATCTGGAAGCTGCCCATTACGATACAGCAGACGCTGTATTTTTAGATAACAGCGCGCTGGCCCTAATGGATCTGGAATGGGAGCAGGGCCCAGACAGCCGAGCAGTGGATCAGGGGCTGTTGGACGCCCGCATGGAGATGCACTGGCTCTGATTTCCCCCCTGGTTCTCAGCCTTACCTGTGGGAGTCCTGCAGCAAGACGTCTCACTGCAGACCTGCCCCTTGGTGACCTGTAGGTGTAGTTTCGGATCCGTAAGGGATGAGCAGTGATGAGTTAGAGGTAGGACCTTAATGAGCGGGGAAGAGGGGGGGGGGGGAGGGCGTCCTGCTCAAAGACGGTCTAAAAGTTGGGTAGCGGACGTGGTCTAAAAGTTGGGTAGCGGACGTGGGGGATCGAACCCGGTTCCCTCAGCTGGGTCTTCTTAATGACCAGTGTCTGTCAGAAACCAAAAACAGAAATAGAATGTTTTCTTCAATCTTACAATCTTAGCTGTTTCTATCTATACATTTTTTTGTCATGCGAAACATACAGTGTGTATCTGTGTGTTTTCCGTGTGTGTGTGTGTCTGGCAGGGGCGGGGGGATCTCTAAATCCTGAGTTTCATATAAACCCTTTGTCTTTTAAAACTACTATGTGCATGCAAGTCTATCTGTGTGTGTGTGTTTGTTTATTTGTGTAGAAATGTTAATGTGTTTTTATTTACAAGGTCCTCTGTGTGTATATTTAAGTATATTGCTTGTATTTCTATACCAGGGACCCTGCGTACGGCTGTACCAGACCTGGACCGGGAGTCCCAGGACCAGTTCCTGGTGGTCCTGCAGGCTAAAGACATGGGGGGACACCTGGGGGGTCTGTCCGGGACCGCCACCGTCACCATCAGGCTGACTGACGTCAACGACAACCCCCCGCGCTTCACACAGAGTGAGTGGCGTTCCCCGCCCCCTTTCGATGACCGCACCAGTGACCACGCCCACTTTCGTAACCGCACCCCAACACTGCGATAGGTTGTTTGTTTGTAAGAACGCACGTGGAGACAGTATTGGAAGGAGATATGTAAATATAGATGCCTGTAGATGCAGATCTGAAATACTTGTCCTCTGTAACACACTATCTCCAGTACATTTACGTCCATTCACAGACACACACACACACACACACACACACACACACACACACACACACACACACACACACACACACACACACACACACACAGCATCACCATAACCTTTCAGTATGAGTCATCAAACATGAAGGCAGCCAAAGTCAGTTCTGGCAGATGTGGCACCGTCACCACACACACACACACACACACACACACACACACACACACACACACACACACACACACACACACACACACACACACACACACACACACACACACACACACACACACACACACACACACACACACACAAGTGGGCACATCTGGCAGGCAAGCCCGGCTATCTTCCGCTTTTGACCACTGGGGAGTTGCCAAAGAGTGGATGTCATGGCAGGCCAGCCGCGGTCAGGCTTGAGAGGCTCGCTACTCTGGTCGCTCGCCCAGAAACCATGTGGTCGACGAGAACATCCTCCCTGCCAATTTGTGACATCACAAAATGTCGAACCCCCCCGCCGACTCCCGCGACGACTGCACACGTTGTCACATCCATGTACAGATGGTAGTTTTGTTCCGTTTGAAACCGTTCCCCCGCGTCTATATATAGATCTATCTGTTCCTTATCCATGTTCAAACAGACCCGTGCCGCTTTTATCCTCGGTGTCTTGTTCTGAGGATAGTGTCTTGTTACAGCGCCGTGCATTACGTAGCACCGGAACGATACCATACCAAAGGTATGGACCCGCCGTTCGCTTGATCCAACGCTACTCACCACGCTCAAGATCCAATTAGGATCCTCCAGGATGGAGCTTTATATTGACATTTCTGACGTAGCTCTCTGCCCGGCAACACACACACCCATCAACCGGGAAAGTTGTTTACCCCTGTGCTCAAAGCACAAGGCCAGCATGATTCAATGATTTTCATTGTTTGAAGACTTTACCAATCAAAGCAATGATGAAGAAGAAAAGGGTTTCCTCTCCACTCGTGTTCGAGGCCACGCGTTCCGGTGGCCAGACATCCGATAAACGCTCTGCAATCGGCCATACCAACAGCGGCATGCAGCCCTCGGAACGCACATTAAAACTAGGCACTTTTGTCAGCAGAATCCATCTTTTTCAATTAACCCCTCCCGTCCGTCCCTCATCATATTTCCTCCTGCTAACATCTGTGTTAAGGGCACAAAAGGAGTCTGTCGGCCATAAAGAAGATGTACGGTTACTCCCGCCTTGTCCTCCAACATTCATCTGGTGTTTTTTAATGGGTCTCGCGGTGCGGCATGCGCCCACCTATCAATAACCTTCGCTCCCCAGTGAGCACCGACAGCGTGATGTAGCCGCTACACGCGCCCCGCGTGTGTGTGTGTGGGACTTGTTAGCGTGCGGTAGCGTGTTAGGGTCGGTATAGCGGCGAAAGAGCGCGGCGGTTATTATTGTTGTTTATTGTCTGTGGCGGCAGCTGTGGTGAAGACACCATCCTCCCCCAATGGTCTGTGAAGTATGGATGTTGTTCCTGTCCGGCTTTCTAACCACCGTTATGTCTATATAGATAGTTATTTGGGAATTGTGTTCGGGTAAAACATTGATTAAAGTAGGGATTGGAATTCTTTGCTTCCGCAAGACAAAAATAAGTTTTTCAGATGAAGTCAAACATTTTTTGTGTAATGTAAAAAAACATCAAGGTGACCGTAGCGGAAAGAATATATTGACACAGTCCTACAGAGGGCGCTATGGTGTATCAGTTCTGTTGCAAGCGTTAAAAATAATAATGGCGGACATGTGGAACCCGAACCCAAATCGTTAAACCACATGAAAAGTGTGCTATCGTATCGTAATATTTACAGAATTGCAACATTTACGGAATCAGAATACATATCTATTGGTCCCTGCCAATTTCTATCTATCTATCTATCTATCTATCTATCTATCTATCTATCTATCTATCTATCTATCTATCTATCTATCTATCTATCTATCTATCTATCTATCTATCTATCTATCTATCTATCTATCTCTCTATCTCTTTATCTCTCTATCGCTCTATCTCTCTATCTATCACTGAAGCCCCATCATCGTGGTACTATCCAAACAGCTCTTATCCTGAGAGCCGTACCTCTATTGGACTCACTGTTGCCGTTGATCTGCCTCATGTAAAGTAGAGGGTGGCTCCACAGTCACACAATCATTCTGCTCCATTTTCTGGAATCACAGGAACACCGAGGTTTGCATTTGCAAATGATTTGTTATTCTCGTACCTTTCCTGAACGCTCATCTGAGAGACTGGTATTCTGTTGATTGTCACCTCCGTGGGGGGTGTGAGAACAGGTTGTGTGATTTGTGCTCAGAGTTCATTTTATAAATTAACCCTGTGTGTTAACAGAAAAACACTGTGGTTTCCTAATTAACTGCTTTGCTGTGTGTGTGTGTGTGTGTGTGTGTGTGTGTGTGTGTGTCACACACACACACACACACACACAGACAAACACATCTAAAGCAAACTCTCCAGATATTCTTCCCACCCACAACGTGATACAAGAGTCCGGGAAATTAGGGTTATTTTGGATGTTGTGTGTTTCTGTTTGTGTGTGTACTGTCTGGTGTGTGTTGTTTGTCATTTTTTTTCTGGGTTGTATGACTGCATAGGGGTGTGCCTAGTTTGTGTTTGTGCATGGTTTGTTGTGTGTGTGTCTTTGTTTGTATGTGTGTGTGCGTTCGGTGTACGTTCGGTGTGTTTTTCGCTAGCGAGGAGGCTGCTGGTGTGCATGTTTGTGTGTGTGTGTGTGTGGTGTGTGCATTGCTCTGAATGCTGTCATGGGACCGGTGCAGCCCGGAGGAGGGTCCGCTGTGTGTGAAAGTAGGCTAGCGCGTGGCTGTGTTCCACTCCCCCCCCCAAACTGTGGACGGGGGGAGCGAGTTCTGCTGGCAGGGCTGAGCGTCGTCCCCAGTGACGTCGCCAAGTGACCTCCTTGTTTGGGTGGCGGATAGGACTCAAGCTGACCGTGTTCCAGCGTGGGACACGACACCATGACCGCAGCACAGAGGAAGAGGGGAAATGACTCATTTTTGTGGTCCACTTGAAATTGTGATGGAAAAACAAATGGAATCTGATGGTGCTTGTGCAGCTTTTCCCCCATTCCTGAGTTCTTTGGCGGGTTTTTAAGTTTAGATTTTTGCAATCTAGTGGGATCCTTTCCTAAATCAATTTGTTTTATTCCAGACTGCAGTTGAGTGTGTTATTCTTGAGCGCAGAGTCCAGAGGTTCCTTCGATGTGAACGGTACAGATAAAGGGCTGTTATAACCAAACACCCTCTGTTAACGGGTGAGGGAGGGAGGGAGAGGGAGAGCAAAGGGGGGGGGGGGGGGGGGGGGGGAGTTTCGGCGAGGGTGTGTGTTCAATCCACCTCGATTAGACCGTTAATTATTGGAGCGGTGGCGGGGAATACAGGGGTTGGCTAAATGTCAGAGCGTAAACAAGGGTCTTGGGGTATCAAATTATCCCCCGAATTAACCCACCGCCTTGAGCACCACGGCGCCCCCCCCCCAAGCCACTGGGCGCCCGCAAATCACATCAACGCCGTTTTCTCTCCTGCTGATTTCCCATGGTGCTCCGGGGCGGGGGGATTCACACGGAGTGGATCTCGACGCCACTGCACAGTTGAACGCCGCTGCCATGAGACCACGCCAACCAACAGCTATCCAGGCTGGGATGCAATCCTCCGGCGTGTGCAAACTCCATGTAGTCATTTAAGTCAGACATGCCTCTCCCCATGTTTACAATGTGTGAATACATTATGGCGGGCGCTGTTTTTCCCGCTCACGGCTCCCCTCTCCCCTCTCCCAGGGATGCGTGGAAAAATGCAAATAGGGCGTCGGAGAGCGTGGCTAAAAATAAAATGTTGAGTCCTAATTTGATATAAACGACAACCTTGTCTAGCGCGCCGCCGTCTTACCTCGGATGGTAATTCACAGGAAATAAATGTTGTTTTCATTGTTTGGCTATATCGTATACTTTTAGAGTGCATGCCGACAAGTCGCATATCTAATATGTTAGAGGGCTCTCCACTCGTCCTCACGTTTGAAGAGGTTCCTCATGAAATGGTAAACAGTGCAAGTCCTTGAGAGTTGGGTAATTCCACACAAACAATATGCTGATGCTATATAGCTGCGGTTGGCTTGTTTGGCTGCATGTTTAGCTTCAGTGGCTGCGGTTTACAATAGAAAGCAGATTATTGGCTTTTGAAGGTTCAATGTACACACAGAGATGTACACAAACACACACACACACACCCTTAAGTAAGGTGTTTGACTGTGTATTCAGTCACACATGAATGAACACCAATCCATACATACAAAGTAATATTATCTTTCACACAGACATACAATGGTAAACAAAGCATGCAAATAGACAGAATTGCTGACATGTGTGCTGAAGTCGACGTACATACAGATCAGGTTTCCATATCCTACCTATGTGCCGGGGACCCACACACATGCACACACACACACATCCAATTTGTGGGGACCATGTGCAGTCCCCATAATGTAGTGTGTTTATGTGGCTGGATCCCAAACACACACACAAACACACATACAATCAAACACACACACACACAGGCATATTGAGACTCAAAATGGTACATAGACACACACACAAACAGACACACCTACACACGCACATACACACACTCGCCCACACACACCCAAAAGGCTGGTTCGTGAGGACCAAGTGCCACAGCGTAGTGTTATTATGTGTCTCTACAATTAGGGTGCTGGGTCCCACATAGACTGTGGTAAATGTGGCAAGCTGCTGCAGGGCGGAGGAAGAGACGGATGGCCTGACAGATGACTAGCTGGTACGGGGATGATATGATCAGTGTCCCCTTATACACCCAGGGAGATGAGACCGGGTGGGCGTGTGAGAGGTAACAAGAGACACAGACAGAGAGAGAGAGGAGAGAGAGAGAGAGAGAGAGGAGAGAGAGAGAGAGAGAGAGAGAGAGATAGAGAGAGAGAGAAGAGAGGAGAGAGAGAGAGAGAGAGAGAGAGGAGAGAGAGAGAGAGAGAGAGAAATAGTGTGAAAGAGTGTACAGAAGGACTTTGAGAGTGGGGAGTGTGAGTGAGAGCAGAGAAGAAAGAGGAAGAGATATGGGTGGAACAGTTGGGGGTCGGGAGGCATTGTAAATATTATTAATTAATTTCCCCAGAGTGTGGGTTTGTTGCGAGCGAGAGTTAGAGAGAGAAGAGAGACAGAGAGAGAGGAGCGTGCAGGGGCGTGAGAGCCAAGCTAGTGTATAAAAGCGAATGAGGGCGTGTGTATGCCACAGATGTGTCTGTTGAAATGTGTTAATTTGTGTGTGCGTTGGAATATCTGTGTGTGTCCCTCCGTTTTTGTTCCTCTTTTTATGATCGCATGTATATGTATGAATTCATTCGCCAATGTGTGTTTCTGAGTCTGCCATACTGCATCGACCCCCATGTGTGTATGTACCCTATAACTCTGCATGCATTAATGTGGGTTTATTTGCATTGCAGCGGACGGGCATACTAGTTTGTGTGTGTGGTGTGTGTGTGTGTGTTCGTGTTTGCTGTGTGTGTGTGTGTGTGTGTGTGTGTGTGTGT
>NC_136947.1:13717057-13724922 GCF_949987615.1 Pollachius pollachius | reverse complement strand
ATATATATATATATATATATATATATATATATATATATATATATATTGTAGCGGGCCTGTGGGTGTGGGGTTTCCACACCACCAAGTTGGACAGATAATACGACACCACACACAGAGAGCAGTTCAAAGAGATGGTGTATTTACCGCGTAAATACAACCACCAGGGTGGGAAAAGGGTCATCCACCTCCCTTGTGATACAGTCCAAGCAATCCAACAACTTCCACCTATCTCTTTCCCGTCGGCCGTACAGCAACTCCAGACGATCACACAGATCCTGTCCGTAGTGTGCTAGCCCTCCAAAATCACCCCTCTCTAGCTTCAGCCTCTGCCTTTTTAAGCCCCAGCACTCCAGCTCAATGATCCCCAGGCTTGCCTCGTTAAGGGGAGGAAGTCCATGTAAGGCTTGGGGGTGGAGCCAGCAGGTTGCCAGACCTACCGCTCCCCTCATTCCTCCCTGCAGTCTGGCACAATATATACGTATGTCTTTGTGTATATGTGTGTGTGTGTGTGTGTGTGTGTGTGTGTGTGTGTGTGTGTGTGTGTGTGTGTGTGTGTGTGTGTGTGTGTGTGTGCGCGCGCACCAGTGCAGTAGCTTTGCAGACAGTCAGGGTTGCCTTTGGAGAGTGTGTCTTGTTCTATAATTGGTTAGACCTTTCTACGTGCGATGACGTTTTAATTGTGGGCACAATCAAGGGTATCCTTTTTTTCCAGTTTTCAACCTTGATGTCAATTACCCACTCAGAGCCCTTATTGGGGCCCTAAAGGAGGTGAGGAATGGACTCTATAGCTGGTTTCTCCTTAATGTACTTTGCACAAAGACGAGAACGGAGAGTTCAGTACAGGCATGCAATGCATACACCTGATGGACAGGCCTGTGTGTGTGTGTGTGTGTGTGTGTGTGTGTGTGTGTGCATGTGCGTGCGTGCATGCGTGCGTGCGTGAGTGTTTGTGTTCGTGTGACAGACAGAGAGAGAGGGGGAAGATGAGGGAGAGATAATGAGAGAGTAGGAGAGACAGAGGTGGAAAGATGGAGAGACAAAGATATAGAGCGAGTGAAAGTGGGTGAGAAACATTAGCAAGCCACTGAGAGCACCTCAGAGGGGGATAGAGACAGCTCGCAAGAGAAGTCAGATGCACCACGAAGCGGAAAAACGCATCCAGAGAGGCAGGCTGGAAAATAAACAAATACAAGAGAAAGCAGAAATAATAGAGAGGGAGGGAGAGAGACAACTCTGGAGGGGGGAGAGGGAGAGTGACAGTGTTTTTGAGAGAGAGTGTGTGAGGTTGAGGTTAATGTGACATGGAGAGATCTGAGTGGAATGTCTGTGTGTGTGGGGGGGGAGGGGTGTGTGTGTGTGTGTGATTTTGTGTTTGATTTTGTGTGTGTGTGGGAGGTGAAAAGAGAAGGAAAATCACAGGTAGCCAAAAACATTGAAACACAAGGGAACAACAGTGCTCCGGCAATGAGGACAAACCCACACACACACACATGCACACACATATACATACACACGCACACACAGACACAGAATAACCATGCCCCTCTCTCAACGGATCCATATTCACTAAGGCAGTGAAAACTAACAAAGCGTTATTTTCAAACCCTCAATTAGTCCTCCAACGCAGCTGCCTTTGTTTTCTTCAGCGTTTCATGTCCCGCGCTAGTCCCCTGCTACTCTACAACCTACAGTGAGATACCAAAAAAACATGCTGAAAAAAACAACGCTCCGCAGCAATGGGGTGAAACAATAAGTTAAATGGAACACTTGAGTCTCAGACTTTCTTTGACACGTACTTCAGTGGAGGTTGGCAGCAGTTTTTTTTGTCCTGTTCTGTTCTTTTTCTTTTTGTCTGTGTTGATCAGAAGCGTAGCACTGGTTCAGCCGCGGAAAAGGGGACTCAGGTGGGCGTGCAGAACACCTGAAACACAAAGCCCACGGGCTGACAGGCTTTGTTAACCTCTCAGAGAATGGGAGTGCGGCGAATGGAAAACTCTGTAAATAGGCTCAAAGAGAATTAAGGGCCAACACTAATACAATTAAAACCAACGCTGATAGAAACAATTACAACAAAACATAAAATGTACTCTGAGCTCCCGGTCAGGGTTTCCTTCCTGGTAAACCTACGATATCGAAACACACACATACACACACACGTGCGTGTGTATGTGAGAGTATGTGGAGGGGATATTGGCACGCTGTTAATAATGTCTGCCTGGGTGCAATTCCATCCGCAGGATCCTCACTCTGACTGAGAGATGGAATTCTGACTGGAACAATTTGTTGTTGCCACGGCACCAGGCCTGACCTCATCGGTCAACGGCTTACTGCGGGCAGAAACACTCACACTAGGGCGCACGCCCATCCACACACACACACACACACAATCCACAAGTGGATGCACAAACACACAGACACGCACGCAGGCACTCACACATACATGCATACACACACACAAATACACCATCAATATTTAGCAGCACATAACACAAAGGTACTGATACACACATGATCCCTTTTCAAATGCACACACATACACACAAGCACTTACAAAAAACATACACACACACACACCTACACACACATCAACACCCACACACACACACACAAACACAACGACGCACACACACGCACACACACACCCACACACACACACACACACACGCACACACACACATAAAGACGCAGACACTCACGCACGCAAAACACTAACACACACAAGGTTTATTTGTCCCAGACACAAACACTTATCCCCCCTTCAAACTCACACGCACACACACACACAGATAATGGGTGAACATATTGCCACTCTCTCGGCCCACTTGGCAGAGCCTGACCCCGCGGACCCTCACAGCTCACACCACAGGAAGACCCGCGGTCTCTGCGGTTCTTGACTTGTAGCCCCGCCGCTGCAGAAAGGGGGGTGGGGTGGTGTGTGTGTTGGGGGGGGGGGGGGGGGGGGATTGTAACAAACCAAGAAGGTTGAAGATGAGATGGAGGAAGAGCGTGGGTGGTGCATGGAGGGGGGGAGGGGGGGGGGGGTGGATGAATCTACTTATTATGTTAAGTGTCCCATATATAATCGCCATCCAATGTAAAGAACGTGGGTGAGATAGAGAGAGAGAGAGAGAGAGAGAGAGAGAGAGAGAGAGAGGAACTGAGCGTTAAGAAGAGTTAGAAGTAGGGAGAGAAGTAGAGAGAGAGAGAGCAAGCTAGCACAAGTGAGAGAGATCTCTCTCTATATATATAGAGAGAGAGAGAGAGAGAGAGAGAGAGAGAGAGAGAGAGAGAGAGAGAGAGAGAGAGAGAGAGAGAGCAAGCTAGCGCAAGTGAGAGAGATCTCTCTCTATATATATAGCGAGAGAGAGAGAGACAGAGAGAGAAAGAGAAAGGCAGAGAGAATGGGCAGTAATGATGACACAGCTCTGAGTATGAGAGGAAGGACGGCAGTCTTCTGGATGAAGAGGATATCAAACGCTAGCAGAAGACCATTACGGGCTAGAGAGATGGAGTGTGAGAGAGGGAGAGAGAGAGGGAGGGAGGGAGAGAGAATGACTGACAGTGAATGAACACAGACAAAGATACAGATTAATACCTGTGATATCCATATTATGCTTTATTATTAATAGAGAGAGAGAGAGAGAGAGAGAGAGAGAGAGAGAGAGAGAGAGAGAGTGAGAGAGAGGGAGGGAGAGAGAGGGCTGAGAAAGGCTGCGAAACTGACCAGCACGTAGCCTGCTTTAATTACAGTAACAGTCATTACAGGACTCCGTTTAACTGATTCCCAGACACAACAGAAGGAACATTACAACAAAAACACAAAGCACCCCTCACATCAAGTGAAAAAGGAGACAAAGCAAAGCCAGAAAACACAAGAAATTAAAGAGAGAGAAAGAGATAAATGTGTCTGGAAGGAGGTTAGACATGGCCATCAGCGAGGAACAGGAGAGGAAGGGTGGAGGAGGAGGTGGAGGAGGAGGAGGAGGAGGAGGAGGAGGGAGTTGCTGTGGGTCTCAAAGATGAGACGGAGGCAGTGGGGCAGCAAAAGAGTTGTGAATGGTGGTGGTGGTGAGGCTGGTGGCAAGGGGTTGTAGTAATTGGGCTGGAAATGATAGGGGTGGTAGTGGTTGTTGTGGTTGTGGTTTGGGTGGTTGTGGAATGGGTGGTAGTGTAGGGGGTGGCTGTGATGGTGAGGGTGGGGATGAGGGGGGATGAAGAGCCATAGTAACAATGAGGGTAGAGGTAGTGGTGGTCGTGAGGGGGGATGACCCAGGTGGGGATTGAGCCGGTAAGGGGGGGGGGGGGGGTATGTGGTGAAAGGGTGGATGTGAAGGCGCTGGGGATGGTGGTTGTGACGGTTGGAGGTGCTTGTGGTCGGGGTGACAGGGCCCAGGGTGAATCAGGGACAAGGGCAGGGCACTTAGGGTCATTATCATCATCCCAGTCCCTCTGCGCTTGTCTGTCTGTGTATCTAGATGTGATCTACTGTGGTCTGCCTGGGACTGACAAAGTAGTGCTCAATCTCCCACTCCATCTCTCTCTCTCTCTCTTTCCCGAGAAAAGCCTGTTTTGTTTTGGTTTTTCCTTTTAAACGTAGGGAGCGCAGTTTTATTCTCGTCGTTATTTGTGTGTCTTTTGGGACAGCATCCAGCACACCCTTTAGAAACGGCCGCGTCGACCAGCTCAAGACACACACGTACGCACGTGTACCTACAAATACACACACACAAACACACACACACAAACATACACACGTACTCATGCGGGCGCAGACACACATAAACACACATACAGAAACACACATACACACACCTAGGATCTCTCCATCTTGTTATCACTATCCTCTCATAGGGCTGGGCAATAATTCAATTACGATTATTAATCGCGATAAAACTCACGTCGATTACGACGATAAGCATTAGACATAAATGCTTGTTAATTTTTTTTTTTAAAAAGTTAAAAAAATTAAATCAATAAATTCTGATATGGATTTACCTAACAGCCAATCACACAACAGAAATAAACCTCTACAAAAAAATATTGAGATTGTTGCCTCTCTGCCAAAGGAGTTTGATGTGATAGTCACTCACAGATCTTTTAAACACATTATTTGATGTAGCATAATATCTGGTTTTACAATGTTTACATTTTGCACTTACGTAAGCACTACGTAGTTCATGTTTTATATATTAAAGTTCAGTTCATGTGCCAGGGCCTTTGTTCATCCACCTTTTTACTTTTTATGCATTGGTTGTGCCTCTACAAGATTTAAGAGGTTTTCCCAAGCCCAGCCAAAGGAGTTTAATGTTATTTACATTATTTTCAATAGGTTACAAGGCAAGCTACCTTATATTGTTCTGTTGGGGGCAGATAAAACATGCTTGTGATGTTAAATGTTTATATTTAAATGTGATTAAATGTTCCCTTATCACAAATATGAATTAGAATTAGAATTAGAAGTATGGTAATACGGTAATAAAATATGGTAATACACAAAAGTGTGTGGTTTACCTAATGAACACTCTGGTTTCTTCAGGCTTCAGCAGTATCAAATTATATATCGTGATTAATATCGATATCGATCCATATCGAAAAAATAATCGTGATAATAATTTTTGCAATATCGCCCAGCCCTATCCTCTCATCATTCCTCAATGGCACTTTAAACAACCTTCTACTCATAATCATTACTCTCTCTCTCTCTTTCTCTCTCTCTCTCTCTCTCTCTCTCTTCTCTCTCTCTCTCGCTCTCTCTCTCTCTCTCTCTCTCTCTCTCTCTCTCTCTCTCTCTCTCTCTTTCTCTCTCCCCTCTCTCTCTCTCTCTCTCTCTCTCTCTCTTCTCTCTCTCTGTATTAATTCAGAGGCAGCATACAGGCCACAGATTACCATGAGTGGGCACGTCCATGAGTGTGCACGTCCATTCGTGTGCACGTACACGGGTGTCACGGGGTGCTCCCGTCTTTATCTTAGTACGCTGACGGGGGCGGGGGGCATGGGGGGGGGGGGGGGGGCTCCGTTTGTGTCGGGGCTTGCGTTTGCTATCCGCCGCTGGAAGCCACTGCGTCCCAAGACCGCAGTGACTTAAGCTGCGTGCACACCCTTCTCTGTGCACACTTCTCGTGCGCACTCTTCGTGCACAGCCCATTTCCGCTGCTGTGTTCCTCTCCTCTTCACTCCTCCCTCCCTTTCTCGGGGAGGTCAAGTGGAGTTCCTGTCGTCGTTTTAGGGGAGATAATGAGAGGAATGAGGGTTCTGATGGGTTCACAGGCTGTTATCACTCTGTCACCCACCCAGGGGAGCGACACATTCTGCTCTGTTCGGCTCTATTCTGTTCTATTTGGCTCCTGTTCTTATAAATGTTTTTTGTTTGTTCTAAATCGATGGTATTCTATTCTGTTCTATTTTGTTCTATTTGGTTATGTGTAGAGTTATTCTATTTTGTTCTATCCAGTGTTATTCTATTTTGTTCTATTCAGTGTTATTCTATTTTGTTCTATTCAGTGTGATTCCATTTTGTTTTATTTGGTTCTATTCAGTTCAGTTTTTTTTATTTTTTCTGGTTCTGAATTATTCTGTTCTATTCTTAACTGTTCTATTAGTTTCTATTTCATTCTCTTCTGTCATGCTCCATGCTATTCTCCTCTCTCCTCTCCCCGGTCCTCTCTTGCTGTCTGTTCTATTCAGAACGCATGGAATTCATATGACATGACATACAGGAATTAGAGCACTCCATCCCATTCAGTTGTATTCTGTTCTATTCTTAATTTAAGTTCTGCTCCTCTCTTGTGCCTCTACCCATATGCTCTCTTCTAACAATTTGCTCATCACAAATTGCTGTTAATGAATATACATACGGCCGTTAATGGCTTTTTGATACAGCGTGTGAATAGGGCACAGTGTAACTAGCAGTTAATTGGAGCATTAGCATCGCATTAGCATAGCATCCCATGAAATGGAACACGCGGCGGCGCCATGGCAACGCTCCGCGGCAGCAGTGCCCCCTGTTGGCTTGCAGAGAGAGAGAGAGAGCGAGAGAGAGAGAGAGAGAGATAGAGAGAAATAGACAGAGAGGGAGAGAAATAGAGAGAGGTAGAGGGAGAAGGTAGAGAGAGAGAGAGAGAGAGAGAGAGAGAGAAATAAAGAAATAGACAGAGAGAGAGAGAGAAAAATAGAGAAATTGACAGAGAGAGAGAGAGAGTTAGAGAGAGAATATACTGAGAGAGAGAGAAACAGACAGAGAGAAAGAAAGAGAGAAAGAGAGAGAGAGATGCTATTCAATGAGATTGCTTTGAGAAGGTGGTCTTCGGGTCATACATCCCTCACTATGTGCCTGTGCCTTTGATTCAGAAAATGCGGCCAGCAAAGCGAGACATGGATGGAGGTGAAGGGGTTTGTGGGGCTGGCAGGGAGACATCTGTACCTGTTGTCAGCGAGGCGTCTTGATTAGGCCCCAACCAACTTTTTGTTTTGACGCATTCATTTGCATACATTATGTAATCAAGTATGAAAGTCAGAGAGACGGCGGGTGCGTGTATTTGTTTTTCCGTCTTTCGGTTTGATCAGGGCTGTAGCCACATGCCTGACGAGACCGCAGACGTCGGGAAAAAAAGCCAACGTCTTTCAGAGCGAGGGGACGTAACACTTTGATTTCACCTCGCCTCGCCAACCAGTGACATTTTGTTTTTTATCCAACTGACAAAATAGAATCCAAATAACTCTGACGCAACTGTAGCCGTGTTTGTACATCATAGTTGTTGTGAACTCAGGAAGATGTGGTAATGTGTCACTCACAACCTCTGACTGGGTGAGCGTTGCCAATGGTCGCGTTCACCTGGAAGGACGTGCTAACTAGCGCGCGGTTAGCC
>NC_136947.1:13687057-13714557 GCF_949987615.1 Pollachius pollachius | reverse complement strand
GTTCTGTATTTTTCTCCCCCCAGTGACGTCCTCACGTTGACTGAAACTCAATATGTGTGCCCTTCAATTCCCCCTGCCTCCTCTTTAATCAATCCACTACCCTTTAGAACTGTGGAGGGGGGGAGGGGGGGGTGTCTGGTCACATTGGCCCTGCTTGGCCCACCACTGGGAGACGAGAGGGGGAGGTGAGAGGGAGGAGAGAGAGAGAAAAATGAGAGGAGAGAGAGAGAGAGGAGGAGGAGATAGCGGTAGAAGATAGAGAGGGATGGGGGAGAAAGAGGGATGAGATAGAGAGAGAGGGGGAGAGGAGAAGGAGGAATGGGGAGAGGGAGGGGGGAGAGGGACATGCAGAGGAGAGATGAGAGAGAGGGAGAGAAAAATAGAGGAGCTGATATAGAGAGAAAAGGAGAGAGAGAATGAGGTAAAAGTGTGTGTGAGAGCAGGCGAGACAAGAGCCAGAACTGTGGGAGTGGAATAGACAGAGAGAGGGTGTGAGAGAGGCGGTGTGTAAGAGAGGCCGGGTGGGAACCTCCACACACTGCCTCTCTGGGTGAACCTGACAGGGAATATTTCTGCATAGGCACAGAGGCTATTTATGCTCAACCCAATACGACGCCCTGTCCAGAGGGGATGATTCACGCTCACTTTGGGTGGGCGGCCAAGCACACAGGCAGCCGTGCACTCTTACATGGACACACACACGGACACAAACACATACACAGGGACACACACGCACACACACACACATGTGCATACACACACATACACACAAACAAACACAAACACACACACACACACACGCGCACGCACACACACACACACACACACACAGAAATGTGCACACAAACGCACACACACAGGCACCCATGCGCTCTTACACACACATGCACGCGCACACACACACACACACAAACACACGTCCACGCAGGCAGGCAGGCACACACACACACACAAACAAAGGCATGCACCCGCATACACACAGACCAATACTTACACATGGACGCAGGCAAGCACAGACACACACACACACACACACACACACAAACAAACACACACAGACGTCACACATCGACCCACGCATGTATCTACATGCACACATGCACTCACATCATGCAGACTTGCGACTGCATAGGGCAGGTTTCAGATTTTCAGCTCCCCAAAAAAAGGAAGTAGATATGTCCTACTGTCACACAGCCACCCCCCCCCCCCCATCTAGCCAGCTGTTGCATTGCTTGGATGATGGAGTTGATTGGCCAATCTGAGGGCTTGAACCTCCAGATGCTCTGCTGTTGTGGATTCACGGAGGAAGTTTATTTATTTGTTTTCCCCGAGTTTGTTCACAGAACACCATCAGAGCTCCAACGCTGCTTTCCACATTGCCGTTTCAGTTTCAGTTAGAATTATTTACTTGTATTTTTATTTTTATTTATATTGGTTGTTTATATCACGATGCCAGGCGGAGTACATTTCATTTCTTTGAGGAGAGAGTGTGTGAGCGTGCGCGTGTGTGCGTGTGCGTAACTTTTTCGTCGCCTATTTTAAGGGATTTGTGTGGAGATTTAGCGCCATTGTTTGAGACGCGAGGAATCCTAGTGCGAGAGCCTTTTCCTCCCACGCCGCTTTCTCTTGGCCTCAGACAATATCTACAAGCAACCCTGAAGCTGCACTAAAGACA
Source organism: Pollachius pollachius (assembly GCF_949987615.1). Taxonomy (NCBI): domain Eukaryota; kingdom Metazoa; phylum Chordata; class Actinopteri; order Gadiformes; family Gadidae; genus Pollachius; species Pollachius pollachius. The sequence goes on along the minus strand of NC_136947.1, from coordinate 13,712,882 downwards.
CACAATACCTGCCAACAATGCCCACCAACGCTCTGCCTCTCATGTAAGCCAACAGAGAAGGATGCGCTCACAACAAAACTTCCAGGGCATTGGCAGGAAAAATAAAACAATAAAAAAAATTTAAAAAAAGGATTCCGACCCAAAAAGGTGCTGGTGCTACGGCTTCGCGCGGTGCGGCGCTAAACTCCCCCGACCTCACCGCACGCCGCTCCCATCAGCGATCGCTTCCTGCGTTCTCCGTCTTCAAGGTGGATAGCATCGGAGGCGCTGCCCTTCCCGTGGCGTCAACACAGTTAGTACTCCATCAAATAAACGGCGAGCATCAAAATGTTCTACGACCGTTTCATCCGGCATCAACCCCGCCCCCACCTCTGTGTTATGTCTCTACGAAGCGATACTTTGCTGGCCGCTGGTTGTAAACATCGACACAGCTGTAACACAAGGTGTGTGCGCGCTTTGACTTTGGCGCGACTTTGGTGCGACAACAAATAAAAAATCGACAGTGTACTTGACAAAGGTTTTAGTGGTCATCTTTCAAACACTGTTCAATACTTGTGACCACGACCACATCCACAGCAAACATATCGAATCTCATCTACGTATTCGATTTTTTTACGAACGCAAAAGGAATAATGCAAAATATCCCAGATCATGGCAGCAAAATGGTGCACAGTGACATTACACTATCTTGGATTCATTACTCATGTCTTTTGGCGGGAATCACCATTGAAAAGTATTCATTTATTCACAGTTTCTCGCCACCTGCGTTAATGAGGCTCGACAGGTGGGCGATGGGCTGGGGAATAAGGCGTTCCGCCCTGCACCACAGCAGCCACACACAGCGGCCCGGACACAGATCCTAAAGCAGCGCTCTGCACGGAGGAAGCCTTGAACAACATGTTCTTATGATGAGTCTGGGCTCCGTGTTGAATAACATGAATGTTTGATCTGCTCCACAAGGCTCAAGGCCTGGCTATTAGGATGAGTTAGAAAGTGCTTGTGGCTCATAACGGTATTAATATAGCACTCAATTATGCAAACTGATGATGGTAGAAAAGTCGCAGGTTCAGTCAGTTGAAACACCCTCTCCATTTTTCTTTGGCTCCAGCTCTGGTTTACGGTTCATTTCCGTTCATTTGTCTCTGCTATTTAGCATTTCGTCATTCAGGATAGAGGACTTTTTTTCCAGAGCGATTTACAGTGGATTGATTCAGGTCGTCGAGGACCTGCATTGGAATAGGGCATCTTTGTCAAGGACACCTAAAGGTTAGACTGCGGACAATGAGCGGTTGAAACTGGAACTGTCCGGCTAGGAGTTCAACCAACTTACCGCTGCGTAATACTACCACTGCTATTTTCTGCTCATTTCTGTCGTGACCCCCGAGTTTTACATCTGGGACGAATGATGTGCAAATTTATGCTATCTTACCCTTACTAAATGGTGTATTTGTTATTCATACATTCGCAGTGTTTACACTTATCTCTGAAAACTCAAAACCCTGGGAGGGAGGACTTTTACCTTGAAGGCCTGCTCCTGGGCCCTCCTTGTGACACTCTTCCTGTCCGTCTGTTTGTCCCCCCCATCCAGCCGGTGGACTACGAGAGCCGCAGTTCCTACTCCTTCTCGGTGGAGGTCCTGAACCCCATCGTGGACCCCCGCTTCCTGCGGCGCGGGCCCTTCAAGGACCGGGCGTCCATCCGGGTGGCGGTCCTTGACGCCGACGAGCCTCCCCGCTTCTCCCGGACCCGCTATCTCATGGACGTGTCGGAGAACTGCCCCCCCGCCTGCACCGTGGGCCGGGTCAGCGCCGTGGACCCCGACACCGGGCTCACCAACAACATCAGGTACACACACACACACACACACACACACACACACACACACACACTTATACATACATATACATACACACACACACACAGGTGTGTAAATACACATACACTCACCCACACACACATGTATACATACACAAACATACACACACGTGTATAAATACACATACACCCACTCACACACACACGGATACATACATATACATACACACACACACACACACATGTGTAAATACACATACACCCACCCACACACACACGTATACATACACATACACACACACACACACATAAACATTTAGACACACACAAACACACACAATTTAAGTAATTTAGTTGTCAGTGTCCTAGGGTACCTTGAGGGCGATTTTAAATTAAAATGTATTATTATTATTATTATTGTTATTATTATTATTATTATTATTATTATTATTATTATTATTATTATTATTATTATTGTTTATCAGCTTGCATCCACATCCATTTTTCTGAGAACATTGCAAAACTAGTGCTTGTTTTTCTAAAAAAGGTTCTAAAAAGATGTGTCCAGAGTGCAGAGCAGAGATGGACAGAGCCAGTAGCATTAGGAGGTGGTGCTATATCTGTTATTGCATGATAGTTACATCTCAAGATACCAAGGGTGGTCGAAGTTCAACAAAAGAGCTAAAAACAACTGTGTGCACATATTATTAGATGTACCATACGATACTATGGTAAACTATAAAATACTATGCCATACCAAACAATACTATACCGAACTATGATTCTATGCTTAACTATTAAATACTATGCTTTACTATAAAATACTATGCTAACTATATAATACCATGCTTTGCTATACAATACTGCACTATACAATTCTATGCTAAATGATATAATACCTTGCTATTCTATACTTGCTTAACTGTAAGACAATACGATACTTTACTATTATACTAAACTTTACGATACAATATAGTACTATATTTAACTGTAATAAACTATTCTATACTAGTCCAAATTAAATGTTTAGAGACCTTTTGAGACTGAGACATAGGACTGTTTATGTGTGGGCTCATGTCTACTAAATAATTAGCATTAGAGTTCAAACCACGTTCAGTATTGATTACACTTCCTGGACATCCTCCTAAGTACTACTGCTATCGCGCAACTAATCCTGATCAATACACATCCACTCCCTCATCCCCTCCTAACTCTAGTCCTCAGCCAACTTCCTGTTTCATTCCTTAGCCAACTTCCTGTAACAGTCCTGGGCCAACGTCCTGTAACCGTCCTTGGCCAACGTCCTGTAACAGTTCTGGGCCAACATCCTGTTTCGATCCTTGGATAACTTCCGGTTTAACCGTTTTTTTGTTACTGTTGCCATGACACTGCTTCCACAAAACAATACTGCTTCCACAAACAATGCATAATTTTGAAAGTAATAATAATTATTTTAGAATTATCTAATTATGTATCATGTTATATTATTTTATACTTTATATTGTTTTGCAATATTATATGATGATCATTATTCAATTATAATAATTTATTAAGTCCAGCATTATGCAGAGGATTGCCATAAACACAAGTGATGAGTACGTTTCTCTGAAGAAAGACGTTGAAAAGCGCATGAGTGTCTTGTTCTGCGAACAAACAAAGCCTTCATTGAAACTGAAGTACTTCTCAGAAGCCTTTATTTCTTTTTCTGGCAACAGAAAAGTAGTGGATGATGGATCTATTTCAATGGCGCGCGTGCGCCCGGCTAATGAAACACGGAGCGGAGCAAGAGGCTCTGCCGCTCTATTATAGTCCGCCAGAGAGAGGCTGGGGCGCGCTCTGAACACGGATGATAAGGGGAACGCACTGCCCGTGTTCCCTTGAGCAAGACGCACTCACAAACACAGACGCATACACATGTGCCACATGAATGCCCACACAGACAAACAAACACATCGCACACACATGGATGTGTGCATACGTGCGCACACACACACACACACACACACACAAACACACACACACACACACACACACACACACACACACAAACACAGTTACTAGCACACATACATACACACACACATAAATACTGTTATTATGACACACACAAAAAAAAGCTAATAACACACACACATAGGCTAACAACCACACAGCCTTTCTCTCTCTGTGTGAAGCTTGTGTGTGTGTTGTGTCTCAAGGTCTCACGGAGGGAACGTTGTGATAGGTCGTTAGCCACCAGAGAAGAAGCAGCGTGCACCAATTAGAGCCAGCAGCTGTGCTGGGGTGCTGAGAGTGTCTGCGTGCGTGTGTGTTTGTGTATGTGTGTCCGTTAGAGAGTGTATGTGTTTGCATCGGGGAGTGGAGGGGGTGTGTGCGTGTGCGTGCGGATGGGGGTGATAGTTTGGATATTCATAACGATGTGCAGATAATCAGTCTCACTTCAAAGAGGCTCCTATCTCCACCATTAATCGCCCCCCTTTTATTAATTCCTCCGTCGTTTTGTGAGCTGTCTCTCTCGCTCTCTCTCTCACCCTATACCTTATCTCGCCCTCACACACTTGTGTGCCGCTCTCAACCGCTCTGTATGCTACCCTGGGTACTCTTGTTTGTTTCTCTCCTTCTTCTCTTCCTCTCCTGTCTTCTTTCAGCTCACTTTGTGTCGTTCTTCCGTCGTCTGACCTCAAACTCAATATGCTCCGCTTTTTGTGTGCCAGAAGTGTTGTCCTCTTTCTCTACATCTACATCTACCTCTCTCTCTCTCTCTCTCTTGCTCTCTCTCTCTTTCTGTCTGTCTGTCTGGCTGTCTGTCTGTCTGTCTGTTTGTCTGTCTGTCTGTCTGTCCCTTTCTTCTCTATCTATCTCTCCACCACGTCATTCAATAGAGCTTTATTGGCATGGAAAATAAACATTTAGATTGCCAAAAACTGTTTAAAAATGTAAACAAAAAACTCTCTCTCTCTCTCTCCCTCTCTCCATTCCTCACCCCTCTCTCTCTCTCTCTCTGACTCCCTCTCCCCCCTCCCACTCAACCTCTCTTTCTCTCTCTCTCCCTCTATCTCTCTCCCTCCCTGCCTCTCTCGCTGTGACTCCCTCTCCCTCCCTCCGACACAATCCCTCTCTCTCTCTTTCTCTCCCTCTCTCTCCCCTTATCTCTTCCCCTCCCCCCCTCTCTCTCTCTCTCTCTGTGACTCCCTCTTCCTCCCATCTTCCTCTCTCTCTCCCGCTCTGTCCCTCTCTCGTCCCCCCGTCCCCCAGGTTCTCCATCGACCCCCAGTCGGACCCCGAGGCGCTGTTCCGCATCACGCCCGACAGCGGCCTCATCACAACGGCGATGGAGCTGGACCGAGAGCGCGAGCACTGGCACAACATCACCATCATCGCCACGCAGAGAGGTCAGAGGTCAAACCATCACACTTTTGCACCGAACACATAACAAAAAACAGAAAAACGTCTAACCTTTCCAACGCCAAGAGAGCTTTTTTCACAATTAGTCCATTCGGTTTCTCCCGCTATTAAGTCATTACAGTGTGTCCAATTGGAGCCCACTTAGCGGTTATTTCTGTCGCATGTGACCGGCGGTGAACACAGCCAAGGATGGGGGGGGTGAAGCCCTCCACCTTTAACATCGGTCACACAGCAGATGCTTTTATCCGGCGCCACTTACAGATGAGGCGGCGAGCGATCAGAGTTGGAGTAAAGAAAGTGTTGTGTGATCCAGTTTCTCCGTACCAACCTTGACCGAATGTAGGCCTTATTCTGAAGTGCATAATCGTCCCTTTAACAGGTCGAGGTACAAGCCTGATCTTCACTTATCGTATCAATTAGGTCGTTTTGCCAGGCGCCTTTTTACACCAAGTTCATTATTTAAACTCACTTACTTAAACTCACTTGATGAGTGAATGCGAGCGTGTCACAGAGAGAGCGTTTCTTCCAAAGTGTCGGACAATGAATGCAGAACCTGAAGTGGGGGTGGAACCAGCCCAAGGTAATTCTATTATTTAGGCTGGAGGATCTTCCGACACAGACACTTTTAGACGCCAGCTGAGTACCTTTGCTATTACCTTGGCCACTATCGACCATTTAATTATTAAGGCTGTCAGTCTCTTCCATCCGAAGCGACTTACAGGGAACTCAGATACTTGACAATAAGGTTCAGTAGGGGATTCAACCTCAGCTTGGACAGGATGGCTTCACACTAAATATCCTGACCAATATGTAGGATCCCTTGGTAGGAATCCTACAGATTGTGCACATTAAGGGTATCAACACCAGAACCATTCGCCTGGGAATGAAACATTAGAGCCAGCTTAGTATCCTACCATCCTTCAGACCATATTGTGTACATTTCCTTATACATCATACTTACTAAACCCACTCGTTGAAGAGGTACTTAAAGAGCTTGGGGGAAGATGTTTGGGCCCTTTACTCCGTCCCTAACCCATGGCTTTTAAGGGGGTATTTAATATGTCCGTACCGTTGCGTGTCCTCTTGAATCACAAGACAAACGGCGGACGCTATGCCCCTACGCCCCCACCCGTATCGAGTGCTAAACGCATTAGCTGCCATGAAACAGGAGCTGTTGCTAGGAGCTAGGAGCACAGCCATGAGAGGATGCAGAGGGGTGGGGGGCGACGACAGGGCCAGTCGATACGAGTATGGATCTCCATCATGGGTTTGAAGTATCTGTTGTTATGAGCGACGTATTCCCCAAAGGACCCAGATGCCGGCGGGGGCAGGGAAGTGGGGGTGGGGGGGAAGAAAAGAGTCACGGAATGTCAACCACAGTCACTGTCAAAGGGGGATGGGAGCATGTGGCCGTAACCCCTGAGGTGGGGCCAGGCACTCAGGGTGTCCTCTTGGCCAACGTCAAACAACCGCAGGGGCCCCAAGAGCCAAATTGCTGGACCGTGTTTGGGCCCATCCAGTGGGGACAATGAGGAGTCTGCTTTCCATGCTGGCCCGCTCCTTCTGGCAGGGGTCGGGCTATTGTGTTCCTCGCTCCTCACTTGAAGTCAAGCGGCCGCGATTGCACGGATTCAGCCTCATCTCGAGCTCCATGGCGGTGCTGGTGTCTGTTGACCACTGGGCCGCCTAAAAGCATTACAGAGAGAGGGAGAGAGAGAGGGAGAGAGAGAGGGAGAGAGAGAGAGAGGTAGAGAGAGGTAGAGAGAGAGAGAGGTAGAGAGAGAGAGAGAGAGAGAGAGAGAGAGAGAGAGAGAGAGAGAGAGAGAGAGGTAGAGAGAGAGAGAGGTAGAGAGAGAGAGGTAAAGAGAGGTAGAGAGAGAGAGAGAGAGAGAGAGTGCGAGAGAGAGAGAGAGAGAGGTGGAGCGTCAAAAAAAAGGATAAATAAATTTAAAAAAACGCATCAGACAGAAAACACCACTTCAACATTTCAGGGCAGCAGAAAAGTTTGTATTATGCTTCTTAAGTACTTGAAGATAGAAGGGCAGAAGGCCTCCTCCTCCCCCTCCCCCTCCCCCTCCCCCTCCTCTGGCCCCCTGCTGGCGTGGTGGGAGAGAGAGGCTGCCTGTCCCGTATAATGAGCTGTGGCGCGCTGCGCGGAGCGGCGGAGGGGCTGGCCGCAGCTCTAACAGGAGCAGCAGGAGTGCCTGTGTGGCTACAGACAGACCCTGGCTCGGCTCACAGCCATTACAACCAGAGCCCCCCCCCGCCAGCACCGGGGAACCTATGGCCACCTTCCATGACAGGGTTAGGGCCCTGGGCGTGCGAGGCAGCCGTCCAGATGGAAAGAGGGAGAGGGAGAAAGAGAGAGAGGAGGAGAGAGAAAGTCTAGGTGTGTGCGTGTGCGTGTGTGTGTGTGTGTGTGGGTGTGTGCGTGTGTGTGTGTGAGTGTGTGTGTGTGTGTGTGTGTATTTTTGAATGTTTCAGCTTCAATATGATTTGTGGCATCAATATAACAGCAGAGCTGTCCTGCTGAATGATTCAGTGAGCCATTTCGATTACGGTGGGTGTGTCTGTCCGTGTCTGTGTGTCTAGGTTTGTGTCTGGATCGGTGTGTGTTATTTCTGGTCGTAGGTGTGAGGGTATGGGCAGGAGAAACTCATTTGTGTGTGTGTGTGTGTGTGTGTGTTTCTCTCTCTCTGACCATGTGTGTATGTGCACGGTGGTGTGTATTCACTCATGTATGTGTATGTATGTGTGTTGACGACACACTCGTGAGTGTCGTTTCAAGTTTTCAGCTATCATGAAAATGATTTGTTTAATCCTCAAAAATGCTTGCGTGTGTGTCTTGGCCTTGTGGCCGTGTTGTGTATTCACACTGCCATGTGTGTACCTCTTCATAAATAAACGCATACCAGCACCACACCCTGGTTAATGTATTGCAATCTGACTTCAAGATGTTTATTTTGTTTGCTTACCCAAATCCTATTCTCTTATTGGCTCCTGCAGATAACCCCAGTCAGGTGTCCCGGGTCCTTGTTGCCATAGAAACACTGGATCTCAACGACAACCCGCCGGAGCTGGACCGACAGTACACGACGGCCATGTGTGACTCTGCCTCTTCTGGACAGGTCCGTCTGTGTGTGTGTGTGTGTTTGTGTGTATGTGTGTGTGTGTGTGTGTGTGTGTGTGTGTGTGTGTCTGCAAGCACCTGTGTTCATGTTCGTGCACCTGTTTGTGTGTATGCGTCTGAGTTTGTGTGTTCAAGCACCTGTGTGTGTGTGTTTATGTGTGTGCAAGCACCTGTGTGTGTGTGTGTGTGTGTGTGTGTGTGTGTGTGTGTGCACACCTGTGTGTCTGTGAGCGTGCCTGGTAAGTGGGTTATTGGAGTAAACCTCCCACGTACCCATTGAGTGCTGACTTTTAACACAATTAATAATCCAGCTGTGGAACACTGCCAGTAAACCATCTAATCCTTTTTTAAAGACACCTTTATCTCTGAGTGCATCTCAGCAGCTCCCTGTTTCCTCCCTGTGTCGTATCGTACCAACCTAATGTCAGGTCTGTGACATTCATTACCTGCTCTTCCTCAATGCCAAAACGATGTCACTTCCCAGTGTCACTTTCCTCATCGGCAATGAGAAGCCTTTATGTAGCTCATCATGCTCACGATAGCCATCTTTCTTCGCTTGAACCCCCCCCCGAAAAACGATAAAAAAATAACGTGACATTCAGTGTCGGCCCAAACTGATTAAACTGGCTTCTACTGGGTCCCTTCGTCCTCATGATGGAGAGATAGTGTTCTTCACTTTAATTAGGAGATCCCTCACAGCCTCCCAGTCTCTCTTTACCTTTGTTCCTCTCCATCTCTCTCTTCATATCTCTCTTGAGTTTGGAGTGTTTCTCTGATATTCTACTGCTCCCAGCTCTATCTCTCTCCTTCTCTCTCTCCTTTGGCTCTACCTCCACACCCCCCTTCTCTCATACACCCCTCCCTCTCTCCCTCTCCCCCCCTCTCTCTCTCCCCCCTCTTCCTGCCCTGTCTCTCCCCCCTCCCTCTCCCCCTCTCTCTCTCCGCCCTCTTCCCGCCCTGTCTCTCCCCCCTCCCTCTCCCCCTCTCTCTCTCCGCCCTCTTCCCGCCCTGTCTCTCCCCCCCTCCCTCTCCCCGACTCCCCCTTACTCTCCCCATCTGTTGTTTTTACGGCTGTCTTCATTACCCAGCCATGTCTTTGTTGCTTCACCACTAAAGCTCTGATTTGATGGCTCTTGTGTTTGATTATTATTTATCTGCGTGTCGTGTCTGTGTGTGTTTGTGTGTTTTGTCAGTATTTGTTTGTTTGTGTTTGTGTGTGCTTTATGTATTTGGGTTTGTGTGTGTATTCATGTGTGTGGGGTGTTTTGCACGGTGGATTCATTCGTCTGTCTGCGTGTGTGTATGGGTCAGCTTGTGTGTGTGTGTGTGTGTGTGTGTGTGCGTGCGTCTGCGTAAGTATATAAACAAGCGTGATTTAGAACATAATTCTATTCCGCACGCAGGATCTTCTCAAAGCCTTGCTGAACGGAGGTTTTTCTTTTTTTTTTCTTATGACTGACGGAGAGCAAAAAAAGGAATGGTTCCTAGCGAAACGGAAATTAATCAGCTCGGAGCGTGGGCGCGGAGACACGTCGCCCAGTGCCCCTCGCTCATCAAAGACTCACATCAGTACCCGCGCGGGGGGCTTGCAGGGCCCAGCCGCTCGGCGCAGTTAAAAGAAGATTAAAGTTGGGTGTAAATATTTATCCTCCACCAGTGTGGTCACGCAGACACACTGTGTGTTTGTCAGCGTAGTAATCACCACGTTTAGCAAGTGCTGCCGCAGAGTCCTTCTCTGATGACTAGCTGCTGAATAGCGGGCTCTCTCTCCAGAAGATCCCAGGTTTCTTCTGCCTCTGTGCTGTACTCTTCTATTTCACCTCCAGCGCTCTCTCTCCCGCTCTCCCTCTCTCCCTCTCTCCCCGCTGTTCCAGAGTGTACAAGTGTGTGGGCACATGCATGCCCACTCACAAACACACATGCAAACACTCGGTCAGTGACTGACCGACTCACACATTGCACACGTACACACACACACACACACACACACACACACACACACACACACACACACAGCCTCTCTCTCACACAGTGTGTGTGTGTGTGTGTGTTCCAGGTGGTGCAGGTGTTGCGGGCGATTGATCGTGACGAGGGTGGGAACGATAGCACTGTGTATTTCAGCATCCCCCCAGAGTCCAGCGCCGCGCTCAACTTCACCGTGAGGGACAGCGGCGGTACGGCGACTCTCCTCTAACCTGCTTCCTCCACTCTGTCTCTATGTCTCTCCCTCGCTCTCACTCACACAAACACTCTCCCACTCTCTCTCTATGTCTCTCTCTCGCACGCACTCTCGCTCTGTCTTTCTCGCTCTGCTCCACTCTCGCTCTGCTCCACTCTCGCTATCTCTCTCCCCTCTTTGTGTCTTCCACCTTCCTTTATCTGTGATTTCTCCCTCCATCCTGTCTCCATTTAAAACTGTTTTTCATTTAATTGCTTTGCTCCTTTAATCCCTCCTCTCTCTCTCTCTCTCTCTCTCTCTCTCTCTCTCTCTCTCTCTCTCTCTCTCTCTCTCTCTCTCTGCCTCTTTACAATCATCCATCTCTACGCTCTGCTGGCTCCATTCTATCGTCCTTTTCTTCTTTTGTTATTCCTCTTTCCTCTTTGCCTTTTTTCTTTTGTCCAAATCCGTCCTTCTTGCACTTGTCTTCTGCCTCCCCATGGGTCTCTCTCTCTCTCTCTCTCTCTCTCTCTCTCTCTTACTCGCTCTCTCTTGCTCTCTCTCCCTCCATCTCTCTCTTCCTCCATCTTGCTCTGTCTCTCCATCCCCTCTCCTCTCCACCTTTGTATATATTCCTCTCTCTCTCTTTCTCTCTCCTCTCTCTCCCTCTCTCTCTCTCTCGCTTACTCTCTCTCTCTCACTTCTCTCTCATTTATTCTTAAGAAAAGCCTGAACGAAATTAACTTAAAATTAAAAAGTTAATTTGAGTCAAAGACTGTTGGCAGGTTTTCAAGAGGGTGTTGAAGAGGAGAGTAAACATGTGTGGATTCTAATTTAGGATGAAGATGCTTAAATCCTTTCCTCAGATCATTTATTCGAATCTGAAATGTTTAAATCTTGAATTAAAAATGTGTAAATAATTATGAGTGCTGCATAAATATGCATAAGAAATGTTCCGCCCCTCTCTCCCTCCTCCCCTTCTCCCTCTCTCATCCTCTCTCCCTCCACCCCTCTCCCCATCTCCCTCATCCCCCTACCTTCCCCCTGGTCCCTCTCTCCCCATTCTCTCCCCCTCCTTATTCTCCTCAATCCCCGCCCACATCCTCCCCTCTCTCTCTCTCCTCCTCCCCCCCCCTTCCCCCACCACCAGGCCCCACAGCCAGCCTGGTTCTGCTGTCCCACCTCCAGCCCATGTCCCGCTCCTCCTCCACCTCCTCCACCTTCACCCTCTACGTGCCGCTGGTGCTCCGGGACGGGACGTCCGGCCTGACCAGCACGGGCACCGTCACCGTGTCCGTCTGCCCCTGCCTGAGGGGCGGGGCCCGGGCCGAGGAGCGGGAGAAGGGGCGGAGCCAGGGGGCCCTGACCACCTCGGGGGCGGAGGGGGAGCAGGCGGGGGGAGGGGCCGAGTGGGAGTGGGAGAGGGAGGCGGTGTGTCTCCCCCAGCAGTCGTCGCTGCCCTCTCCCGGGCTCAGCACCGCCGCCCTGCTGGCCATCCTGGCCTGTGTGGCCACGCTGCTGGGTAACACAACTCTACATCATGTTACACTGTCCCGCTGTCACATGATAACACACGATGTTACATTAGGACCTGTTACATTGTAGTAATATCACATGATAACACACGATGTTACATTAGGACCTGTTACATTGTAGTAATATCACATGATAACACATGATGTTACATTAGGACCTGTTACATTGTACTAATATCACATGATAACACACGATGCTACATTAGGACCTGTTACATTGTACTAATATCACATGATAACACACGATGTTACATTAGGACCTGTTACATTGTACTAATATCACATGATAACACACTATGTTACATTAGGACCTGTTACATTGTACTAACATCACATGATAACACATGATGTTACATTAGGACCTGTTACATTGTACTAACATCACATGATAACACATGATGTTACATTCTGACCTGTTACTTTGTGATGATATCCCATGATATCACATGATATCATGTACAATAGAGCATGTTTGATATCTATTCTCTAAAATGGAGCCCACCATCTCAAAGGGAGATACCTTCATAATCAATGGTTAAATAAGTGAAATGATATCACATTTACTTTCAGTAAAATGGCAGACGCTTTTATCCAAAGTGACTTACAAGTTGAAAACAATCAAAGCTTTGGAACAATTGGAGTTACTGGCACCACCAAATTTCTTAAACCCATCTGGACGGAGTGCCGGGTATAATAGGAATCCCAACACAAGGCCAGGAGGACGTTTGTATTATTATTGTTGGCAGTGCAAAATGGGAGTCCATTATGTTTATCTGATATTTTATTGGTCTGCTTTTGTTGTTGTCCACTTGATGTGAATGCTGTTCAATGAGCAAGCAGACCCAGGGTCAGTCTCAGTGGTGCTTAGCTGTTTTCTAGCAACGTTCATTACCCAGTTTTTTGTGGTGAAAACCCTAAAGTGTTTCTGTATCTGCTTCAAATCACATTGATTTAACGCCAACGTCTTCCCATAATATCAATGCTGTCGCCTTTGTTGCTGGTTCGCCTGCAGCTACTAATCACAGGAAATGTTTTCCAGAACTCAAAGCCGTTAAAAGGCTTTGTTTCAAAGAATCTGTATCAAATAGCTGCAGTTTATGAGTCAGCAATCTCCTGCAACCCCCATATGTAAATCAGGCAGCCCAAAGTGGGGTCCCGGCCCCTCAGGTTGAGAACCACACTGCGTGAACACCTTGCGCACAGTTTCAACCAAGAAGACGTCCACACCCCAGCTGAGTCACCGGGCTAGCAGCGAGCGCAGACAGGCTAGGTGTTATCTCCCTGTGGCGCCCAGACGGCACTAAGAACACTCAGAACAGGAAAGGAAGTTACCAGACGCCATGGATCCACAGAGTTCACATTAGCGACTGGGATTCCATTAGCGCGTTAGCTTCCGCTCTTGTGCCGTGTCATTGTTGTTATCTGTCCTCCTGCCAAGGTGGCCACTAATCACTACGGAAATAGCAAAAGGGGGAGCGGGGGATGGGGGAGGGTACTCTGTCTCTGGGACGATGCCCGTTATAGAAACATCCCAGCCACCTTCGTCTGGGACGTCTCCTTATAGTGTGGCTGGGTCGCTTCTAGGGGAGAGGGAGGGAGACGGTGAGTGAGGAAGGGGGGAGGGTGTGTAAGAGAGGGAGATATATAGAGAGAGAGATAGAGAGAGAGAGAGAGAGAGAGAGAGAGAGAGAGAGACGGAGAGAGCTAGAGAGAGAGGAGGGAGGGAGAGAAGGAATAGAAGTGAGAGCTGAAGTAGGGGAGGGAGGGTGAGGGGCTCCCACCTAGGCCGGTGAGAGTGCCGGCGCTGGCAGTGTCTTGGCCCGCCGCCATCCAACAACACACAGCGTCATCTGTTTCTTTATGTTGTCATTCTGTTGCAGCGCCGCTTATGGCTTTGTTGATGGCTGCTGTTATCGTTAGGCACAGGGACAGGGACAGGGAGAGAGAGCGGGGGGGGGAGAGAGTTGGGCAAAGAGAGACGAGGGGAGAGAGTGCGAGCGAGGGAAATGCAGCATTTGTCACTACGGTGGATCTCTCTGAAACAGGAAGTAGGGGAAGCTGGAATTCGTCTCCATTAGAAGTACCGTCGCATCACTCCAGATGTACCGCCGCACATTTCCCTTCCAGCGATAGGAGTTTTTAAACTTAAAAGTGTTTATTTTATTCTATAGTTTAAGTCTGGTTGGTTTTTTCAAGCACTTTGACATAGTTAAAATACGATTTGCATTGATCAACTGAAGGGGCCATAATACACAGCAGAACCTTGACAATGAACTGAGGGGAAGGAGTGGACAAAATCAAACATACACACGCATACACACACACACTCACACACAGAAACACACACACACATAAAGACATACACACGCAAACACATACACACACACGCACACATACACAGAGAGAAACACATATATGTACACACACACACACACACACTCACAACACACAGATAAACACACACCTACATCTGAGGTGAACTAAATCCTCCTCTCCCACCGATACATTCTGTGTTGCACAGACACAGACACCCCATCTCTTCTCTCTGTGCTCTGAGCAATACATAATGCCTCCTAGATCTAACCTACAAGTGTGGAGCTGGTGGTGCTGACTGTGAATTAGGTTGGAAAGAAGATATTGCACAGCAATAGGTGCTAATGTATGCTTTATGTTTGTTTACCAACGGATAAACACCGCCAACAGGGGTATGGAACAAACAGAAATAGGGCTTCACAGGGGAGTGCTTATTCTACCATTTGTTAGACCTCCGATGGAAGGATAATTTTGTAAAAGAAAATTCCACAACACCAATGGGAACAGGCTTATTAAAATGCGACGTTAAGATCCTAATACAACGATATTTGGTGTCTGGCACTGAGTGGCTTTTAACCGAAGTAACGCTGTTAGGCATACTACTTTTATTTATCCCCACACTTTGTGGCTGAAAGTCTGCGTGTTTTAGCTCGCCGGCTGTTGCCTATGGCAACGTTTAGCCCCGCTGAGCGCAGGGACAAGTGGTGTTAACAGCCAGCCTCCTGCTGTCAGGTATAGATGCAAACGCTATTCAGCACAAGCAGGAACCTGGGGATAGTCATGCAGTGTTGTGTGCCGCCCCCAGTCTCCGGCCTACGGTCAGAGAGGGTGTTAATTCGTTGCTGTGGGGCAAACGCCTGGCGCCACGCTGGGCTCCGGGTCAGTGGGTCCTATGCTGGGGTAAAGTGTTTGTTGGTCAGGCCGGAGATCCACTCAAAGGGCTGAGTGGACGTAGCTCGGTCCGTCTGATCCGTCGGTGGTCTCTGATGTACACCGGAGCCCCATACTAGAACCTTTTTGTTGTGGTTTTGAGATGTGGTTTTAATGACCCTCTCTCTCTTCCTCCCCCTCTTCCCTATCTCGTTCTCTCTCGTCCGTTCTGTTTCTTTGAACCTTCCACTCTCTCTTCCTCCCTCTCTTCCTCTCATCATCTCTTTGCTGTCCCTTTTTATATGTTTTTAACTTTGTCCGTAACTAATGTCCTCTCCATCTCTTTCTCGCTCTGGTTATTTATTTTCCGCTCTTCCCCTTTCTCTACTGTTTCGTTGTCCTTCTCGCTCTTTCGTTCCCTCCCCAACTCTCTCTCTCCCTCTTTCTTTCGTTCACTCTCTCTCCTTCTTTCTCTCTCTTTCCCTCTCTCTCCCTCTGTCTCATTCTCTCTCACTCCCTCTGTCTCTCTCTCGCTTTCTCTCCATCTCTCTGCAACCCACATTCCTTACTGTGTCTTTGTCCTTTGCTGCCTTTCATACTCTCTCTTCCCCCACTCTCTCTCCTCCCCTCCTCTCTCTTTCCCTCACTCTATCTTTCCATCAACCTCTCTCCTCGTCCTCCCCCCCCCAGCAGTCACAGGCCTCTCCCTGTCCCTGCGGCGGCAGAAGCGGGACTCCCTGTCGCCCCTGGAGGAGGACGACGTGCGGGAGAACATCATCACCTATGACGACGAGGGCGGCGGCGAGGCTGACACGGCCGCCTTTGACATCGCCGCGCTGCAGAGCGCGCCGCACAGCTCCCGCACACGTGGCTACCGAACGCTGGACAGCCGGAACGTGTGAGTGGCCGGGGGAGGGAGAAGGGGAGAGAGGGGAGGGAGGGGGGATGGACGGGGGGGAGGGGGGAGGGAGGGTGGTGAAGGGGGGAGGAGGGGGGAGGGAGGGTGGTGAAGGGGGGAGGAGGGGGGAGGGAGATGGTGGAGGGAGGAAGGGAGAATGGGGGCAATGGAGTTAGCTAAGGGGAGAGGGAGGGATGGAGGGGGGAGGGAGGGAGGGAGGAGGTGGGAGGGACGGAAAAGGGGGAGGGTGAATGGGAGGGATGGAGTTAGGGAAGGGAGGAGGGAGGGATGGAGGGGGGAGGGAAGGAGTGGAGGGAGGGATGGGGGTAAGGAGGAACTGGGGGGATGGAGGGGGGAGGAAGGGAAGGATGGGAGGTAAGGAGGAGCGAGAGGTATGGGGTAAGGAAGGAGGGGGAGGGTAAGAGGAAGGGAGGGCTGGAGGGAGAGAGAAAGAAAGGAAGCAAGATGGGGAGGATGATGGGTTGCTGGAAGGGAGGAAGGGAAGGAGAAAGAAAAGGTGAGATTAGGGAGATATGGATGGATGGACAGACGAAAGTAGGGAGGGCAGGGTTGAAGGGAGGAAGGGAAGGGGGTAAAGATAGAGGAAAGGACGGAGGAAGTGAGGGATAAGTGAAGGACATAAAGCAGGCAGCCTGAATGGAGTGTAACACTGACCCAGTACCACCAATAGTGCACTGTCTCAATGCTAAGGTTGTGAACAGAGACATTTTTAATATACTGTTATTGTCTTTGAATGGCAGCTGTTCATAACGGCTTGTGCCTGTCTTTTACAAAGGTTCAAATATCAAAATTCACGGTACTACGAAATCTAAATATTAATAAACCGGCTGTTAGCGGCGTGAAATAATCTGCATCTACAAAATGTGCGGTTAATAAAACGCGATTTGACAGGCACGCTAGCCTAAATCGAGCCGCATTATGCACTTGTTACTCAGCCGGCGGGTTTTGGAAAATTCATTGAGGACCCCGGCTAGCCATCAGTCAATTCTAAGTACAAACAGATGTGTTCTGGTGCATCTGATCACGCCTTAAGGTGATTCCTTGTCGTTTTCTGGGAGCTGCGGTGTAACTTTGTTTGCGTGTTGGCATGCATATGCATGAGTGCGCACGCGTCGAGTCAGGATCCTCGTGTTTGTGCTGAATATCGAGTGGCATTCTGCTGAATTACCTCTAAGAGCTAATTGGCTGGGCCCGCTTAGTAGTTGGTAGAACAAACAACGATGTCAGAAAGCAGACCTGCTCTCCATGAGGTGGCCTTCATCTCTCCGCCGACACTTAATTGATTCACTTGTGGTTATTTATCACGCCGCGGTTGTAATCAGTCACCCGATGGAGTCGTAGACACAACGGGCCGATCAAGCTGTCCGTGTCCACTTTGAAGTCCCTGTGTTGTGTTCACGCCCACACACGTCTTCTGACCCCGCTGTGAGGTAGTTAACGGAGCTTTGATGTTCTTCTCCACTAATCGGCATGGCGCAGATAATGAGCTAGATGAATGGATGAGTAATGTCCGACTCCTACGAGATGTCAGAGGACGTCTTGATCTTAATGCGCAGTGGCGCGTGTACCTGTCAGTTCCCTCTTTGAAACAAGCATTTGATCATGGTAAAGAGCAATATGCCTCAGACAAAACACACTATGTTTAGACTTAAGATTCAAGTTTATACACATTGTCAATCTTATTCAAATCAACAGTTGAATGAATGCACAGCAGGCAGGTTGATGTGTTTTGTACCCTTTTTTTATACTCAAAAAACAGGACTTCATAACATCAGTGGAAGAACCCGCACCCCTCAATCGGCCATGACACAACAAATGCAACACTTGAAGTGCAGTACAGTCAGGGAATTACCTTGGCGCTGTGAGTTTGTATTGCAGGTTGGAATGAGCAGTTTTTGCAGGGGGGTGTTGGGTTGGGTGTTAATGTATTCTGTCTAAATCAAGCACAGCCTTTTATTCACGCTTTGTCATAACGCCTGCAGAAGTGAAACGCCCTGACTAAGGCTGGAGCCCACAGTGGTTTATTATACTTTATTTACCCTGGTCAGCGAGTAGGGGAAAGATCTGAAAACAAGACGTCCGCACTCAACCAAGACGCCCCCCTGGCTGTGCTTACTCTCTCCAGAAGGTATTCCCAGCACAGCCAGGACAAGGCGCGCACCTACAGCTGGGCTCAGCACCCAGGCGTGGACCCCAACTACCCGGGCCCCGGAGCGGGGGCCCTCTACGGCCGGCTCTGCTACAGCAGCCACACCCTCCCGGTGCTGCGGCGCGGCCCCGCCGGGGGCCCCTTCGAACAGGGCGTGGCCGAGCCCGGGTACCGTATCCCCGGGGGGTCCGGGGTCCACCCGGACCACTCCCTGGTCATCCAGAACCAGGCGGCCACGGTGGGCACCATGGAGTCGGGCGCGGTCTATATCAGCCCCACGGAGCGGAACGGCGCCGGATGTAGCGGCGGCGGCGGCGGCGGCCGGAAGGGAAGCCGCTCGGACAGCCGCGACGGCACAGCATCCCAGGGCAGGGTCAGCACGTCGGACGGGGGCACGCCGCGGACCGACGACGGCCGCGAGAGGGCCGGGGCCGGGGCCGGGTCCGGGGCCGGCGGCAGCTGCACCACGGAGGGTAGCGGAGAGGAGAAGATGAACGGCCACGCTCAGGAGGGAGACTGGGTGAGGAGGCGCAGGGATCTGGGCATCCTGTTGGAGGCATGGGGGAGGGAGGGAGGGAGGGAGGGAGGGATGGAGGGAGGAATGGAGGGAGGGATGGAGGGAGGGAGGGAGGGAGGGAGGGAGGGAGAGAGGGATGGAGGGAGGGAGGGATGGAGGGAGGGAGGGAGGGAGGGAGGGATGGAGGGAGGGAGGGGTGTGTTTGGATGCAGACGGATGGATAGAGCAATGCATGGATGAATTCATGAATGGAGGATGGAAGGATGTGGGATGGACTAATGAGAGGGAGAGACGTAGTGAAGGAGATGCAAGCGGACGGATTGGTGTAATAAAATGTGATACATTCATGAAACGGGAGGCAGGTGCATTGTAAATCTTCAATAAATGATAAAAAATATCTCTTGATGAAATATAAATGTCTGAGGTTGTTAAAAATAATTTGAATATTTTTCCTCGCCGTTCCTCAAACGGCAGCGGAATTAAATCACACCATGCTGATAGCAAGGGAGGATTTAAACATTCAAAAGTTTCTTCTTCTCCACAACCTCTTTCTTCAGTGGTGGATAATTGATGGTTCCTTTATGTTTTTTTCATCTGCTGATGGCCTCCCTCCCATCACATCTCACAGTGCAGTGTTAGCTCATTCTAGTCCACAGCCACCCACTAACCGCTAACACTCCCTAATGGCTCCTCTTCTCCTCTCTCCCTCCACCTCCACCTCCACCTCTACCTCCGTCTTCTTACCTCCATCTCTACATCCATCTCTACCTCCATCTCCTCCACCTCTTAATCAACCTCCACCTCTACCTCCTTCCTTACCACCCTGTCTAACCCCATCCCTCACTCCCTCTCTACGTTTAACGCTACCCTGCCTTCTCTTCTTTGTCGACTAATTTCAAACTATCCTCTTTCCTCCGCTATCCATCCCATGTCCTTTTATCTTAATCCCCCTCTCCTTTCTCCTTCACTCTCTCCCTCTCTCTCCGTTACTCTCTCTCTCTTCCTCTCTCCATCTGTGTGGCCTTGGATTTACACCTGCAATCCCCCGCTACGTCTCTCCTCCCCATCTGCTGAGCGTACCCCCTCCACCCTTAACCCCCTCTCCCCCTCCGGCCTCAGTCCCGGACTGAACCCACCACTGCTCCCCTTCCTCCCCTGCAGGTCCAGTCCCAGACCCTCCCCCGGGAGCACCACCTGGTGCTGACCCGCTCCGGCTCCGTCATGGGCCAGGGCCCGCACGGCATCGGAGGCTGGGTGTGCGACTCGGCCACCCTCCCCCTGGCCGGTCGCAGGGCGTCCCGCTCCGTGCACTCGCCCAAGAGGGCGGGCCCCGGTCAGGCCGGGGAGCCTGAGTCCGGAGGTGCTGGAGGCGGTGGAGCCAACGGGAACGGGAAAGGCGGCGGCGGCGTCCCCACGGAGAACCAACAGCACCACCTGCAGCAGCAGCAGGGGGGCGCCGCCCGCAGCTACGGGGCCGGGCCGCAGGGCGAGGTGGCGGGCCCGAGGGACTACGCCGCCACCATGGGCCGTGGGGGTCTGGAGCTCAGCCGGCTGGAACGCGACGGCCCAGAGGGGGGGCTGCTGCTGAGCGGGGCGGCGCCCCCCATCTACCCCGAGGGGCCGGGGTTCATGGGGGGCTGGCGGGACCGCGTGGGCCTGGGGGGCTACGTGCTGGCCCGCAGGGACATGAGCCCCCAGATGCTGCCCTTCCCCGGCCAGGCCAGGGGGCTGTACGGAGGCGGGGCGGGCGGCGTGGGCTTCGGCGCCGGCTGGGTCCCGGGGATGGAGCCCGGGGCGAGGGGGATGGCCCCGGGCCCCGGCGGCGGGGGCCCCTCCCTGGCCCTGCGCGTGGGGGAGTTCCTCCGCCTGCGCCTGGCCCAGGTGACCCTGGACCCCACTCAGCCGCCCTATGACTCGGTGCAGGTGTACGGCCTGGAGGGCAGCGGGTCCCGGGCCGGCTCCCTGAGCTCCCTGGAGAGCGAGGGGGCCGCCGGCGAGACGGAGGGCTGGGGCGCCGGCCTGGAGGACTGGGGGCCGCAGTTCCAGAAACTGGCCCAGCTCTTCAAGGAGAGGGAGAAGGAGAAGGAGGAGGAGGAGCAGGGGAAGAAGGAGGAGGAGGAGGAGAAGGAGGCGCGGGGGGAGAAGAAGAGAGGCACAGCGGCGGGAGGAGGGGCAGGAGGAGGAGGAGGAGGAGGAGGAGGAGGAGGCGGCGCCGACAACAGTAAGAAGAAGAAGAAGCGCGGGGAGAAGGAGGAGCAGGAGCGGAAGGAGAAGGCGGGGGAGGGAGGCGCGGCCAAGAGACAGGAGGTGACGGTGTAAAGAAAAACAGAAGCACCGGAATCTCAAAGCTGGTTGGACGTGTACAAAAGGAGAGTCGTAAGCGGGCGAGGGCGAGAGCGACGGAACAGAGGAGAGGGAGCAACGGGCAGAGGAGTGACGGAGGATGGAGATGAAGGGACGGAGTAATGAAAGGAGACAGAGAGAAATGAGCCGGGGGGAGAGGGGAGGGAGGTGGTTGGGGTTTGGGGGGAGTAATGAATGCCGGGGAGGAGAGGGTTGGTGGGCGCGGGAGTTGGGGGTGATTGATGTAATTTACAGCAATAAGTGTTGGATCGCTGACACGCTTGAGCACAGATACCGAGAGATACAGAGACACCACGCTCCTCTCCCTCCTCCTCCTCCTCCTCCTCCTCCTCCCACTCCTCCTCTGGGTGATGGCGGTCTGTTGGAAACACTTTGGACAAATACAAGCGTTCCGGCCAAGACTTTTAATACAGATCTCACACTTGGATTGATAGAGAGAGAGAGAGAGGGAGAGAGAGAGAGGGAGAGAGGGGAGGGGGAGAAGGGAGGGGGAGAGGAAGGGCAGGAGGGAGGGAGAGGGAGAGACAGAGAGATAAAAGATGTCGTTTTGTTTTAATATGAGTCTACCTTTCTTTTTGTGTGTGTGTTCACGTGCGCAAGAGTGAACATTGTCTGAGCACAAGCACATGAAGCGGAGTTACTCTGAATGTTTGGAAGTTGGTGCGTCTGGGTGTGTGTGTGTGTGTGTGTGTGTGTCTGTCTGTCTTTAACTGTGTGTGTCTGTCTTTATCTTTGTGAGTTTGCGTGTGTGTGTGTGTGTGCATGTGTGTGTGCGCGCATGCTTCAAACAGTGCACAAGAATGTGGGCGTGGAAGCAAACACACACATAAAACACACACACACACACAAACACAAGGGACTTTCGGAACAGTGGGATATTTTCTTCTCCCCTGAACAATGTGCCAAACATAAACAATCAACAAAAAGGTTTCCGAGAGAGAAACGAGGCCCAGCGATAACGACGAAGGAGTGGACGTCTGTGAATTTAAACACGAGCAGGAGGGCAGTGCCAGCCAGCGCTGCAGGGGGGCGGAGCCAGGCTCGGACTCATTTGTACAGAACCATCGTTTTTTTATTGCATCTGCTGTGGCAGTAATGTGAATAATTCAACTCACTACTTCATTCCAGATCAAAATGATGAATCATTTAATTCCTGCAAAAGATTTTCCCCTTCTCTTTATGCCCGCCAGGATCAAAAAAAAGAAAACGGGAACAATTTTAACGATTAACGGATATGATTTCACACTTGCGTAACACCGTGATGCGTTGTTATGTTTACATGCATTACACAGACACACACACATACGTTATGCAGTACTGACGCATGCACACACACAAGGTATTAATGCAGTACACACACACACAGATAATGGACACCCACACCCACACACACATGAAGGACTGGGATGCTTTGTAATGTATTGGCTACAGTCTGAGATCAGATATCAGAGCCAAGAAAATCCTCAACCAATGCATTTTCCAGCCCTTTTCCTGTGACGTGAAGTTTCTCTGACTATAATTAGGAAACACTTATTGATGGCTTGAAATATCCAATCTAGTGCGAAGGTCATTTGTGTTAGAAATCTCCTCCCTCCTCTAAATCAGTCTTGAGGACCAACTGCCGTGTTATTAAAATAATCACGGATAATGGTCGAGCAGGCAATCAATACTGCACACTCCCTCTCTCCGCATCACTTGAATACACAACACAAAAACAACGACGCAACGACAATGTGGTTGAACATACTGTACATCAGCAGGCTCCCAACTAAAGGTTTATTTATTAATTTCCTGTCTATTCTTTAAGAACACTGGGATGCTAATGAGTTGAGTTTTCAGCTGGAATGCACTTTTGATACCGTGTTACGTACAATAGATTATAAATACTGTGGGGGATTCAAGTGTTTTTTTCTAAAGATGTCTATGGAAAAAGAAAAAAAAAATCAATGTCTGTATGTAAATACAATTTAAATGTAAATATCACTGGATAGTATTGCTAAGAGAGAATCTATATATATGAAAATGGAGGGGTAAAAAAATACGATCAATGTTCAATTGGGGCGCACAGCTGTGTGTTCTACAGAGGTTAATATCAGTGAAGCTAGCGGTGCCCGCTCAGCTACATGCTTTTAGAGTAATGGTCAAACATAACGTCTATTTGAAAGCTGTTGTTGTTTTAAGTTGGTTTTGGGCTGGCTTTTATGTGAAATGGGACAAGTCAGGGATTATACAATTCTATGTCATCTGTTCTTTAGACCTTTATAAGTCCAAGCAACATAAAGTCTGGCACAGCAAAATAAAAATCAAACACCAACATGTAATTTTTTTCAATTCCCGAAGGAGGCTCCATCGGATGTAAGCAAAGAAAAACCTTTCAAGAAAGTATATCCTTAAAGGAAATAAACACAAAATTGGCACATCTATTATTTATAAACACGCTAACTGTTTTTTTTCCTCACTTAGATTTCTCGCCTTGGAGGTGAAGGAAGATTTACCTTTTGAACACACACCGAATGAAAATACTAATACAAACCCACTCATTGCACAACCTCGATAAGCTAATGGGTTTTTCTGGACTAGAACTTTCTTGTTACAATCGGTTTCATTTTCCCGTTTAGGTGTGGCGGTTTGATGGTGTACTATGTGATGGTGTTCTGCTTTATTGCGTCTTACTGCGCACTGGACACTAACATGACTCTGACAGCGGCGGGCGACGGAAGAAATACTCCCACCTTGTTCCTGCCACAGTGTTTAAAGTAGCAATGTAGAGACACGTTTATATCAAAATAATGGTTTGAGTAGATCGCTCGGTCTGAAGTAGCGGCGTGACTAAAGGTTGACGTTTCTGTTACAATTGTCATTATCGTCTGTCATTTCTGTCTCACAATCGTGTGGCTGCCGGGAATCGCTCCGCTGTGTTGTCAACAAGCAAACGCCGGCACAGGTGGAAGTAGCCGGTTCTGACATCACAAGTGGAAGTATCTGGCTGTGACATCACAAGTGGGAGTGTCCGCCCAGATGTATGATGGATAGGTAAACTCCAGTCTGTCAGTGGCTAAAATCCACCCTTTATCATGCTTCATTCTGTTGGAAAACGTTCCAACCTGTGATGTGACACAAGTTAAATAGGGACCTTTTAAAGGTGCGTTCACACCAAACGCGAACGTAGTGATGCGAATCAGGCAAATTATTCGCTAGAGAAAACCAGCGACAAAAACTTGTCGCGCCACACTTTCGCCCTGCACGGGCGAGCGCGTTCACAAGGATTTGCAGCGCGACAAATTCGCTCGAGTTGAAATATTTCAACTTTGCCGCGACATTCGCGTGATGTCAGCCAATCAGCTTTCAACAGCGTGGCCACTGAGTGACATTTGTAACGTAACAGCCAATCAGCGTTCAACCGGCCAACCGTTCCCTGCAGTGCAGTCCGGGGTGAACCGCAGCAAATTCGCCCGAGTAAAACTTGCACTGCGACAGTTTATGATTTGTCGCGCGACAAAACTTGGGCGACAACGCGAACGGGCGACAAACGTGTCTTTTGGTGTGAACGCACCTTTAGAGCTGAACACCAGCCATGCTGCCCTGGAGGTTAGACATGAGGCATTACAGCTGTCAATGTCGGGTAACTAAACTATACACAAATCTGGGGAAGTACTGAAAGTCAACAAGTTGCCATTACTGCGACGGCATTTCCCTACAATGTGCCGGTGTTTAAAGCCAAGCAGTCTTAAGAACTGGACATCTTGCAGCCGCAGTGGCGGCGGCGTTGAGATACCGGTGCTCACAAAGCGTTGACCGGATTGGTGTGTAGCATATCCACTCCCCTCAGTAGTTCGTGTCCCAACCACCTTTCATGGCACACAGTACCAGTCAGTGGTGGACCATCTTTTCAAGAACACGGTCCCCCAGTGTGACAAACTTTAAAGTAAGGACACTGCAGTCTAATTGGTGTGCTTTTTCGTTAGCAAGCAAATACGAGCCTCCCTGCTTTGTGAGGAATACACGCAGATGATGGATGGACTGCGGATCGCGCTGCAAACTTTTTGTTTTTGGTTTCTTTATGTGTTGTTGTTTTGGCCGCAGCCACACTCAGTTTGAAGTCAAATGCTTTAATCATGAAGTCTGTGTCCACCAAGATATATTTGAAATGTTACATTGTTTTTTCGGCGCGACAGGCTTTGAATATAAATGCTACCACCTTGTGTTACGCAATACTGCCATCAACAACAACCCCCCCCCCCCAATCCCCAAAGACCAGCCGCTGCTTGAGGACTCTGATTGGCTGCAGGTGTTCCCACTTCTATCTTCCTTCTCAATTAATCCCCCTAACAGCTATTTCCCCGCTGATTGGCCGAAATCAAAAGCGATGATTCTTCCTGATTTCCGGGGAGGGGGCGGTGACTAAAAGGCCACTCCATGGATCTTATTATCCCTCCGTTCCAACGCACAGCGAGCAGCAACCGCATTGGTTTTCAATCAAACCCGTGATTAGCCTACACACTCGTTTGAAATCGAGCTAGGGCAGGAGTGGCGTCACAGTTGCCTTGACTACCCACAAAATGGCAGACGGAGCACCAATCCAAAAGTACCCCCCCCCCCCCCGGTCTCAGCATTACTCACAGTGCATGTAGGTCTGATGATGTCGTCGGT